>NC_080189.1:51382550-51685581 GCF_030028045.1 Hippopotamus amphibius kiboko | reverse complement strand
AATGGCAAGTATGACAAAAGACGCATCAGTGTGGTAAAGCCATTGAAAAAGGCCAATGGGAATCTCTCTTTTTTTCTTTTTTCTTTTAAATTTATTTATTTATTTTTGGCTGCACCACAAGGCATGTGGGATCTTAGTTCCCAGACCAGGGATCGAACCCTGTCCCCTGCATTGGAAGGTGGATTCTTAACCACTGGACCACCAGGGAAGTCCCCGGAATCTTTCTTTAGTAGGAGAATTTCATCTAAAACAGAGGTCGGCAAATTGTGACCTATTGGTCAAACATGGCCTGCCCTCTGTTTTTGTAAGAGAAATGTTTTATTGGCACATAGGCATGCCCATTCTTTGACATGCTGTCTATAGCTCTGTTTGTGATATGGTGCCAGAGCTGAGTGATTGCACAGAAACTGTATGGTTAGTAAAGCTGAAGATACTTACTATCCAGCTCTTCTTGGAAAATGTTTGCCCATCCATGATCTAGAACAGGGAGATAGGGAAGGGAGAAGAGTCCAGCTACAATCTCAACTCCAGGCATTACAATTTTTAGAGAGGTAAAGGTCAATGGAAGCACGCTTGGAGGAAATTCACCATCATGGTGCAAGAACTTAAAATTAAGTCTCATCTGAGATGATAGAGAGATTGAGACATTTTAACCTGGAAAAGAGAAGCATAAAGATGGGGGAGAGGGCTGAAGGAGAGTGGAAGATTCTTAGCTGAATTAAAGTGCTAAAAGAACACTGAAGGGAAGGATGTTGTGCCCCAACTAGAACCATAGTGACTGCCAGGGAGACTATTTAGTGGGCTTTCTAACAATGAAGAGGTATAGAATGTAACAGGCCAGCCTGAGAAGTAGGGTTTCCTTGCCAGAGTTTAAAGTGCTCATGGCTGGACTGGATGAGTACACACTGGGGACATTAGTGAGGAGATTCAGGGATAAAAGTAGTCATTGTTTTGGGGATGCCTGCTATCTACCATCCCCTCTTTGTATGCATCACCGCCAATCCTCATAAATAACCTTGTGTTATCATGAACCTCACTTTGTGGATGAGGAAACAACTCAGAGAGAGTAAAACATTTGCTCAAACTCACAACAGATTTATGGTCGGGTAGGTTGGTGGATAAAAATTCTTTAAAAATTTTTTTTGGAGATTTTTGAAAGCAGAAAAGGAAAAAGAAAAAGGATAATATAACAAATATTTCTTCCAACTAGAATTTACAGATATTAATAGCTGGCAGTTCTGGGTTATGAAAACATCTGTGGTAATCACTTCCTAAGATAGTTATATTAATTATACGATTATAGTTATACCATTTTAAATATATCATTTAAAGGATATTTAAAATGACATAATTAATATACATCATGAAATTTTTATAATTTTAGTAATATTTGAGGACACAATCTTCTTTTAAACCACTAGGATCTCCATTTTCCTTGTACCTGTTGTAGCTAATATTCTTAGGTTCTCCAGGAGACTCTCTGATCACAAACTGATTTTGGAGGGTCTGAAATGTTTATATATTGTTTATTTTCATTGAGAAGTTAATTATCCAACACATTGCTTCCCTTTGCATGTTCCTGGTACCCTTTGCATAGCCCTACTCTAAAGGACTCAGTAAAAAGAACAAGGTTTTACATTATTAAACAAGATCTTCTCTTTATACATTTTATTTAGAGTACCTAGAAAATTAGAAATGACTGCTTCAACATTTTTGCATCATAATTTTGTTTTATGTTTTTCTCTCTTCCTTTCCTCATTTTACATTCAATTTTTCATTTTAAAATAGTTGTGTAAGTTGTACTTGACTCGTGGTCAATATACCTGACTGAAGTTGTTAATGTTTTCTCAATCCATTTCCTTCCATCCTCTCTGCAATCTTGCCAAGCTGCTGGGTTCTCCAGACACAAAATGATTCTGGTTAACATCTCTACCTTAATGATATGCGAACTGAGAGTTTGCTGCTTTTCCCAAGATGAACAGAGCAATCCTGGAAAAGAACTCAAAGTTATGGGTCATTTTCTTAACTAAAATGCTGATCAGATTAAACTGGTTGTTTCAGTGAATTTTGCTCTTCTTGTTGATGGGGTAATTGTGCCTCCTGCGAGGTAATGGCCTCCAGTGTGTTCATGGGGGTCCCCTAGGGTGGAGGGTTTGTACATGCCTTCCCAGACTAGTGGCAGCTTCAGTTTTCCTCTTTCCTTCTACTCTGATGCCCTCTGTCTGGGATTCTGCTGGGTCCCCCAAGCATCCCATTGTGCCAGCCAGTTCTGTTGGCTCCTTTGGCTACCACCCTGAGCACCAGAGGCTGTAAGTCTGAAATCAAGGTGTTGGCAGGATTGTTTGTTCTGAGGACTGTGAGGGAGAATCTGTTCTCTGCCTTTCTCTTAGCTCCTGGTAGTTTGCTGGCAATCTTGAGTGTTCTTTGGCTTATAGAAGTGTCACCCTCATCACTGCCTTCATGTTCACATGGTGTTCTCTGTGTGTGTGTGTGTGTGTGTGTCTGTGTCCATGTTCCCCCTTTCCATAAGGACACTGTTCATGTTGGATGAGAGCCCACCCTACTCCAGTATGATCTCATCTTTAATTACTTCTGCAATGACCTTGTTTCCAAGTTCTGAGACACTGGGGGTTTAGACGTGAATGTCTGAATTTTAGGAGGACACTGATCCTAAGCACTGATCCTTCACGGCTTTTTGAGCTTTTTCTTAGTAAGAATTGAAAGAAACCCTTTGATCATAGGATTGTGACCAAAGGAAGGTAAATAGGATACCACAGATGAATCACTTTGTAAATGGAAAAGTGCTATCCAGATGGTAGCTATTACTAAGGGATAATGCTGATGTATTTGCATATAGGCTCCCATCAAGAGATCTGCATGGAGAAACACTAAAGAAAACTCCTCAAGCCCCTCGTCATCTCATCACAGCTAGAAAGACAGGGATGGTCATTGGATCTTCTCCTGCAGGAAGCTGTTGATGTTATAAGGAAGCTGGTAACAAAGTAAGAGACACACCTGGCACTCACCTCCCTTCCACTCAGAAGACTGATTACTACCTTTCCCCAAAGAAAATGAACTACAGCAGCCCCTGAATCCAACCTTTTTGAAATTCTTAGTATTTAACTTCAAGTTTCTCCTTGTGGAATGAGAGAAGAGGGTCACAAACTTTGGAAGGAGAATCAGAGATCCTGTATCAGACTAGATTGGCTTCAGCACTTTTGATGTTGTTGCTGTTCCCTTGATTAGCACATGGGGTCTTCATCGCTGCACATGGGCTTTCTCTAGTTGTGGTAAGCAGGGGCTACTCTTCGTTGCGGTGCACGGGCTTCTTATTGCGGTGGTTTCTCTTGTTGTGCAGCACGGGCTCTAGGAGTTGGGCTTCAGTCGTTGCAGCACGTGGGCTAAGTAATTGTGGCTCACAGGCTCTAGAGCGCAGGCTCAGTTGTTTTGGCACACGGGCTTAGTTGCTCCGCAGCATGTGGGATCTTCCTGGGCTAGGGATTGACCCCGTGTCCCCTGAATTGGCAGGCAGATTCTTAACCACTGTGCCACCAGGGAAGTCCTACTCTTTTTTTTTTTTTTTTCCTCCTAATTCTTCACAGTTGCAGCACTTTAGTCAGTGGGCCTTCTCTGAATGCTACTGGTCAGCTTTCTTTGCTTTTCTTCTATGTTTTTATTAGTCTGGATGTTGTTCATTATATTGTAATGATTTATTTACTTGGCCATCTATTCCACTGACCTAGAGAACCTTTTGAAGCTGAGGCATGTGTACTGCTCACATTTGTATCTATAGCAGTGGTTCTCAGACTTTATCAGGCATCAGAATCACCTGGAGGGCTTGTTAAACCACGGATTGCTGGCCCATCCCCAGAGTTTCAGGTTCAGTAGCTGTGGGTTACGGCTGAGAATTTGTATGTCTCACAAGTTCTCGTGTGTTGCCGATGCTGCTGGCCTAGGGGTCACACTTCATCTAGTGCAGTTGCTGGCAAACAATAAGTGCACAATAAATACTTTGGATGAATGAATTCATGAATGAAGGTAAGAAAGATTATTTTTTATCTGATACTAGGAGACTGTGGAGAGGAAAAGGGAGATTGCTTATCTGCCCCTTCTGCTTTCCTAGAGTGATGAGGACAAAAAGAGATCATTTACTGAAAGCACTTTAAAAGCTGCTACACCTTTGGCTCATCCTGTCAATGCCTATTCCTCAGTCCCGAGGCTTGTCGGGGGAGTGGGTTCAGGACTTCCTTAATGTGGGAGCGGAGGAAACAAAGCTTGAGTTTCCCTGGTTGCTGTTTTGGGGCAAATATAGTTAAAACTCTGTACTTCCTATTTCAAAGAGAGATGCAAAAGCTGTTTTTCTGTTATCTTTTATTGGCACAGGACTTAAAGTTCAGTCTAGCCCTTTTAATAGCAGAACTGACTTTTCATATTTTTTTCTAGTCTTTTACAAAACCAATTATAAATTAATACAACCATAAGCCAAAGGAAATACATTAGTAGTTGGTTGAAAAAAATTTAACCTATTTGCTTAAATGCAAATTAAATTAAAAATTACATTCATGCAATCATGTATTCCATAAAGATTTCCATGAAAGCTTCTGATTAATTTCATGGAAAAACAGAAATATGGTCTGTTTCAAACAAGTTATTAAATATATATTGATTGTTGTAAGTGTAACACTGTTCTGTTAGCAATTCATTTGCAACACATGCTGCTTTAAAAACAAAATGTTTCCTTGAGTCTGTGTTGAATTCATATCTTTTTCAAATCACTTGAAAATTGGGGCAGTTGAAAATGGATTCCATGCAAAAGAAAGGAGCTTGGAGTCAGCAGGAAATCTACTAATTGAATTGTGGAGAAAGAAACCATAGAAGTCATTGGTCAGTTCTTGACAGTGAATTGATAGTAGGGCTTTTGGTAGAAAAAGGGAAGTTAAGTAAAAAAAAAGGAGGGGGGATCAAATCTTCAAGAAAAAGAAAAACAACTTGATCAAAGCCAGGAAGGGTGAATTCAAAATTTCAAATGGAAGGGAGAGTCTTGGAATAAAGAAGATGCTCCTCTTCTTCTGAGTCAGGAGGAGGTGAAGGTGAGCAAGGAGGACAGTGACTGTTTTACCTTGTAAAAGTTCAGAGAACTCATCTAATCCTCATTTTATGGCAGAGGGAAACAAAGTCCAGAGAGATGCAAGGTCACCTCACATAAGGTCAGTCTCAGTTCTGGTACCAGGTTACAGCTCTCCTTCTTCCTCACTCCATCCTGTCCCCTCCCATTTCCACTTCCCTACAACCTCACTTTTGTCTCCTTGGCCCATTAAGCAATTGTTTACTAGATATTGTTGATGGCTAAGGAAAAGAAAAAGGGCAGGAAAAAATAATAAAAGCAAGTTCAATTTAGATGAGAAACAATTTAAATGCTTAATTGGTTGAAAAAAATCAAGAACAGGTGGTGCTCTAGTCTGCCAGGAATCTTCAAATGAGGGTCTAGATGTTATTTTGTATTCAAAATGAAAAATGTAGAAGTCTTTGAGTATAAAGTTACATCACAGCAGGCAAGGTATGGAGATTATATGAAGAAATCCAGTTTGGACTAGAGAGAACATGGATGCAGATTCCAGTTGCACAGCTGCTATATCCATAGACTCATGTAGACTGCATCAGTGGTATCTGTCACATTTCCGTGTCGTCGCCACATGGTGGCCTGAAAGAAAATGGCCACACAATCGCTATTTCTACCACATTCTGCCAGAGGCAAAACATTCATGGTCCTGGTTTTTCAACCTTTCTTTCAAATCCATCCTGCTTCCTGTCAGTGCCCTCCAGTCAAAGACCCCCAGGAACACACCTGTATTTGAACAAGCGTGTTTATTACTCATCCCAGAAAGGGAGCATGCACACCATGGTGAACTATGGTGTGTCTCAGTTAGAGGCTGTTAGGAAGGACTTATTATAGAACTTGTTTGATTGAGTACTTTAGGGGAAGACCCAAGGAAGCAGAGGTTTGTCCTGGACTGGCACACTCTGAAATCAAGGACAATGCTATGATTGAATATCCCTGTAAATCTTCTCTACAGGGAGGGCGGCAAAGCTAAATCTGTGATTGGGAAAGCAGGAGCAGCCACTCATATTAGCCAGGCTGTCTGCTGTTTTGTGGTCTGTACAACATTCACGCTTTGTCTGTGTTTAGATATGATTGCTGAGTGGCTGTGTTTTTGTCTTATTCCATCCTGGTCACAGTGTGGCCTTGTCTGATGTTGATTTTCTGTGAAACTGCTGATGTTCAACAGGAGACTGTCAAGGCCCCGCTAGTAGTACTAGGACAGCTCCTTGGAGGTCAGCTTTTCTCTTTCTTGGGATAAATTAAGTTCGAGGAAAAAGGCAAAGCTTTGCAATGTAATTTCCAAAATTGACTGTTTGTGTGTGTCCACTGATCTCCTCATCAATACGTGCAAACGAGTGGTATGTGTTTTGGGTAGGTTTACTAAGAGCTTTGGAGCCCTTGTACTAACCACTCTCATATGTTCACTTGAAATACAGGAACTGCTGTGTGAATTTTGGGTTAAAGCAGCTGTGGAACAAGAATAAACAAATTAGCGTCTGAAGACTGGACTTACCTCATTAGCATGTTGTCTGTGCTAACCTGCCCCAGATTGCACTATAATCTCAGGATTCTCAGGTATTTGTGATTTCCAAAGAATTCAGAAGGTTTGAATGTTGGGAAGACAAATAAATAATTCAAAAATACGATTTAATGGTGTCATACTGCAGTGGTGGTGCCTAAAGTTTCTATTTATTATTTTGCAGGACTTTTCAAGGCACTTGCTAGTAATGGCTTTAAGATTGTAAAAAGCAGTAGGTATTGAAGCCATTTTTCTTGTTCCCTGCCTCACGGACTGTCTTCCACAGTCCTGGAATCACCCCTAAAAATTTGGATGAGAAAATGTTGATTTGTGGCCTCTCTATAGAGGCAATTGCGTGTGGAGTTGCCAATTATCACTGCAAACAGAAAGCTTTTTAAGAAATTACCAAATAGATTATGTTAAATAGCAAATTTTGGATTTAATCAGTTTGGGCCCCTAAAAATCAAGGGCTTCTCTAACTCTGTAAAATGTTGTATTTGGTCTCATCCAGCAGAAAAATGACTGAGAAGAAATGATATACCAGATATCAGGAAGCCTGGATCTCAGTCCTGGTTCTGCCCCTAACTTGGGGACTATACATAAGTTATACGATTTTTATGAGTTTTAATTTCCTTGTCTAAAATGGCCATGAAAATGCTTGCTTTTCCTACCTCAAATTTACTAGGCCGAGTGAGATCATGTTTTTTCATGAAAAAAGGATGCTATTTCAGATTCCACATACTTACGAAGAAGTGGAGCCCCTTAAAGAAAAGATGGCAACCTGCTAATGATTCTTTCATACAGGAGAGCATGCTGATGGCCTTTAGAAATACAGAAGTGAGTTTGGCACAGTTGGGGAACAGAGGATGTAGAGAGCCAAATTGCTCTGCATAACTGCGGATGAACAGGCAGTTGGACTGTTTAGGGGCACCCAGGGAGAGAGGTGGTAAAGAGAGAGAAATGGAAAGGGAGGGGAAAGGAATAATCAGCACGAAGGCAAAAGGTCCAGAGACAAACTGAAGGCGGGCGCCTGACAGAATTTTCAAGAATAGTGCTGTGTGATACGTGCTTTAAATTTGTTTGTTTGCAGTGCAGCAGTATAATCCTCCACTTGTGACCTTCAGTAAAAGTTTTCCAAAACACAAGAGCTTGAAATGGAGGTGGGAAGGGGCTGGGTTGGGGATAATCTACAAGAAAAAAAAAGCGAAAAAGTACAAAACAGGACAGAAATTCAATACAATTTGAAATAGAAATGAGCATAGAACTTAAGTTCCCCCAGGAACACAAAGAGGCCTTGGGCAGGCATTCCAGAGAGTACAGAACAAGAGGTTGAACCAATTTTATGGACCTTAAGGGATAGGGTGACCTAAGATGATATGCAGATAAGGAACATAGAAGACTTGGGGAAAACAACGAAGCAACAATTATGTAAGTTCTTAGCATGATCTGAGGAGTCAGGACAAATATCTTGATAATTCAAACCAAAATAAATTAAAAATTCCGAACCTCTATGCTTCTAATATGTAGCTGCTTTAGAAAAAAGTTTAGTTTCTAACTTTGTCTTAAACTCTCAGTGAAGAAACATTTGCAGGATCTATAAGGCAAACAAACATGCACCCTCTTTTTTTTTTTTTTTGGTATCAAAAAAAGACAACGAAGTTGAAGTGATTCTCTGATATTCATGACTGTGAGGATAGAGTCAAAGCTTTCAAATTCAGTTTTCATTGTTTTCTGGTTGTCAGTGTCTGCAAACTGGGCTGATGTTTTAAACCTGGGGTCACAGTTCGCATTTAATTTGCATATCCAACTTGGAGAATTTTGAAGTTCCCAAAACTATTCTTGAGGTTTGTCATACAGTCTCGAGTACTTCAGTGAGAGAGGAAAAGATAGGGAACTTGGAGGCTGTTGTTTTGTCTTTCCTCCTTGAACACTGCCGGAAGCAGGTAAAGCTCTCTCCATAGTAACCTCTATCCTTGCTCCTCAAAGTGTGGTCTGAGGACCAGCAACATCAACATTACCTGGGAGCTTGTTGGAAATGCAGCATCTCAAGAGCCCAGCTGGGACCCATTGAATTGGAACCTGCATTGTAAAAAGATCCCCAGGTGAGATTTGTATGCACATTAATGTTTGAGAAGCACTCATCCTGGAAGTGTTACACAATCCATTTATTAGGTAATAGGGGAGCCAGCCTGTGAAAAAGGGACATCACTGCTGCTACTAGACGTTTCGTTAGGGATTTGGTTGTGAATTCAGTGTGAATTATGCAGCTTAGGGACAGAGAAGTGGCAGTAGGGACTTGGCTACACCTGGGACCCTACAACAGCTTACTAAAAGGCCTAGCTGTTTTCTTGATATGCTCCTCACTGAAAAGAGACTAGCGATTCCCTACCAGGAAACCAGGTGCACCTGATTTTCTCATTATTCTGATATTCCCATTACTCAGGATTTTAAAGCTGACAGATTTTGAGAAGTACGCTGTTATGTTCCTAGTGAAGAGCTGAGGAAAAAAAAGTAATTTTAGCTTCTGAGGTCAAAAAAGCGTCTTCTATTTCCTTTGTACCACCTTAAAACTCTTGGTAAAGTGGGACCCTCGCAAAATGAGCACTCGATAAATATCATTAACAGTGATTTGCACCAGAGTGGCAATATTTTTAATACAGTTCATTCCAACAAATGTTCTGCTTCCCATGTTAACTTTTCTGTACCCAGCAACCAGAAACCTACACTGCTGAGTGTACAGAATATAGAGCTCCAGCTAAGTGTGATTAGATATTGATTTCTGAGCCCCACAAACATTTAGCAATGCAGAAGCTCTTGAGCACAGCATCATTATGGATTGTGGGGCTGATGCTGGCAGAATTCCAACAGTCACAATTTGTGGAAAAAATTCTAGAGTGGCCATAAAGCCCAGGCCATGGATCTGACCCTTTTGTGTGGCCCTGATCTGTGTCCTGGTCCACTGATTGTACTTCTCACCCTGTCTTTGCCCCTGTCTTTGTAGACATAATGCTTTTTGTCACCAAGGGAACTAGGCAGAGAGAAGAGATATTTGGTGAAAACTCATCCTGACTGCTGGAAAAAAACAACTCAGACTTATAGGTGATGAGCTTGCAGGGAAGAATAGCACAATATTACTCTTTTTTACATGTATATAGCATTGCTGTTTTTTATTTGCTGTGGGAGTTACTATTAAAGAACTGTGAAAAAATATCCATTTAAAACTCAACTATATAGTGTTGAGATTAAGAGCTAATCTATTCACAAGTTGTGGAAGATTAAAAATGGCTGTATTTTTGACATTCCTCTTTCAAGATATAGGGTCTATGTCCCCTCCCTTAGAATCTGGGCAGGCTCTGTGACTGCTTTAATCAACAGAATATAGTCAAGGCATGGCCATAACTCATTAAATGACTCCGAAGTTGTTTTGGTGCTGTGCCAGAGAAGCTAGCTGGAAACCCTCACTCTGGAACTTGCTGGATACTTGGTCCCTGGGTGCCTGGAGAAGCCTCCCACAGGGAGGCGGCCCTA
Organism: Hippopotamus amphibius kiboko; assembly: GCF_030028045.1. NCBI lineage: Eukaryota > Metazoa > Chordata > Mammalia > Artiodactyla > Hippopotamidae > Hippopotamus > Hippopotamus amphibius. The sequence goes on along the minus strand of NC_080189.1, from coordinate 51,675,433 downwards.
CTCTGAATGTGCTGTGAACCAAACCAAAGGGACGCCAGGGCAAGCTGCTTGCTGCTGAGTGCTGCTGGCTGCCTTGAACTGCAAAGCTGGGAGCTACAGAAGGTGCAAGGTGACGGGAGCACATCGGAACCAGGAAGAGAAAGACCGTTCCTTCTCTAGCATCTCCACTGGCAAAGCTTAACATTAGTCCCGCTGACAAAGAAGAAATTACACAGCTGAGAGGCGATAAATTGATCATTGTTACAGTCAAAAATAAGAAAAGAGGGACTTCCTAAGTGGCACAGTGGGTAAGAATCTGCCTGCTGATGCAGGGGACACGGGTTCAATCCCTGCCCCAGGAAGATACCGCGGAGCAAGTAATCCCGTGGGCCACAACTATTGAGCCTGCACTGTAGAGCCTGTGAGCCACAACTATTGAGCCCATGTGCCACAACTACGGAAGCCCACGCGCCTAGAGCCTGTGCTCTGCAACAAGGGAGGCCACTGCAATGAGAAGCCTGCACACCACAATGAGTAGCCCCTGCTCGCCGCAACTAGAGAAAGCCCATGTGCAGCAACGAAGACCCAACACAACCAATAAATAAATAAATTAATTAATTAGTTAAAAAAAAATAAGAAAAGAACCGAATATAGTGGAGGTGATATTTGCCAGTTTCTGGGCCCAGGCTTTGAGAAACGGGCAGCTTCTGCTTCCTGTCTTTTGGAATCCGGATGTCGTACTGTGAGAAATCCAAGTCACACAGAGAGGCTATGTATAGGCATTCCAGTCAGTGGCCTGGCTGAGCTCCCACCTAGTGGCCATGTGTGTGTGCCATCTTGGGTGTCCAGTCTAGTTGAGCCTTCAGATGACTCCAGCCACTGTCTGACCACAACTGTGGGAGAGAACCAAGGGAGAATCAGCCATCGGAGCCAGGCAACCCACAGAACTATGAGAAAGAATGATAAATTGTTTCAAGCCACTTCATTTTTTAAAAAATTATTAAGTAATTATTATTATTTTTTTGGCTGCATTGGGTCTTCGTTGCTGCACGTGGGCTTTCTCTAGCTGCAGAGAGTGGGGGCTACTCTTTGTTGTGGTGCATGGACTTCTCAATGCAGTGGCTTCTCTTGCTGTGGAGCACAGGCTCTAGGCATGCGGGCTTCAGTAATTGTGGCTCATGGGCTTAGTTACTCCTTGGCATGTGGGATCTTCCAGGACCAGGGCTTGAACCTGTGTCCCCTGCACTGGCAGGCAGATTCTTAACCACTGTGCCACCAGGGAAGTTCGCCACTTCATTTTTGAGTGGTTTGTTACACAGCAATAGATAAGTGGAACACAAGTTGCTCTATTTACTTATAGTAGGAGGCCCCTATAAAGCAACATGATTCAGACATGATCCCCCTGCTGCCCAGTGCAAACATCTGGCCCACCTAAGCTTGCAATATCATACCTTCTAAAGTTCACACTTTGAAAGGTGCCTTCTTATTGAGAAAAGCTCATGCTTGCTTCATTGAATTGTCACAGAGACCACCACAGTGGTGAGACCCTCGGGCGTTCCTGGTTCTGTTCTCAAACACAGATCCAAAAGCAGCACTATACTCACTCTGTGAGTTTGTCCACTCATGATTCCGTGTGGCCAGTTCTTCATTTAGTTCCTTTAAGTGGGAGCTGTTCTGGCGGGGAGTCCACCAAAGCACCAAACAGTGTCCATGAATGTCCTGTGTTATTGCCTTTTATCTGATAAATGGAAGCTCCCAAAGGACTATGGTTATATTGAAGTCAATATTTTATTTTGGCCTCTTCCTGTATCTTATCTGTGGGGATTTGTGTCATTTCATGCGTCATGACACACTTAGGAGCTAGGATTCTTACAAAGTTTTGGTACAAACTTCCAAGGGCAAATGCCAACCTCCATGTCTGCTCTCTTCTAGCTCAGGATTCTCAGCCCTGGCTGCACATAACAATCACCTGGGAAGTGTTCAAAAAAGCAAAACTACTAATGTCTGGTCTTACCCTGGGTTAATTAAATCAAAATATCTGGGTAGGGAGCTGGTATTGCTATTTAAAAAGATTCTTCTCTGGGTGGGGCGGGGGGGATTCCCTGCTGGTCCAGTGGTTAGGACTCTGCACTTCCACTGCAGGGGGCAAGGGTTTGATCCCTGGTTGGGACCTAGGATCCCACATGCCACGTGGTACAGCCATAAGAAAAAAATTTCTTCCCTGGAGATTCACAGATGCAGAGAAGGATGAGAAACATGTCTAGCTGGCTTGTTGCTTGTGGTAGAAAGATACTGTATCTCCTAGTAGTGTATCTACATGTCCAAATCCTACCGTTTCTTTAAGGTCCAGCTCAAATACTATTTTCTCCACCAAGCTACAGAGTCCCACAACTGGCATCATGTCTTCTTCTTTTGAATTAGTTGTTATTTTATTCTGGTCTGTTTTTTTCTACCTATCATGTGCTTTATTATCCTTTTCCTTCCTCTTATACTCATATTTTGTCTCTGATGTATGTGTATACACAATGGGAACTCAAATATTTATTAAATAAAGACATAAATGGATGTTGGGAAAGCCATCCTGCTTCCCTTGGACACCAAGTTTGCTTTTGTGTTGATGGAGGTGGAGGTGCCTAGGTACGGCCTTAGTCTACACTCAATAAGAATTGCCTCGTAGCCACCCCCCCAGTCCCCACTCCCTAGCCCTCAACCATGGCAGAGCCAAGCTGCCATTGCTCTTGAATCTCTGTCTCTGGTTGCTCCCGGTCCCCATCTTTCCTCCTGTTACTATTCAGTTAAGGTTTTTTTTTTTTTTTTCCTTTTTTTCCCTATTTAAATGACGCTTCTTTAGAAAGGTCTAAATACTTACTTTCTAGGCATGGATGGTCATCAGAGGGAAGATGGATGTTCCACGGTGTGCTTTTGAAAGTAACAAGACTGATAGGACTGCCTGCTTATCTCCCTGCTGGCAAAGGACTAGCTATTTACTGAGCTAAAGTGATAAATATTCCAAGAGCAAGCTCTGAAGTCACCAAACCCCCACAGTACTCTGCAGAGTCTCTCTGGTATCTATACTGATGAAGCCACTAGACGTAAATCTTAGCCAGTAAAAGAGACAGTGGATAATTATTTGGGGTTTTAGGACCTCTGCTGAAATGTTACTGATTTTCAAGTTTCCAGTGATCTTAGAACTGACTTCAAAGAGATGGAGCAGTGTGGTCCTTTTCCCCTTTTTGTATGTAGCATTTTTCCCCTCCCTGTTATTTACTTGTTCATTTTTACTTTTACTCTGAAACACAAAAGTCATCTTATTTTTTTCTTTAGAATTTATAATTTTAAGAGGTTACTAGAAAAGTCCTCAGATTCACCTGTAATTAAAGAGTTCCCCTTTGAAGTTCAAATCTTTCTTAGCTCTAATTTGAAAGGGAGTTATGCTTCTGTGATGGACTCATGACATTTCTTACAGGGGATATAAAAGGTCAGATTTTAATGCCTTCTTGTGATATATGCATCTGGCTCAAGATCAGGCAGTTTTGAATGATGGAATTTAATTGTAATTTAGTAAAGGGATAAGAGATAAGAAATTATGGCTTTGCTGTAATGCCTGAACTATATACCAATTCCTTAGCAAACTTCATGGGGTTTTGTGGGTTAGAGCTCTGCAACTTCAAGAAGCCTTTTAGGGACGCCATGATGATGCTCTGAGTAAAAGCCAAAACTCATCAAGTTCCAGCGATTACCTGACATCCTCCCATAGAAAAATAAAGACAATTGCCAAAGTATAAATCCTTGTCTTCTGAACATTCTGGAAATTCTGATGAATGTTTATCTATTTCCTCACATTTTGTCCAACTGCCTCAAACTTCTTACATTATCACTTCCTTTTTCCCCAATAAAAGTTCTCAAGTATACAAAGATACCTACCCACTTCCTTTGTTGTACATAAAAAAAGGACTGCTTAAGATCAAATTAACTGAGAATTCTCCCTTCCCAATCTCAGAAAGTCACTTCTCTCTCTTCTGTTTTAAATGAATCAAAGAATTGATTTAACTAGGGTATGAATCATATATTTATTAAGAACAAAGATAATGTGATGTGGTAGAAAAAGTACTAGGACTGGATTTAAACCCTCAATCCTTATTAAAACTTAGACTCTCTGAACTTCAGTTTCCACATCTGTAAATTACCTGTTAGCCTCAGTTTTCTTATCTGGTAAATTGCTTTGAGGCTTGAATAAAACGACCCTCTCTTTGGAATGGTTTTATTATCCTGTGTTCGGGGGCATGCTAATCTACTGCTCATGGTACCTGATAATGCCCTCTTGTAGTGAATTATTTATTTATTTATTTATTTATTTATTTATTTATTTATTTATGGCTGCTTTGGGTCTTCGTTGCTGTGCATGGGCTTTCTCTAGTTGTGGCGAGCGGGGGCTACTCTTCGTTGCAGCGTGCAGGCTTCTCAGTGCAGTGGCTTCTCTTGTTACAGAGCAGAGGCGCTAGGCATGCAAGCTTCAGTAGTTGCAGCACTCGGGCTCAGTAGTTGTGGCACATGGGCTTAGTTGCTCCAAGGTATGTGGGATCTTCCCAGACCAGGGATTGAACCTGAGTCCCCTGCATTGGTAGGCGGATTCTTAACCACTGCGCCACAAGAGAAGTCAGTTATTTTCTCATGTTGTTTTAATTTGTGCTTGTGGGCTCATCCTCAGCTGGGATTATTATCATAATGTATGAGTCATATGTGCCCTGGCTTGTGGGAATATATTTACAGAGAGGGTTTATATTTGTCCTGGCCATGTGTCCCCAGGATTTCACTTGTCTAGGGTGAATTTTCACAATTTGAGCTAGGCCATCTTCTGTTTCTTCCATCTGAAACCCTACTCCACACTTCCTATCACTTATGCCCACGTTACATCTGCAAACCCATCAGTCACACGACAGGAAGAAAACAGGTGTTGTCATATCTGTGAAAAGTCTGATCAGAAGGGCCTCTGAATAGGAACAGTGAATAAAGACATTTGTGGGAAAAACTGACCTATGTCCCGCTTCACACAGAGAGAATAAGTTTGAGGCTCTTGTGACCTAAATTGACATTTTTATTTGGAGAGAGGGTGTTGTGGGTTAAACGGTGGCTTGCTGAAAAGGTATATCTACCTGGAACCTGTGGATTTGACCTTATGTGGATATGACCAAATTACATTTGCAGATATAATTAAGTTAAGGATCTTGAGATGAGATCATGTTGCTTCAGGCCCTAAATCCACTGACAACTGTACTTAGAAGAAAAGGCAGAAGACACACAGAGGAGAAGGTCAAGTGAAGACCTAGGAAGAGCTTGGAGAGATGCAGCTATAAGCCAAGGACACCAAGACATGCCAGCAGCAATCAGAAGCTAGATGAGAGGCATAGAACAGATTTTCCTTCAGAGCCCCTGGAAGGAACCAACCTTCCTGACATCTTGATTCCAGACTTTAGGCCTCCAAAACTGAGAGAGAATGTGTTTCTGTTGCTTTAAGCCACCTGGTTTGTGGTAATTTGTTATAGCAGCCACATAAAAACCAAACATTCACCAATATTTACTGAATGTTCTAAATAAGTTTTACATTCATTATTTATATAAATGTGTTCCTCATGATCATTTTATAAACTAGGTACTATCATTATTGGCATTCCAGAAGTTAGGAAACTCAGGCACAGAGAGGTTATGTAACTGGCTTGAAGTCACACAGCTAATAAGTAGTGAAATTGGAATTCAAACCCAAAGCCCATTTGCCTTCACCTCTAAGGTCTACCTCCTATCTGTCAGTAACGTGGTGGTTATGGAGCCCACTGTGTGGTGTTTTCTTCACCGGCCACTGGGACCAGCACTTTGTATTCCATCACAGCTGATGGTGCCCACTGCTGTAAGGCTGTGGTGACAGGACCTCTTGAAAATCCAACAGAGTAAAACATAGAGCTGTTGTCTTAAAGTGAGTAATTTTACCTAAAAGGCAATTTCAGTCAGAAAGCTATGTTCTCCCAAGTTGCAGAGGTGTAGGAGATACAGAAAGCCTTCCTCCCTTGGAGAGCACAGTGCAACACTGAGGGTACCTGGGCAGAGCTTTGCCTGTGCAGTTTGGCACTTTTCCAGGAAGTTAGTGCTGGGAGAAGAAGATGGAAAATGTGAAAATATAATTCAGTTCTTGAAGGGACAGGGCATTATTTTTTAAAATAAATACTGGGGAAACACTTAAAACCCTAGTTAGCAGGAAGGAATAATCATTAAAAGCATTTCAGAAAACAAACGGTATGTTCTGACCCAGGTATTCACTTCTGGGGGCGGGGGTGGCCCGGAGAGAGACACGGGGCCCCACGCCCCTTTAAATGCCCTTCCTTGCCTCAGGGGCCTGTGAGAGGGAGCAGGTTTCCAGAGGTCTTCAGTCTGGGAAAGTTTCCAGAGAGCAAGGCTTTCTCGAGTGCTGGCAACCCCTTCTGCTTTCATGGAACCATCTCGGTGGGGAAAGCGGGGGTGGGGGGTGTCAAAATGCATGCAGATTACTTTATGTCGCTGCCTGATTGGGAGGGAGACGGAGAGAGCAACTTTCCAACCTCTATGTTGGCATTCACTTAGTTTAAAGCCGTTTGTTAAATTCTGTGAAAGATTAAGCTGGTTTCTCAAAGATGATGCTTGGGTGCCTTGCTTTGTGTTTGAGGGTACAGGGTTCACTGCTAGGGGACACCTCTCCTTGATCAGGACTCAGCTATGGCTTAAGGACTTTTTGTTATACTTGAATGTTCTTGGAAGGAATGGAACCTCTATAATAGCAAGGATAATAAGCAATATTGGTAAGTCACTTTAGAGTTTAATAATTGTACTTGTCTCCATTTTTTTCATTTAATTTTCACAACATTCCTGTGATGTAACTATTATCTCAGTGTAACAGATCTGAAAATCAAAGCCTTGGAAAGAGAAAGTAGTCTGGCCAATTTGCTTACACTGGAAATATTATTAAATGAGATTATACATGTAAAGCACTAAGAATGTAGCCTGGCATATAATAAGTACCAATCAAGTGAAGCCACCTGTTGTCACTCTCATCCTGCTTGTTATGCGCATTGTTTGTTAGTTACTATCCAATAGAGTTGGCACTGCAGTCCTGACCCTCACACTGCCAGCATTTTCTGAAACAGGAGGATGCCATTTCCTACTTGACCATATTTCCTTAGGGTTTTTTCCTTTTCCTTTCTTTTCTAAGTTCAGAGAGCCAGCCAACAAGTAGAACCAATGGGTTATGACAACAATCTGGATGCAACATATCATTCCCTGGATCACCAGGTTGATTGGGGCAATCTGGCTGGGCAGTACTTACGTATAGGTCAAAAAGAATGGTTCTTTCAGATAGAGGACTGAGGTCAAGTAGAGTCAAAAGTGAAAGCCTTATGGTAAGGCAGTAAGACTACCAAAGAACATGGAGCATTTGAGGAGCTTGCAGGGAAAAGATTTTCCTAGATGTGCAGTGGGCACGCAGGTAAATCTCTCTCCACTCTTTCAGAGGAGGTAAAATTTAGCTATGCTAGCCCTGGTTGGGGGCTGTGTTGGAAAGGAGGGGGAGGTTCCTTAGATTTACCTTGAGCATGAGTATAGACTCTCTGACCAGTGCCCACGATAAAGAGAGACGCTGGCATGGAGGCTGTATTCCCTTACGCGTCTTCTAGATGCTCCCACACAAATAGTTCTTGTTTTCTCAGGTTTTAACCAAGAGGGCAAGAATCCCCACTCCCCTGGGCTGTTGAGCAGAAGGCTCAATCTGTCCCACAGACACTTGTGAAGAGTGGGGTGAGGTGTGGAGGTTGTGGAAAGAAGAGCTGGTCTAAATGACACACTTAGGATGACAAGCCTGGTGGTCGTGGACTGGGTCACTGCCCACAGAGTAGCTGCCGTTTGCAGAGCCTTCAGAAAGCGAAGGAATGGAGAGGAGGAAGTCAAAATTCAGCCCACCTGGAGAAAGAAACCAAAGCTAGTCTCTGAGCAGCTGTTGAGTCAGATTGCCTATCCGAGTTAGATGGAAGGATCTGCAGTTTGATCGACACAGCATAGAGACTGAAATCTCATGGTTAATAATCTACCAGTGGTGTAGGAGTAGCTAAACTCACTAAATTTCCAATCTTAATTAAATTAGCCAGTAGAGGTTTGAAGGGCTATGAATAGAACATTTAACTCTAGAAACTGTTTCCATGTTGTAGAGATCTAATTTCACTGGCAAAAAGCCTCCAGTCTGTAGGAGGCAGCCTGTAGTCGTGGAGACAGCTACACCTGAGGTCAGGAGCAGTTTAGCAAATTCCACTGGTTCTCTGAGTCTGTGATTCCCAAATAGATAAAATAAGAGTATGATCTTAAAGATTCTCTAATGGTTTTGATTCCAAATCCCAATTCCATTCATTTGGCACCTTATTAAATTCTTCCATAACACGTGAACCTTTAACTATGTCATCACATAGAGTGAGGGTCACCGTGGCCCTGAGGTTGGTGATGGCTCAGTCTCCTGATTCGGAAAAGCTATATTCCTTTCTACAATGCAATACATTTGTCTCTTTTTAAAAATTTTTATTTTTATTTATTTATTTTTTGTCAGTGTGGCACGTGGGATCCTAGTTCCCCGATCAGGGATCAAACCAGAGCCCCTACATTGGAAGTGCAGAGTCTTAAGCACTGGATTGCTGGGGAAGCCCCACATTTGTCTCTTTATAACCACAAAGCAGAACCATGGTTCTTTCATCTTGGCAGATTAGTTTATTTTATTCACTGTAAAAATATTTGAGTTCATACCATGTGAAACATGGTATAGTCATTGTGTTCAAGCAGTATGAGGTGAGCAGTGTCATCATCCCTGTAGGGATCGCTTAGCTTCAGGAAGACTAAAGTTTGTTTCAGTAGCCAGGGGCTGCTCCTATCCTCACCAGCCACTCAGCAAGTGTTCTGGGGTCACCAAAGACACCTTGTACAGAGGACTCAGCTGAAAATGGAAGCAAGGAGGAAGGGAAGAATGAGGTTGAGCATCAGGAGACCAAGATGTCTTGTCCACAGGTGTATGACCTTGAAGAGGTCATTTAAGCTCTTCACCACTCAGATCCCTTGGCTGTAAATAAATTTTGTTGAGGTGGTCTGTGAGGTTTTTCAGCTCTAAACATTTTACAATTGTAAGTCCATCACCATGACTAGAAAAGAGCTCAGAACTTGTGTTCCTGGGTTGGTGAGTCACCAGAGTTGCCCTCATGAGTATTTGTGCTTGGAGTTTCTTGGAGAGAGAAGACCCAAGGCTCCGAGTCACAAGTGATTCTCCTAAGGTGATGTGTGTAAGAATAGGAGGCAACACATCTCCTAAATTTGTAGTCTGTGCCTTCAGCGCTAAGGTATGTTAACCCAGATCACCAGAAACAGAAACACTCTTCAGAAACGAGGGATATTCATCTTTATTAGGTTACTGGTAGACAATATACGCGTGTGTTTCAATAATAGTTATTTACATAGAAACATCCAAAGTTTCATTCAGATTTACTGTGGAAAATAGTGCTAATTCCTAGTTTTCTACATAACCAAGTGTAAAGAAAAAAATGGCCATTGTTTATATTAACACACATGCAAAATTATATTTTCTTAGATGAGACAGGATATTTTAAGGTATAATGATGGAAATGGTGGTGAGGATAGTGGAAGGGGTGGTGTTTTTTCAGAGAAGACAGAAGGATCCAGTTCTTTATGTTTCTGATGCTTTTCACAGATGTGACCTATTGGTTTCAACATCAGATGTTCATATGTCGGTTTGATTTATAGAGCGGCTAATTCTGAGGATGGGGAAATCAAGACGGAAATTTTGGGATATCAATCACAATCTTCATCTGCTTCCTTGTCTGGCATGGCTATAATTTGTAGACTCTACATGTAAATTAGACATTCTCGTCTTTAACAAGGACACTAGAAAACGTAATGTGTATGTGTTGATAAACAGCACTCACATCTGCTTCAAGGAGAAATGATAGAGTTTTGACTTTATCTCTTATAAATTGGGATGATCTTTGTCCTCAGTTATTCGTACCCAGCTTCCGACAACTTTGTGTAGACTAGAGGTCTGTCTCAATATTTGAAAGAGTAATCAAATTTAGTTGACAAAATTTAGACCTTGCTTTGATGTTTTGCATTCTTGGCCTTGTGTTTGGGAGGGAGGGGGTTGCTGGGGCACAGAAGCAAAGAGCAGCCGTTGTGCAATGATGGGAAAGGATGAGGACAGACTGAGCCCAGAGCTCCCCTCCTTCCACTGTGACCACCAAATCAAGAACTGGATTGAATGTGACATGACCTAGGCAGCCAAGGCTCCCTGAAGAGATGCTTCTGGGTGGAAAGGGGTGAGAGCAGATCTTGTAAGTTCTGGGCCTCTGGGGAAAATTTTACCAAAGTTTCTCCCTCCTTTATTTTTATAGGCTGCCTGAAATTCACAAGAATAAGAGAGATCATTTAAGATTTGGGTTAGTATGATTATCTTTTTCAGTGTCCTCAGTTGAACAAAAAAATTTATGTTTGTATAATGCCAATTCAACGTTTGATGTGGCTTGTGTTTTCAAACTGTCACTCTGTAGGTCACTTTGGAAGGTTAGAAGACAGTCTGGTTGAGAGGAAAGATTCCAAGGCTGACGCAGAAGAGTTGGGGTTGAGTCTTTCCTTATTATGTGGCCTGAGTCTTAATGACCCCCTTACTGCATTTGTGATATGAGGATAAAATAATACTTGTCTACTTTGGAGGATGTTGTGAGTTGGGAATGTGCCACGCAAACAAAAGATGCTAGAAGCGTCACATCTTGGCTTCCATTTATGTTGAAAATTTGTTTTTCCTTCATTCTGAGTGGGGCTGGAGAGTGGTGGAGGATGAGCTGAGAAATTCAGGGTGCAAGCCTTTCTGCAGGTGGCTGTAAGAGGGTAGATTCTCTTCTGGTTTTGCTTATGATTTAAACTCATCTACCATGTTTCTTCTTGCTGCCCTAGTCCAGGGCCTTTCCCCAGTGATAGCCGAGAGCATTTAATGGTCTGAGTATCAGCTGGCTGGAGAATTCAGTTTGTAGAAGGTCTTATGCTCCAGTGTGGTGATGGTGGATTTGTGGTAGCACACTCACAATTAGATAGATCTGAGTGGGACCAATTCAGGATACCTAGCCACTAGGAGTGTTCCCTCTCTAGTGTTCTAAGTTTGAAGAGTACAGATCACCCTACAATCCCTTTTCAGGAAAATGTCCATTTTTTAAAAATGGCTTTGTGTTTTCTTAGCATCCACAAGTTACATGCATTGAGCATCAGGCAGTGGTTAAGATCATAAGTTCTGAACCAGATGCCTCCTTTCAAATTCTGTCCCCTTTACTTTAAGCTGAGTGACCTTCGGTAATTCATATACCTCTCTGAACTTGAGTTTCCTCATCTACAAAATGATGGTAATAACAGTACTTACTGAATAGGATGAAAATGAAATACTTCGTATGAAGTGCCTAGCATGTTGCTTGGTATTTGGAAAATCTCATTAACGTTATTATAATTATTCAATCTAGATGAAATTAGTGTTTGCTAAGGTTTGAGCTGCAGTCTTTGACAGATTGTGTGAATTGATCCACTAGACCAAGATTGGCCCAGTTACTGGTTTTGTAAAATAAAATTTTATTGGTACACATTTATTGGGCCGTGCTCATTTATTTATGTGCTGTCTCTGTTGGCTTTTGCACTATAGTATCAGACTTGAGTAGTTATAACAGAGACCATGTAGCCTGCTAGCCTATAATATTGACTAATACTTGGCCCTTTGCAGAAAAAGTTTGTCAATCTCTGTCCTAGTCTATTGATGCACTGGAGTTCTAGTTCCCCTTCTTTGGCTGACTTGCCTGATCTTTGATGCAATATTTAATTGCTTTGTTTTCCCCACATTTAAGAGGAATGGTCAGCGAAATCTGGTTGGACATTTGGCACATGTTAGCTCCAGAAAGTGGAATGATACATTGTTACCATCATTGCTAATTGAGCAGGCAAGCCAAATATCTCATGTATAATAGTGCCTATGGGAACGTGACCCTGGGCGATTGAACATGTCATAAGATAACTTTCATGTAGGTCAAGGCAGGCTTCACTAAAAATTTCCTGTCTATTATGGCTTTAACCCACAATTTCATCTTTACCTAACTCTTGTACTTTGTAATTATTTTTAAAAGGAGAAAGAATGTAGAGAAAATGAATTGAGCACAACAGCCATATCAGATTAAGGCTTATTTTATGCTGATATTCTCAAGATCTGTAGTAAAACTCTAAGTATTGGAGACATAGATATCTCCTATACTTGACATTTTAAGACCATAGCTGAACATAAAAATGTGAGAATGCAGATTATCCTAAAAATGACATTTTTATGATAAAAGTAATCTGTTAAAAAGTCACATGAATGGCTACGGCCATTTGTCGTTGTTAACAATATAATGATGTGTTAAAATGCTAGAGGAAGGATTATGTCAGTGTTTGATGTTTTTATAAGTTGCTGCTGTATAAAAATGTCAAATAAGAATAATCTTACACTTGACATTTTTCACTTGGTTTTCACTCTCAAAATAGCTCTGTGAGTTCTGGTTACCTTTTTGCCCACACTTTTGATTTTCTCGTCCCTAAATGATTTTCTATGTTCATCCATGTTACTGCTTTATTTTCTCCTAATTAAACTTTTTCTTCCTTTTAAAAGAGTTTTTGGTATTCTTATATATTCCCTTACAATCCTCCCCAATTTCCTCTTAATATAAAAGAATTTTGGGGAGTCAAAATCCTGAACTAGTGTCTCCATAAATCCTTCTGGCCTTGTTCACACAGTCTCCTCTCTACATGTGATCAGACAAGAAACTGCGCCAATTCTTTCCTTTTGGGAAGTAAACTTATTCTTCGCCTCCTGTTTTAACATTGTCTTTTCAAATTCTATTTCTGGCTTTCCACATTTCATTTCATCTAAAAGGGTCATTCCTGGCCCTGTGCCGATGTGTCCTGGTGCTGCAGACAGGCACTTCTGCTTATGCACTTACGTGCGTTATGGACAGTGTGGTGGGTGCTCAGCTCCATTCTGCTTGAGATGGGCGCAGGATTCATAGCAAGAGCCTCCGTAGAGAAAAAGAGAAATTGGGAAAAAGTCATAGTTCGGTACTGTGAGCAACGTAGCGAATGATGATATCTAGTTTTGGAATGGACTTGCATTTTTCTCTGAGTGTACTGTACATGCATGTGCGCACGTGTGTGTGGGTGAGCGTGTGTGTATCTGTGTGATCATGCATCAGAGAGTGCATACACATGTGTTTAGATAGTTTGGGATCTTTTATAGTCTCTGGGTCCCTCACAACATACACATAGAGTCTCTCTGTATGCTCACAAAGAAATGATAATATGTTTTTAAAAAGAGTTTATACACTTAAGTTTGCTTCTTGGTTTTTTGAAGTCATTGAGGTCATTGGACCTCAGTTCCACCAACTTCTTTCCTTATACTCCCTGCAGATTTTCTCTTTATCTTTGCCAGTCCCATTCTTTCTTTCTTTCTAAGTAAATGCTCCACTTCCTGCCTAAGCGAATCTCTCCATCCATGTCCATGAGACCACTTCCTTGTTATCCCACCTGAACTTCATCCTATTAGGAATAACTTTTGTCTCCTGCATCTTTGGTTTTGCCCCCTTCACAGACTTTAAACCTTCTCAGTTCTTTTCTACCTCAGGAGATCCTCTCTTGATCCATCTGTACTCAAGCCAACAAGTCCCTCCCTTCCTTTTGTTAAGTGGTCTAGGTCTGTAATTTCCACACCATCACTCACCTACTCACTCCTCATATCCTTGCAGACTGGCATCTGCTTCCCACCAGGTCCTAAAGCTAGTCTTCTGAAGGTTACAGGGAGCTTTTGACTTCCAAATCCAGCCATCTGTTCTTGATCCTCATTCTTCCTGGGTTTTCTTCCATATCTGAGACCCTCTTCCTTGAAACTCTCTGCTTCACAGTTTACCTGGTGAGCTCAGGTTCTTGCACCCAGCAGTCTCCCACTTTGCCAACACCGCTTCCTCATGCCGTGCCCTACTGTAGCTCTTCCTCACAGCTCTGTCCTTAGTCCTCTTCTTCACCTGTGTAACCTTATCGCCTCTCATCTCCAGAGATGTTTACTTATAGGCCTCCAGGATTCAAATATGCCAGGCTGCCACTGCTTTCCTTTTCTTAGTGGGATATGTTGATCATCTCCTGTACAACCCTAATGTGTGCAGGGAGAAGTCCATCAGCTAAATGCTGTATTTGGGAAATGCTATTTCCATGACCTTACAGAAATCAAATGTTTTTTCTAATTTGCTGAGATTTTTTTCCCTTCTTGCTGTTTTATAAACAGGATGTTTTGAGAATTCTCCTCTCAGCGGGTTCCAAACACAAACTTGCATTACTATTCTTACAAAATAATAAACAGCTCTGGGCTATAAAACCTTTCAAATTGTTTTTTCACAGGGAAGGGATTTGCATGCTGACTCATTCCTACTATATTTATAACCTATCGCTGAACCACTGCAAAGGCAAGATTTCTAATAAAGCTATGGAAATTACATGCATGGCAATGGAGCTGAATGCATTTACATTTGTAATATTTTAACATTTCCAAATTTATTGCAGATTACCTTGTTTGTGCATGTCTGTGCTTTAATGGTTTTTTATAGCAGAAAATAGTGGTTTATGATTGTATTCCCAGTAGAAATTTATTATGAATCCACCATATGGAGTGTTATATAAAACTAAACTTGTAACATGGGTCGTTTTATTATTGCAAAGCAAGATCTGCTGTACATTATTGAAAATTAGTGATAATAGAAATGTCAAAGGAGAGAAGTTGGTTTATGAGGGGAGTCTTCATTTTGTGCTTAAATTGTCACAAAGATTTTAGATTCTGTTTTGAGATGAAAGAGCTGTCCTTTGACAGTTAGGATATCAGATAATATAAACATGTAGTAGCTCTTCCCTCTCCTGCTCCCAGATTCCCTCATGCTGATATCTGCTAAAGCAAGAGAGGGACAAAGGGATAGCATGAATATTCACCAATCCGTTTTCCCATGAGACTCAATGGTACCAATTTCTAGCCATCTGACAACCATAAGCCATTAGAACTTTCCCTGGTGGTCCAGTGGTTAAGAATCCGCCTTCCAATGCAGCAGATGGGGGTTCCATCCTTGTTCGGGGAACTGGGATCCCACATTGCCACAGGGCAACGAAGTCCATGCATCACAACTACTGAGCCCATGCACTCTAGACCCCACGCACCACAACTGGAGAGCCCGTGTGTGCCACAACTACTGAGCCCAAGTGACCTGGAGCCTGAGCATCACAACTAGAGAGAAGCCTGAGTGCTGCAACTAGAGAAGCCCGTGCACCTCAACGAAGAGCCCACAGGCCACAATGAAGATCCCATGTGCCACAACTAAGACCCAATGCAGCCAGAAAAAAAAACCCAAAACCAAAAAAACAAAAAAAGAACAACAACAACAAAAGTTTCCATGAGCAATGGTCATGGCAGCTATTGTAGAGCACATGGAATCTTGTTATTCTCTTTTTTTCCTTCTTATCTAGCCTTTATTGGGCATCCTACTTGAGGGATTTTAAGTACATATTTCTGCTAGCATTTTCAGCTCAGGTGTAAGGATGAGGCCGAAAGAAATTTCATATTTCTGTCAGTCAACATTTTGCATGGACTTCTCCCATGGACTTCATTTTTGGCAAGTTCCTAAACCTTTGTATGATGGGTGGAGTAAACAAATGCACCAACAGGTATTTTATTTTTAAATTGTGTGAGGTTAAAAAAAATTGCCTGACATTTTCTACAAAGAGCCTATAATTATTTTATAATCAGGAGAGACACCAATAAGTATAGTTAACAACATTAAAAAGTAAAAACATTGTGCATGACACCTTCCTCTACTATTCTTTGTGAGTACATTTATTTGGAAGCCTTTTTTATTATTTTCACTTACCATTGTGTCCCCAGAAAGGACTGGCATCACAGGCGCAACCACCTTGAAAAATCAGGAGGGAGCTGGAGGAGAGCTTTTCTACCATCCAGGATTCTGCAGAGTGTACTCTTATGTTGTGTGTTAAGAAGGGCAGAACTGAGTCTAATACTTCATATATTTGAATCACAGCCCTGAGTATCTGTCCATGCAAAAAAGCTTTACTGTACAGATGAATTAACATTCTAAGTATGAAAAATTTGCAACAAGATTTGAAAATACAAAACATTTTAGAAAAATCTTAAAAGTCAATTCATTATTTGTCCCCAAACTGATTTTTAGATGTAGTCCTATTCCAGCGGAAAGATTTTGGTGATGGGACTATCTGAGCTCTGAGAATGTTTGTATTTCTAACTCCAATCTGATCCAATTTTCTTGTCTAAAGTTCCAGCAGAACTTGAGCAACTTTGCTACCAATGCAAATGTTTATTTAAAAATTCAAAGTACCTGTGTGAAGTACATTTTATACTCTGTGTAAACTACTGTTGAATTTTTGAGAAACTCTTAATGTTTTCAAAATTCATGGGCATAAGTTGTTTTGACTGCTTGAAATGTCTTTGAAGTATGACATTCTGTGCTTAATGGTTGTTTTGTTGTCTATCTGACTCTCTACCTCAGAATATGAAATTACAACTCACGTCCTGCAAGGTTGACAATTTAGTTGACAGTTTTTAGCCAGGGGACAATTGAGACTTACCAATAACTGAAAATTATTTCGAAGAACCTTGCTATAATAATTTTTATAACAGTAAGTAGGATAGCACACTAAAAACTCATGGAAATTAAGAGTTTAAAGGGGCGAGTGGCTAGGAGTTTACCATGGCTCGAAATGTATCTCTTCAACAGGCTGTTCTGATATTCTATAGATACTGCCATTTTAATTCTTCTTAAGCTAGTGGGGAAAGCTCTTATTAAAATGTCGAGTAATAGCTTTTCATTAGGACACCAGGTTAATAAAAGCAGAATAGTCCTCAGTGCAATAATCTTCCAGAGTGGATCCATTTTTCTCCTTGTAAAGTCTTCACTCTTACTAACATACTGAAGAGAAAGCACGAACCCTAAAGAGAGTGCACAAGAAGGGGTACCAGAGGGAGAGCATGTGGGGAACTGAATGGATTGACTTTGCCTCAGTCTTAGCCATGGATCCATCTGGTGTGGACCACACATATTCTTTACATAAATAGAATTTAAAAAAATAGGAATAAAACTGCTTTCCAGTAAGATTTACACACTCCCAGTATCTCTTGCCAGCCTTTCTAGTTCTCAGCATCATTTATTTCTCAGGCTGTGTAGTTTATTACATTTCATTTTATTCATTATTACAAAAAGCCAACAGCTCAAAGAGAACAGCACCATTTCCCAAACCAGGCATATAGGCACCCAAGAAGAAATTAATCAAGACAGAAATGAGCAGACAGCTGTGAGACAGATGTGACAGTGAGGAGGGGACATCATGAAGCAAGTTAAAGGGTTTGCTGACAGATTGTACATCAAGACTGAAAGGAAAGGATTATGCATGAGAATCACTAGTAGACCCTAATACTTTTTTAAGAAATTTATTTATTTATTTTATTGGCTGTGTTGGGTCTTTGTTGATGCACACAGGCGTTCTCTAGTTGCGGTGAGCGGGGGCTACTCTTCGTTGTGGTGCACAAGCTTCTCATTGTAGTGGCCTCTCTTGTTGTAGAGCATGGGCTCTAAGCATGTGGGCTTCAGTAGTTGTGGCACATGGGCTCGACAGTTGTGGCTCACGGGCTCTAGAGCACAGGCCCAATAGTTGTGGCACATGGGCTTAGTTGCTCCGCAGCATGTGGTATCTTCTTGGGGCAGGGATCGAACCCATGTCCCCTGCATTGGCAGGCGGATTCTTAACCCACTGTGCCAACTACGAAATCCTGACCTTAATACTTTAAAAAAATATATTGAAATAGTTGATATAAAAGAAATTCAAAACTTTCCTTTTGCTTTTCAATGTAACATCCTCTTAAAACTGTCTCTGGTGTCCTAGGGACTATAAACTTGGGGAGAGAAACCCAAGGAAAACCATAGGGCAGATCCATGTGTGGTGAGAAGCATGCTATCAATTATACTGCTAACTTTCTCATGTATTTCTTCAGATGACCAAGTTTTGGTCAAACACATGCTTTGCAGATGCCTCCGGCTAAAAACATGAAATTCTTGTTTTGAGCTTTTTCTGCTAAGAGAGTGACAGACTGTTGGGTTGACTAAGTTAATTTTCATCATTTCAAATGCATCTCTACAGTCTTTCCTGGAATAAGAGTCTGTTACAATAACAGCAAATATGTTGATTCTTTGGAAAAATACAAAAAATAATTGCAACACGTGCCATCAGTTTTTAGCAGTAGGCCTCAGTGGTAGGAAGAGGGAATGTATCAGAATCGTGCGTGTGTGTGTGTGTGTGTGTGTGTGTGTGTGTGTGGTGCATATGTTTCCCTCTCAACCTACACATTCCCCTTCCAAGAGAAAACCACATAATATCTAGATAGGTGGTCAGCATCTATGATGGGTGGGGTTTTGTGTGTGTGTGTGTGTGTGTGTGTGTGTGTGTGTGTGTGTAGTTTGAAAAAGCCCTGCATGTGATGCTGATACTTAATCCCCTATGTGGAGGACAATCAATTTTTGTGTTTAAATTTACAGGCTCAATAATGAAGTGCCCCTGTGTTCTCCATAATTTGGGTTAGCTGCCAAATTATCCAAACAGGCAGGCTTAGTGACTAAGAGTTAACTTAGTTAACTGAGAAAGTAGCATTCTCAATGATTTCCTAAAATAATAAAATAAAAACATTTATTCTTTATTAAAACATTTTATGGTACTCATGCAGATGTAGATACACAAAATAGAACTTTTAAATAAGTATCATCTAAATTATCACTGATTAATAGGTTAGATTGATACTTTATTCCCAATCTTTATCCATTCTTATAACTGCTATAGCTATCTCTTAACTTTTTTGGAAGTGTCAATAGACTGAATTTAGAATTAAAACATGCCAGAGTGTGGAGGACTCTAAAGATTCTTTGTAGTCAAAGCTTTTGAAGATGACATCCCAGTATCTTTTGATCTTTGTCACAATCACAAGGGACTACATTTTATTTAGACAATTAATGAAGACAGACTTATTTATTCCTTCCAGAATTCCTGATCATCCCTGCTGTCTAGCTGAAAGCCTGGATTTTGCATTTCTGGGGAGCGGGGGAAGGGGTTGCATCTATTATAGCCTCATTGCAGAAATAAAAGAGGAAGAAATTTATATAATAATGTGAATATATACTTTTGTAGATTCTCATAACTATAACTTTTATTTCAACAGCTTCTATGCTCTAGTTTCTTACTATTAATACTTGCAGGCATTTTACTTAACTTGCATTGTAAATATAACACACAAGAATGCATTTTTTAAAAGAACGTTATTAAGATATAATTGAGGTACAATAAACTGCATATATTTAAAGTGTACAATTTGATATTTTTTTTCTTATTAGTAATATGTATATGGTGATCCGAATCTCAAGAATGTATTTTCAATATCTGTGGTGTTTCTAATTACATCTGTAATCTATGCCAGGGTTTAATTTTTATTTTATGTTTTAAACAGATTATAATAGGGTTTTAAACAGAGCTAAGTAGTTTCCACGTAAAACTGGACTTGATACTTTATTCTGACTTTTCTTCCATTTGCATATTAAATAATCTCATATTGCTATATAAAGTGTCACTGAAAAGAAGTTGTATCTATTGAGCTTGTGGTATGTATCTGGCACTATACTAGATGCTTTTCATGTTTTCACATTTATCTCCCTGATAACCCTATGAAGTGTAACTTACCTCAGTTTTGATGAGTGAACCTAGAGTCAGAGAAGTTAAGTAACTTTCTCAAGATTCTGTAGCTTTTAAATAGCCCATCTGGTCTCATTATTATTATCATTAGCGACGATAATTTTTATAGCCACCATTTACTGAGTGCTTTCCAGATGTCAAAGATACTGACTTTTTTTTGCAAACAAGCACATTTCACTCAGGTGTCAAAGAAATTAATATACATATTTTACCCACGAAGATGTGGAAGATCAGGGAGTTAAGTAAATTTTCCAAGATGATATAGCTAGTTAGTGACAGGGTTTGAGCCTTCCAGTATTGCATTTATCACTTGCTTGTGTACTTCACAAACTATTCCTATGTTTTGATGAACACTAATATTAGAATAAGCAACCAGTTCCCATAACCATCTTGAAGGACAACATTTTTCATTCACATGATAAACTATATCACGTCTATCGTTTTTTATAGTCTCATTGCCCTGTAGTTGCTTCTGTTGTAACCTATAAGATTGGTGATCTGCCAGCAGTGGGTCATTTTCATGGTGATCAAACATGAATATATGTTAGTACAAATTAAGGCTTTGCTTTGTTCATCTGCTTTCCTTCCAGTCTAAACACTGAGCTAAAATCGAGACATTGGACATGATAGTTTATTGAAGCCTGACATATCTCTGCAAGATTTGTTTGGCCAACTCTCAAAAGCCTTATTGAATTTAAACTATTTCACAGGCATCATTCAAAACACATGAGAATCATGGGAAAGAATGGTGCTTTTCCTGCTCAGCTGCTCTGCAGAAAGGGGATTGCATGGGAAGACTTCTCATCTTGGCGGAATGTTGTTAGGAGCAAGGGCTTTTCCTTACTCAGGAGAGAAGTCGCCTCCTCTCTCACAGGCCTAAACGAAGCAGGAATGTCACATTGCTTGCATTCTTTCGATTCTTTTCCTGACTTCGATTTTGCTCTGGCACTTGTCTAAAAACAGAACTGTCAGCACCTTCATTTTTTGTTCATCCTGTTTCCCAGCCAAGGGTAAGTAGTAATAGGTTCAAGCTCCCAAGTGCCTGCACTTGGCTGTGAAACAGCAGTGTGCGATCGTTCGGGTCCAGAGGCTCCCACCACCCATCACTGTAGGGCTCTAATGGTAATCTTATCTGAGTTCTTCCCTTAGAGTTTCCTGACTCCTAGTGGTCTCTTGGTGATGGCCAGAGACGGTGGCCCCACCCAGGCTGTTCTCTGAATTGGGGGGCCGACTGATCCTTTACCATCAGTTGTCAGCTGTGTAGCATTTCCAAGCCGTTCCTCTACTGATCTTGCAAGGATTAATTTCTTGTTTTTATTATTGAGATGCTTCTGAGATGAAGAGTAATATCAGATTGCCTAAGTCCCTGGGAGAGGAAGACAAACATTCAGAGAGCTTTCATATGTATTAGAGAAAAGAGCCCAGTGGCCTAGGACAAAGTTGGTAATCAACAAGCTCATGAAACAGTTTCTTCTCCATAGATCTCTATTGAGAAATACTCGTAGGCTCTTTATGTTTCTTTGAATACGGAGCCCACTGGTGACTTGGTAAGGAAAATCTCTTAGTTGCTGAAGAATTAAATAATGTATTCATAACATTTTGATGAATAGACTCAAAAAATTTTTAACAATTTATCTGATATCCACTTATCACATTCATTCAGCAAAGGCTTCTTAAGCACCTGCTAGGGAAATGGGTAGAGTATTGTGGCTTAAAAAACACAAATAGTAGAATCAGACAACCTGGTTTCAAATCCTGGTTCCTCCATTTAGCTCTCTGTGACCTTGGGCAAGTTACTTAACCTCTCCTACCTTAGTCTACCGATTTAAAAAATGAAATTAGTATGTGCCTTGTAGGATTCTTTTGAGAATTAGACATGATACATAAGAAGCTTTTGCATGTAGAAGTCCCTTAACAACTGTTGTTATCATTACTTAAGGCAATATGTGTGTTCCTACTATAGTTACAACCGCCTAAGGAAAGGTCCTCCTCTGGAAATTGTCGATAATGTTCTTAAATAGTCAAAATACAGATACAGAGAAACATAAAATACAAAGTAACAGTATGGAATCTGTCACATGATTAAGTACCAGTGACTTCTTTTGTTCCTTTTGACTTTAAGGCTTGGGTAATACAGGCTGGGAGTTTCACAGGAAGATGGGTTTCAGTGCCTGTGTAGTCAGGGAGGGCTTCAGGGAAGAGGAGGAGGACGCGCGTGATCTAATCCCAACTACCTTTACCACTTTTACCATCATTTTCTGTTTGCCTTTTCCCACCATCCACCTCCAACCATCTCCATCATTTAACTGAGCTTCTCAGTGATCCCTAGGCACTTTTGCAATTCCATGCTTTTGCACACACATGCATTTCTTCCTTCCCTCTATTTTATTTTTGACCCGTTATTGCAGAATCACAGAGTTTTTTTGAACAGTGGATCATTTGCTTTTAAACTATGCCAGAACTCCTGACCCTTGCTTCCCCTGCCCCAGCCTCCCTTGGCTCGCCTCAGTCCTTGCCTTTACAAAACTTAGTCTCTCACCCTAAAACTGCCCAGTCTCTTTTTTCTTGACTCCTAAATATGAAAGAAGAATCTAAGAGCTTGCATTATGAAGTTTTTAGTCTATTACAAGTGGATTTGAAATCCATCATGTATATTTTTATATTTTATATATGTATGCATCTAGCCAATTAAGCTGGAAATAAACAATCAGGATGAATCCTGATAAATGCTGAGCATATGTTGAAGTACAATGGTTGTAATTTCTGGAGAATACAGTAAATGCCACCCACTGTTAGGGAGAATGCATATTATCTATCAGACTGAAAACTCATTTTCAAAAGGTAGAATTTACGAATAGGCTCTTTAGGGTCTTGAGAAAAAGTCTCCTCAAAGAATAGAACTTCTGAATGTCAGAGCTGACAGTGTCTCTTGATTAAAATGATTAATGGATTGGGTGTAAATTCTGATTGCACAAGCCTGAGAAGGAGGCACTTTTCTCAGCTGCCTTATAGGTAGAGGCATGGGGAACCCTAACCTGTCTATAGAGTACCTGGGATGCAGGCAGCTGCTGTGCGGGCCACACAGAAAAACCAGGAGACAAGATGAGACAGAGGCTCTCTGACTGCATCTGGTAACCCCTCCACCGTCCGAAACAAAATCACCAGGTCTTGAGACACATCATTGGTATTTGCTTCAGCCTTTTTCCCACCCCAAGGCTTTGCTTAAGCTGACTGTGACTTTCTGAGGAGGTGGGACACTGAGATTTTCTAGAAAAGTTCTCACAGTTTGTTATGCCTGGGTAGTCCCATTTAACACCCCACGGTGTGTCATGCAGTGTGGGATCCAGGGGGGTCCACTAATTAACTGTGTGATCTTGGGAAAGTCACAGTCACTGGGCTGAGTAATGACCATGACTCCTTCCAGCTCTGTGCTGCCTGGATCTCCATCCCTGCACATACCTCCCTGTTCCCCAAGACTCTTTCCTCGTTGGCTCCTAGTGGGAAATTCTGCATATTGTGCTTAACAGGCTGTTAAATTATCTTAATTAAAGTGTCAAGGGATAAAAATTGAAGATTACTCAGAGCTGCCACCACAGCCCTTCCCCAGCCAGCTTGAGAAGGCTTTCGCCAAGAAGATGCAGGTGTCCAGTACTTAGTAAGCACTCCATTGGTTAACACCGACCCCTGGATTCCATGATCTTTAGATATGGGATGAAATTGAAATGTGTAGTCTCTTTTTGACAGACTTGCCATAAGCCAGAAGATGATACCTCTGTCAAATTCAAGACTTTATTTCACGAAAAAGGCTCTAACAAAGACTTAAGGGAAAAAAGTAGGAGAAAAAAAGAATTCAAACCTTATTCTGATCCTTCCTCCATTCAGGCCAAGGCAGCTCTGTTCAGAAGAGCTGATGTTGGACTTCACAGCCTGCTCCTTCTGCGATGCTTCTAAGTTTGAAGAAATACGTTTTGGAAGCCTTAGAGTTGGATCATAATTTTTACAAGGAAAGCAAATCCTTCCAAAATAATTAGTTCAGGATTTTTGTCTGGGTTAGTCAAATACTCAGGGCAGTAGCTGGGACAGGGTAAGTTTACGGAGACAAGGCTGACACTACACATTTTCTAAGAGGGAGCAGTCCACCAAAGTGGGAAACTTGTATGACCAATCTGCCCAATATTTAGATAGAGTTGGCAATTAGCTACCAGATGTGGAGGGAATAGCTCTCAGAGAGCTCTGTCCCCAGATCTTCCCAGCCCAGGATTTCCATGTCTGAAAGCCCACTTGTTCTGAGAGGATGTGTAGCATAACATTATGGGCATGAGCTTTAAAGCCAGACTGCCTGGTGCCAGGTAAGGACCTTGGGAGAACCACATAACATCTCTGTGCCTCAATTCCCACACCTGTGAAGTGGTATAAACTAGTACTTATTTCATAGTATTGTTACGCGTGTTGAATGAGTTAGTATATGTAAAAGGCTTAGAACAGGAACAGACATGCAGGGAGTGCTGTGTAAGTCTCCAAGTTAAGCGTTGATGTTGTAGGAACGTTGTTTAAAATCCAAATAAAGCAAGGAAATGGAGGAACACAAAATTATTGTTAGTCATCTAAATTCTTAGCATGAATTAATTCCCTTGTCTGTTGTGAGGGGCTCTGAGAATCATGGGACCTTGGGAAGCTAGAAACAAGAGAAGTCAGAGGAACTACTCTACATAAGAGGTGAAGCAAATGCCCATCTGACTCAAGGTTTTGCTTTGAGCCAGCTTTCCTATTCTGTCCATTTTAGTTTCCTTTCACATTCTGATTGTAGATTGTGAATTCATTGTTTCCTCATTATTCAACCAACCCTGGCTTTTATGATGATGGTTCTTAGAGACTCTCTCCCTTGCCTAGGTAGGAATTAAGAGGTGCTTTTAGCATCTCTTCTTATATCCTTTGTCTTAACATTTAAGCAGACAATCAGTGGACACTGCCAGTTTATTAATCTTGCTCCTGTTCTATTAGGGGTAAATGCTGGCTTCTCTTAATATGTGAGTTAGTGATAAACATCTTTGCTCTATTTTCCTCTTTAAAGAAGATCCCCTAGAGAAGTGGTTCTCAGACTTGAGCACGCGTCAGGCTCACCTGGAGGCTTGTTAACATGCAGATTGTCCAACCCCACACCAGTTTCTGATGAAGTGATTAACAGATGGAGGCTGAGAATTTGCATTTCTAACAACGTTCCAGGTGGTGCTGATGCTGCTGGTTCAGGCACCACACTTTGAGAACCACTGTCCTAGAGTACAATTCCTACCATTGCTTGCACATTGGAATCTCATGGAGAACGTTAAAAACCCTTGATGCTTGGGTCCCACTCCAGAGATTCTGACTTCATTGACTTTGGGTATGGCCTGGGCTTTGGAATTTATAAGAACAACACAATACTTCTAGCCATAGAGGATTATGACTGAAACGGTTTTGATTTAGGGAGAAAGAGTAATTTGCTTGTGTGTACTCAAGGTTTCATTTCAAGGGAAGATCATAGTAGAATAGAAATAGGCTCCTTTTATTAGCTCCCTCTCCAAACAAACAAAAAAACCCCCAAAAGCTGTTTTCTGGTGAAGATGACTGCATTGACCTAATAAGCAAAAGCGGTTTTCCTGGGAGCCACAGGAAAAGAAATCACTGCTATAGTAACGGGAATGCTTGTGCACAGCCAGTCCTGGGGGCAGGGGCAGGAATGAATACTGCTGTTGGCACTGTGACCCCCATGGCCTTTCCTCAGCCATTCACTGTGAGGGGCACGCCCCTGCTCTGTAGCTACAGAATCAGAGGGGCTCATGCCCGCTTGCTGGCCATGGTAACTGTCAAGAAAGAATCGGGGTTTTTGTCCACTCAGAGCAAGTGACTCTGGATCCGCTAGATAGAAACTGGGCTATAAAAGCCATTCATACACGAAGGAAAAGGCTGTTAATTGTGCCTCTTGTCAGGCTCTAGGATAGAGGCCGTGTGAAACAAGAAGTTTAACTAGCTGTGGCCTTTATTTGATAAAGTGTAGTTTACTTTCTACTTGAGCTTTTTATAGACCGTAATCATTCTAATTGAAATAAACATTTTGATTACAGCTCTGTTCCGCAACTGCTTAAGAGGGAACTAAAATAACTTTCAATAATCATTTTGTCCAAATGGGATTCATTTAGCCTGACAGTTATTCCAGGCATTTATTGGCATGCGGCAGGCTGGGAGTGTTTCCGAGCATAATTACGGGAACACTTTACACTGGGGTTAACCTTACCAAAACGACAGACTGAAAAGTGGTGTAAAGGAGCAAATAAAACCCATAATCTGCCATAGAAACTCATAAATGAATCCCCTTTCTCTACTGTTTCTGATGCCCAGGGCTCTAGTTAAAATTAAAAGGAGTTTTCTTTTGAAACTGACAGTCTGGCTGCAGGAGCACACTTTAATGAGGGTTGACTGCAAACCCAGTTCTTCTGGGCCGTGGGGACTTTTATAGCCACTAGGAACTCTTTAGGTTCAGCCGGGGGGATCTGGGCTGTAAGGTGGCTGAGGTGGTGGCAGGGGAGATATACCTTCAGTTCAACAAAGGCTCCAGGCCCCATCTCTCAGCCAAAAGGAGGAACGGGTTCCTTGTCTTCTCTTCTTCTTAGCTGGGGGGTCAAGGAGATTGGGGAGGCCAGACTTCCTGGGGCACTGCTCCTTTTCCCTCATGTCCTTCCAAAGCAGAGCTGCCTGCTGCAGGTTCTGTCTTCTTTCCTGGAAGCTGCCTTCACTCAGCCTCCAGCCTGAACCACGTGAGACCTCTGATGTGTGATATGGGAAACCAGCATCCTCACGGACGGGATAACAGAAGAGGCCATCGTGGCTTCTGGGGCAGGACATTGAATCATCCCTGTCACAGCTGAGTTGAATCTCATTATTCACTGTTGTCAGCAGGGCCGTGTTCAGTCTGCTGGGCAGTTAAGATAGAGCCCAGCAGTGATCTGGGGCCTTCTGAAGGGCGCAAGCCTCTTCTGGATGAATGGGGATTAGGTGAAATTTTGTAAGGGGTCCAAGGGCAACCTTAAGTCCAAAACAATTTATGCAAGTTCAGTATTATCATGATGGGTGTTACTTCTTTATGTCAAATGCTATCTTTAAAGTTCTTAAACCTGCATTGCTGAAAATAAACGTTCTTGAATTACACAATGATTCATCAGGGTTTTGGTAAGGCGAGAGAAATTTGCTGCAGTTGCTCTGTGTTGGTTCATTGTAACCAGCTGCTACTTTAAGGAAGTCCTCTGCTGCTCCAGCTGAAAAGAGGAGGAACTTTGGCAAGTGTCTAGGAAACAGTTTCCATTTTCAAACTGTCCCCATGATCACACACTCCAGGGTGATGCTTTTGTCCTAGGTCTTCAGGCTCACCTGGAATACTTTAATTTAGTAAGAATCCATACCTGAAGGAAACCATACCTGAAGCTACTCTACCTCTCTGGACTTTCCAGTTACTCAGGCCAATGCAACTTCTTTGTTCTTTGAACAAATTTGGTTGGGTTTTTAGTTACTTAAAACTAAAAGTAACCCAACTAATAAATAGAAATGTGGTGTTATTACACTAAAGTCAGGTAAAGTAATGAGGTAAATTTATACACCTTGATAGAAAAGGACCCTGTGGATCTCCTCAAAGGCAAAGCCTGATGTATGAGAACTCTAGATTAAATAAATTTTTTTGTTTGCTTCAACTTCTATGTAAGTAAAAATGGGATCTATTAAATGTTGACAAAAGTGATTAAACCCTATGCCCCTATAAAAGAAACATTTCCACAGAGCAGACACTACATCTTTCATAGGAGTCACCTGCTAGAGTTTGCCTGTGATGTGACATAGAAAGTCACCATCACCATCTACTCTTAGAACTGGCTATAAGCACTCTTGTTTTTGTGAGCCTGAATGCAGGTTATCTTTTGTTTACATAACGGCCTTTCCTTGTTGTATTAGAAGCTGTCAGGGAGCACATACTTAAAAAAACCCAAACTTTAATCTTTTTCCAAGCTTTTGGAGGCTACCCCTTCTCATAACCCCTGTGAAACACTTCCCCCCCCACCCCTAAAGCAAAACATCAGGCCTTCCAATTATAGATGAGAAAATCAAAACAGCACATTCTCTCCAGGGGAATGGCTAGATAGGACATGAATCGAAGACATTGTTTTCTACCTGCACAACCAAGGCTGTATTTTGTTTGTGCTGTTCTAATTAGAAATTGTGCCTTCTTGGATAATTTCCTTGTCTACCTCCCTTTGTGAACGCAAATCTGACAGAACTGGGGCAGACAGAAAACAGGAGTTTGTTACAACAAACATTTATTGGAACACATCTCTTTTACAGGAAGGATCATGTCCATGTGTTTATAGAGGACCAAAGGTGTAGGGAAATCTATTTTGGGGAGAGAGCGTCTTACTCTAAACCAAATGGATGAAAATAGCAACATGAAATTTAAATTCTAGAATTTTGGGCTGAAGTGACTTTTGTGATTAAAAAAAATTATAGTGTAACAACTCTGTGCCATTTGTAGAAATCTGGAACATCTCTGAGTATAACTTTGAACTTCCATAATTGCAACTGTGGTGGATGAGGACTACCTTAGTTTGCATTCTTTGTGCTTGTTCTGAAGTTCCAGATTCCCCCACTGACTCGATTCCCTTCCCGAGCAGGTAGTGGATGAGGTGCTCCTGATGGGCAGTGCCACAGTGCTGTATTTTGCGGGGTTCTTGGTTCCATGTATGCTTTTTGATTCTGCTTTCTTTGGTCCCTGGAGGGGAATATAAATTGACCATTGATTTCTTTTCTGAATAGTTCTGACTGCTGATCTCTTTCTCATGGTCCTGTAATTTTAAGAAGAGAAAGATGAACATCATTGCATTTTCAGTAGAAATGCAATTACAAGATGAATGACTACA
The DNA here is from genome assembly GCF_030028045.1 of Hippopotamus amphibius kiboko. Taxonomy (NCBI): domain Eukaryota; kingdom Metazoa; phylum Chordata; class Mammalia; order Artiodactyla; family Hippopotamidae; genus Hippopotamus; species Hippopotamus amphibius. The sequence goes on along the minus strand of NC_080189.1, from coordinate 51,646,604 downwards.
TGGTTTGAGAAGAACAAGTTTTCACTGGTGTCTCAGGACCAGCTAAGAATGTCCAGGTTGAATTCAGCTCCAAGCAAAGCTCTTTCCTAAAGAAGTTCTAGTCTTTGATTTCCCTGCTTACTGGACACCCATTACGTCCTTACTGCTCAAAGCCATTCTCTATCATTTTCATTATCTGGATCCTTCCTGATTTCTACCCCTGTTTGTCTCTGTTAAAAGTTGAATTGTAACCTGTTCAAATTCATATGTTGAAGTCCTAACCCTCACTACCACAATATGTGGCTTTTTTTGGAGATGTTTTTGCAGATAATTAAGATGAGGTCATACTGGAGTAAGGTGGGCCTCTAAACCAATGTGGCTAGTGTCCTTATCCAAAGGGGAAATTTGGACACAGAGACACAGGGAGAACACTGTGTGAGAATTGCAGTTATGCTGCCTCAAGCCAAGGAACTCCCAGAAACTGTGAGAGAGGCCTGAAACAGATTCTTCCCTAGAGACTTCTGGGGGAGCATGGCCCTGCTGACCCCTTGATCTCTGACTTCCACTTTCCAGAACTATGAGACAGTAAATTTTTATTGTTTAAGCCACCCAGTGTGTGGTATTTTGTTATAGATCCCTAGCAAACTAGTGTAATCTCTCAATATCACCATTCCTCAAAACACAAACACACACACACACACACACACACACTCACTCCAAAATTTAGCTTTCCTTTCTTCCATCCTAGCAGGACCTTAATGGGTGACTGTTTAGTTAAATGACACATCTCCAGGGTGTGACTGGACTCCAATAACTGAAGAATCCTGTGCTATGTTCTGCTGAAACCATATCTGAAGAATGCAAACCACGTCCGCCCCCACTTAACTCACTGGAGGCAGCTACCCACCCTGCAGACAATCCTGCAATGAGGGACCCCAGCACCTCTATGAGGCAGACATGGGAAAGCCTGGTGCTGCTCTTCCCAGAGCATGTTCGCATGTCAGCAGGTCTTTCCATGTTTCAAACTAAAGAAGTCAGCATGACAGGCCAGTGGGGAAGTATTGGAGAGGGGTGGACAGTTTCCTATGGGACCAAGAATCAAGGGGCTGAGGTTGGGAACAAAGAATTCTCTCCCCTTTTATCCAGCAAGTTCCCTCGTGCTATTGGTAGCTCGAGGCTGCCTCTGGGCTGAAACCCCATGTGTCCACATTGCTGGCCTCAAATCCCAAATTACCCATGGAATGGTCTATAGCAAGTACAGCTTTCCGTAGCTGCCTATCCTTTCACCCCAGACTTTCCTCAAAATCTCTGTCTTCACTGACTGGAAAAGGGTATCAACTCATTTATTATTGTCCTCAAATCTTCGCTCAAATCCAAGAGAACTCGCAGGCCCCTGTGGAAACCATGCTGTTGAGGGCGGAAGGGAACCAGGAGGGAAAGTATCTTGCTCACAGCAGCACTTTCAGGGGCTGGTGCCCAGAGAGTGACATTTATCCCCAGGAGTAAACTCTAAATTATATCACAAACGAACAATTTAAATGAAAGCTAGTGTTTCTGACCTGCCTGCTGGCAGCCACGATCATGCTGAAAAGTGACATCATTTATGACACTAGCAGTTAGGAAGCCCAGGGTTTGAGGTCGTAAAACAGTTTCCAGGCCTGATTTAATATCGATTTTGCTGTCAGGCTAACTTTACTTTAATATTTAAACAAATGTTTAATGTTTAAACAGTTTGGTTTTTCCCTTTTCATTTGTCTGTAGCTTTAACCCAGTGTTATCTATATTGTAAGGGTTTCCCCTTGGGCCAGTGTCCATAATATGCTGCCCTATCTTTAGCAGTATTCTGATTTATCATCCCAACATATATCACGGATCTAGACCTTTTCTTTTCCTTTGAGATGGCATGACTGTTCTGTTACTGTATATAACAGTTCCCATTGTACAGATGCTATGATGTTATATTCTTATGGTTTTGGTATGTTGTTAGACCCATGGGGCCAGAGTCCTCCTGTAAGGAGAGACTTTCTCACCTGAAGAATTCGTTTGTTTGTTGTCCCTGGCTTATTGTGCCCGGCTTCCAGCTTTGGAAGAGGCACATTAGACCTAGAGAAAGGAACGGAGTAGGCGTGCTCAAAGGGCTCTGTAGTTTTGAACTAACGCAGTCCCTTATTATTTCATAAATTGTGGTGAGGAGGGACAGATTTTATTTGGTTTTAGCTGTGCTAAAATCAGTGATAAGGAGCGTTTGTCCATACTTGGTTCACATAATTGTAATGGAAGCTGCTTATATCTGGGACGAGATGGTGATAACAGTGGGAATCACGAGGTGTGAATTTCAAGAGAAAAGTGAGATCCATGAAATATGCTTTGGGAAGCCGCTTTCTAGTTGTCCTTCCTTCTGTGCTAAATTCAGACCAACTAATAAATCACCTAGCAAAGCCCAGCTAGAATGGAATAAAACAGGTAAGTTATGATATGTGCAGGGCAAAGGGGGCAGTATTTTGTTTTAATAGGGAGTCCTTTCCCCCTTGCATTCTTAACTTAGACATCCTGCCTATTTCTTCTGGGGTTTTCAGAATTTCTTCATTTCTCCTGCTGCAGAGATAAAAAAGGGCAGCCAATTTATGAGCTGTGTACCATGGGGATTATAAATCTCTCATTTGTCTGCTCTCATTTCTATCTGATGTATTTTTCAAAACAATAGCCTGAATTGTGATTTTTAAAATATTATCTGACTAGAGACCGAGCTTGAAATTCCAAGGACCAAATGGACTTTGTGTTGTCTAAGATACTCCTAATTAGCCTCTCTTACCTGGTTTTCAGCTCACATGCATGATAAATTTATAAGGAAAGTCCACGTCTTTTGAATAACCTCTTTCCACCTACCCCCCAGTACAATTATTCATCTTTTTGAGTGCTCCATTTAGAACTACCAAATCCCAAACCACAAAATCCAGGGATGCTTCATTTGTTAGAAATATAGAGGAATTGGTTTTAGGAAGCCGGACTCAATTTCCAATTCAGTTTCTTATATGCCACCCTCTGGGGATCCCCTGGGTCTCATCTTTGATGTTTGGGAGTAATTTCTGCCTCTTTGTTTTTACCCTATTATGTCAATTTTCCAGAAAGATTGTTGATCTCATTAGACAGCAACAAAGAGACAACCTTGACCCATTCATCACATAGACTAAAGCAAGATTGTTTGTGGGGTGGGGAAAGGGAGAGAGAGAGGGAGAAGAGGAAGAAAGAGGAAGAGGAGGAGGGGGTGAAGGAGGAGAAGAAGGAGAAGGAGAAGAAACAAAAGGGAAAGGGGAGAAGGAGAAGAATGAGGAAGAGGAGGAGGAAAGGGATGGGAATGCGGAGACCATTTAGACTAGACTACACCACAGTATCTTCCTCTTTCTGTGGCTTTCAAAAAGCCATTTCACAAAGAGTAGCCTGGAACTAACCACTTGATGGGAGAGGGGTTCTTATTAAAAATGCAGATCCTTAGACCCTCTACTCAGCCCTAATGAGTCAGAATTCCTGGGTGTGTGGCCTATATAGTTCTTATAAAACTGAGGTTTAAAATCCACTATTATCAGTCATATCGTATCTACCCTGGATAAGTTTAAAAAAAAGCAATGACTCCTGATGAAGCAATAAATACAAGGAAATGTGCAGGGAAGGAAAACAAAGCAACTTAAAACCAATATGATCATCAAACCCAGTCATGGAGATCAATGGGAAATGGACCAACATCAAGTGGTATTCTCTTAACTGGGATTTATTGTCAACCTCAGCCACCAAACTGTATTATCTCTCATTTACACTGTAACCAGGGACCCCCGCATTATTTGTGAATCAAAGGAATCTTATCCCCCCCCTTTTTTTTAAAATTTTATTTATTTATTATTTTTTTGGGGGTACACCAAGTTCAATCAGCTGTTTTTATACACATATCCCCGTATTCCCTCCCTTCCTTGACTGCCCCCCCTCGAGTCCCCCCCCCCCCCCCGCCCCAGTCCTCCAAGGCATCTTCCATCCTCGAGTTGGACTCCCTTTGTTATACAACAACTTCCCACTGACTATCTATCCTACAGTTGGTAGTATACATATGTCTGTGCTACTCTCTCACCTCGTCTCAGCTTCCCCTTCACCCCCCGCCCCCTCCCAAACCTCGAGTTCTCCAGTCCATTCTCTGTATCTGCTTCCCTGTTCTTGTCACTGAGTTCATCAGTACCATTTTTAGATTCCGTATATGTGAGTTAGCATACAATATTTGTCTTTCTCTTTCTGACTTACTTCACTCTGTATGACAGACTGTAGTTCTATCCACCTCATTACATATAGCTCCATCTCATCCCTTTTTATAGCTGAGTAATTTTCCATTGTATATATATGCCACATCTTCATTATCCATTCATTTGTTGATGGGCATTTAGGTTGCTTCCATGTCCTGGCTATTGTAAATAGTGCTGCAATAAACATTATGGTACAAGATTCTTTTGGGATTATGGTTTTCTTTGGGTATATGCCCAGGAGTGGGATTACTGGATCATATGGTAGTTCTATTTGTAGTTTTTTAAGGAACCTCCAAATTGTTTTCCATAGTGGCTGTACCAACTTACATTCCCACCAACAGTGCAGGAGAGTTCCCTTTTCTCCACACCCTCTCCAACATTTGTGGTTTCTAGATTTTTAATGATGGCCATTCTGGGTGGTGTGAGGTGATACCGCATTGTGGCTTTGACTTGCATTTCTCTGATGATGAGTGATGTTGAGCATCTTTTCATGTGTGTGTTGGCCATCTGTATGTCTTCTTTGGAGAAATGTCTATTTAGGTCTTCTGCCCATTTGTGGATAGGGTTATTTGCTTTTTTGGTATTAAGCTTCTCTTATCCCCCTTTAACAGACCCTAGCCCTTCACATAGTTTATTTTATTGAGCTTCCATCTTAAGAAATGCCAACTGTTTCCTCTTCTGCCTGGAGAGTTGCTCTTAGTACATCCGTCCCTATGTTGGCAGGGCAGCAGCTGGCAATGCCACTGTGCAGGGAAAATGAAAAAGAGCAGTTGAAGGAAGGACTAGTTGAAAGGGAAGAACAAAATGGGAGATGACACAAAGTTGAAAGCAGGCTCCTGCTTTGCAATATGTTAGCTGCTGATCTGTACGTCTACCCTACCTTTGAGGATTTCCCTGCTGGGGAGCAAGATAGCCTCTGGATGAGGAATGATGGGTTGGGGGGTGGGGGAGCCCCTAGTGAAGGAATGCATTATCTGCCCATCTGATTGGGGAAATGTAACCTTACCCTTACTTCCTACCCCTCCTCCAAAATAAAAATAATAATACTTGTGGCCAGTGCTGTCAGAGATGGACCCGGAGTCGAGCACTGATTAATGACAGACTGGCATTTACTGGTGGTAATAAGGCTCTGGGAAATCACCAAGCAAGTGAAAATAAAGGTGTAATGATTGAATTATATATTCTCTTTCTGTGATTGAAAATAATATCAGACAACTGACTCCAGTGCCAGACAGATTACATAAGCACAAGTTAAGTGGCAGAATAAAAATGAGTGATTTTCCTCCTTGACTTAAATACAGCACTAAGTAGTGTGCCCTTGAATTCAGCAGAAAGCAATTTCCTCCTTCCCAGTAACAGCTAGGGGGCATTGCAAATGCAAATTGAGTTAGCTTTGCATTTTTAATATTCCACATATCCATAATTCACTGCCAAGATTTTAGAGATGTTATTGCTACTACTTGGGCACATTTAAATTATTTTGCACCTCTGAACTTTTGCATTAACTTTAATATTGGTGCTTAAGATATATGTTCTAATCTATAGGGAGGTCTGTGCTTAAACTCTAGTCCCTGTGACTGGGAGCTCATAACAGTACAGGACAGACTGTCATATAGCTTGGCATGTTCTCTTTCAAAGGAGAGCTTGTTGAAATGACTCCTGCCTAATAGGAGAAGACAAAACCCTCAACGACTATATTACTATGTGTGGCCGTCTCTAGAAAAAACATAGGTGCTCAGGATGTCGCCCAGAGCAGTGGCGTAAGAAGAATCTTACACACCCATTGTGTGCAATGAGAATTTCATCAGCTGGCAATCAATAGAAACCCATTTCTTGTTGAAGACCTGCTTCCATATTGTGTAACAGAATTAAGCTTGCTTTATGGGGAGTGCATGAGACTGGGGAACAGAAAGAAATGGGGAACCAACACATCTCTTGCTATGTTTTATGAAAGAAAATATCAGCCTCACGTCCCAAGCATTTTGGATTGTTCTTGACCCGAGGGTAGTTCTTAAGTAACTAGTGGAGGCCAAGTCTGAAACTTGCTAAATTTTCAGTTGAGAAATAGAGCTGATATACCTTCTTCCTACCCTATTCCGTTAGGTGTGTTATTCCTTTTTGAAGCTTCTGCTCTCAGGTGCGGCAGAGGCCAGGTAGCTGTAGAGGTGACTTCGTACCCACAGGGGAAACTGACAAGGGAGGATGATATTTCAGGGGAAAAAAATAAGTGATATTCCACCCCGCCTCCCTTTTCTTCCTTCTTTCCTTCCTGAATCTGGGAATTTTATTAGACCGCTTTGGGAGATATATTAGGGTTCTAGAGAAAAATAAGTTAACATATGTCCTTGCGACCAAGAAGGAATTCTATACAATCTGGAGTGAGGGAACCTAATTCCTTCATTTTTCAAGGTCATGCTTATATTTTAGATCAAAGTATCAAATTAAAGGCTGTCACTAAGTTGGCATGGGCATTCTGAATTATAGATTGTTAAAAAAATCACTTCCTGGCTTACTCAATAAGGCCACGAGTGTCCAGATAAAGACTTGGATGAATATCGAATTCTGTTTAGAATGAATTATAGAAGGGAACGTCATTTAGATTAAGTCCAGCACCCCTTTCCCCACCTTTCCTCCTTCTGCCCCCCACACATTCTCTTTGTAAGCCCTATGAGATCCAGTTCATATTGAGAAGCTTGGTCAAATGAAAGACATTTACCATGAACGCTGTGGCTCATTTAAAGAGCTGGCCAATTCCTCCTCCTTCCCATCCTTCTCTGTTTTTGGATGAGGGTGACCTCCTCTGGAAGAGGGATGGTGAAAAAATTCACTTCTCCCCAGCCGTGTTATTGCTGAGACCTTTTTGGGCTGGTGCTCAAGTTGCTCTAAGCTCCAGGAATCCACAGGCCACCTAGAAGTCTTTAGATTGTCTCAGCTCTACTCTCAATTCCTTGCTGACCAGCCTAAAAGAGAGCAAAACAAACAAAAGATTAGAACTAACCTGTATATTGTGTGGAAAAGTCTTTGGTTCCATGAGGGAAAGGGGACCCATGGGTTCTCCCCTCCTTCCTTGTTCTGCTTCCACTTCCTCTTCCTCATTTCTGTTTTTCATTTCCTCTGTTCCACTGTTCTTCTGTTGTATTATTTTTCATTTTCTGACCAGAAGATCTCTGAAGTCTCCCTGGAAATCTCTCTTTCCAGGTAGATTTTTGAAGTCCCGTGTTACAAACACCAAGCAGCTTTAGCATTCTTTCATTCGAAATAATGTACTGAGTGTCTACATCCCAGGCACTGTTCTAGGTGCTTGGGGTACAGTAGTAAACCGTACAAAAATCCCTGCCTGTGGATCTTACATTCTACAAGGGAGAAAGAGGCAATACTTTCAAGAAGGAAGTGTTATCTATTATGTTAAAAGATGATAAGAGCTATGGAAAAAAATACAGCAGAGTAACAGCATACAAAATGGAGGGCTGCAAATTCAACTAGTGTGGTCAGAGTAGCCTGTCTGAGGAGGGAACGTCTGGGCAAAGACTTGAAGAAAGGGAAGCAGTTCGCCATGGGAGTCCTGGAATAGGACACTCAAGTGGAGAGGACAGCCAGCGCCAAGGCCCCCAGGTGGGTCTAGTCAAGGAACAGCAAGGTAGCCAACGTGGCCGGAGCTGATAGAACAAGGAAGAAAATTGTAGAGCATTGGGGGCAGACTAGGTAGGCTCTTGAGGCCATTGCAGAGACTTGGCCTTTTACAATATTTAACTCTGTTTTTTTTAAGGAAAAATTGTACCAATACTAGGTCCTTAGGGAACTTGCTTTATCTAATATATTCAAATGATTTACAATTAGCATATAAATTGTATATAAAAAGGCATTTCCAGAAGGCTCAAAAAGTTTGTTCTGTTAGTAATATAAATATCTTTTTTGCAATATGCTTTTCACTGTTAGTTGTTTTGCAGCCTTGAACCTGCTTTAACCCCATAATGGATACACTCATCTCAATGCCGTCTAAATTCACAAATTCCATTTTGGGTGTATTTTTCTTCTGCAAATAGTATTGTAGATAAGACAGAATTTTGTTCTCAGCATAAGGTTAATAAGACAGAAACCTAAAAAGAATTGCCTACACTGAATTATTTGGCACGCTCAAGTTAGCATTTAAATGTTTATTTACAGTAAGAGGAGAAAGGAAATAAATACTTTGGCTTAAAAATTCGTTTAGAAGGAGGTATCATTGCTTTATTTTTTCAGTTTGGTTGATGGTGATGATTGGAAAGGATATCACAACTTAATTGGAAGACAAGACCTGGACTCTTGAAATTTAAACAATATATTGTTCACGTGTGCTTTACAATATAATTTCACACACATTATCTCATTGGATGCTTATAACTGTAAATGAGTGAGCAAGTGTTGTTATCCCTATTCTTCAAAGAGAAGTTACAGGGTTTATCCAAGGTCACACAGTAATGAGCAGAGGCAGGACTTCTGCCTAGATCTTCTGGCCTCAAAAGCAGTTCCCCAGGAGGAGCCACTGTTACCTATAGAAATTGGAGCTAAAATGAAGGGTTGAGAACCATGCTCTAAATTAATTCAAATACTAGATTTTGTGGCACAGACTATAAATGTGCTATAGAAATACAGAAAAGGGAAAAATTCCCGGGGCCCAGATTAAGCTACAAGTGGCTGAGAGCTGCAGTTTGAAGCAAGTATGGTAGAGAGCTGGTGGAGCAAAGGGGAAAAGCCAAACCATGCTCACCCCGAGGAAGGCTCAGGTCACTCACAGAATGAAGGGGGAGGAGGCTTGGTGGTTGGGCATTCAGGTCTTCCCTGCTAGGAACTGCCTAAATGCCAAGAGAGGCTTATGTTTCAGGAGTGGACGGGAGGAAGGGCGTCCAGTCCACTTCCCCGCCTACGCTGAAGCAAGAACGAGTCCTAACTTATGACAGAGAAGACACCGCCTCTTCTTTTCTTCCCCCCAACTTCCTACAACCTGTTGGGCACAGTAGTCCTTTCCCTGACTCCTAGGTGAAAACTGCTTGCTTGGGCTGATTTGCAGCAGGTGGGTGCAGGTAGACAAAGATGAAGGAATCAAAGAAAAGTGGGACCCGGAGATTTGTCTGTGATGTGGGAATAAGAGTGATGTATTCTTCCAGAGAAATTGAAAGCCTGTGTTCTAAGACTGTAAATTATTTTAAATGGAGGGTAGAACCTGGGGAAATAACAAGCAGACTAAATTCTTTGGGAATCAAAAAAGCTTACGAGAGCTTTCACCTGGGCAGGGAAAAGACAGCTATTTATGTTTCAACTTCAAACAAGCTTACATAGAGTAATTCCTTTCTCAGAGTACCCCGAATAGTGGTCCAAATGCGGTTCACCACCGCAATGGCCATCCATGAACCTGGGGAATAGAGAAGCATCCAAACCCCTGGCTCTAGCTCCTTCTCTTCTTGTTCCGTTTAGCTGGATGGACACCGAGTGGCTGGTGTCCTTGCTCCCCACTCCCCAAATAACAGCATATAGTCTGTACCTCCTGCAGCCAGGAGTGCAGTGGTTTCTGCTTTTTAAGACAGCCAAACAATATGGAGAACAAAATATTGTTTTGAAAATTTAAAAAAAAGATTGTGTTCATTTGTTAAAAGCTCTTCCTCTCTTGAATCATTTCCCATAACCTGGAGGGACTCTCTCTTTACTCAAAAGCCTTTCCATATGTGTTCCTGGTCACTTAATGAACATTCTTCACCCCCATGGTTGACTAAGCTGGATCCACTGGAATCTTTTCATCATTTTCTATAACTTAAGCTTTCAAGTTTCAAATCCCCTCACATCTTTAAATTAATCTGTATCTTGCTCAGAGACCCAGGTACTGAAAATGTAGCTTTACAAGTAAAGCTGCTAGAAGAGCCTCTTACCCTCTCACTATCCCACTGTTCTTTGTTGTCCAGCTCTGGCTTTTAATCCCTGTGATTTGGTCGGGGTGGGGGGGATGGGGGGTGTTGCTGTGAGCACCCTAAGGCCTCTTCCATATTTTGCCAGGGTGCTGGGTATAGCCCAGTGGATAAGAACAGGGCCTCAGCAAAGCCAGAGAGATAGAAAGGGGTGGTTTCTGGGTGGTTGGAGGGAGGGGTGAGGGGAGGAGTATGGGGAGTGGCTGCTTAAAGCATAGAGGGTTTCTTTTTGGGTTGATTAAAATGTTCTTGATCTAGGCAGTGATAATATTATGAATGTACTAAATGCCAACTTTAAAATAGTTAAAATGGTGAATTTTATGTTATGTGGATTTTACCACTATTTAAAGAAAAAGAATAGAGCCTCTGGATTTCGAAAGGGCTGGATACCAATTCCAGCTCCATTTCTCATGGGCTTTGTCACTCTGGGCAGATTAGATAACTATGTCCAACTCTCAGTTTCTTCAGCTGGAAAATGGGATGAATAATTCCATCTGCCCAGTAAAGCTGCTCTGAAGATTACATGAGATGATGTATGTATACCATTGAAGTGCTTATTTTTAAGTTACAAACATCTTTATCATTCGGTAAAAGAGAGTGTAATGCGAACCCTGGGGTGAGGGAGCTCCCCTTGTTCTGAGAGAGATTGTTTTCAGACCCCAGATTTCATGGCTGGAAGAAATTGAGGTCACACACCTGGGATTTTTCTGGTACCTGCAGCCTCACTTGATGTGTCTGTTTTGACATGGAAGCAGAATTGAATCACTTAACTATTTTAATTCTTTTGCAAGCAACCAATTGTACCAAGAATCTTGTGATTTTTGTAGACTTCACTGGTGACAGAAAGGTGTTTATAGGAGTTGCACAACAGGAAGCATGGGCCACAATGCTCCTTTCTCTCTTTTTAAATTTTTCCCCTTTTCCTATTGAAACCTTACCTTCTCCCTCTTCGAGCCCACTCTCTATTTATCCCTTCTGATGTCTAGAGTAACACCCCCTTTCTCTGCAGCTTCATGTTCTTAGACTTTACTTTTATTCAAAGACCTTCTCGAAACATTTTCTTAACCAGAACGAATCTCCTGAGAGAGTGCTGAGAGATGGTTTTCTCTACCACCGAACAGAATGTAAAGGAGGCCAGTCCTTTCACTGAGCTCTTTGGCAAGTTCAGTTTACACTCAACCAGCACTGAGTCTTGGGTGAGGAATTGGTGATGCCTGGTACTCCCCAGCAGGTGGGCAGCCATAAAGGCAGAATTAAGACAGCTTTTTCTAAGATTATCCTATATCCTCTCTCCTTAGAGAGTTCTAAGTATTTACAAAGGATGCCAATAGTCGGTATGACACCATGTGCCCCATTCCCCTGGCAAATGCAGCCGATGTCAGGGCATGACAATTGTCTTCTGGGTTGAAGGCTGTATTTCATTCCATAGTGGCCCTCAGTTTGGCCCTCTTGAGCAGTGAACAACCTCTCCAACAGTTCGTGGCAGCCCTGTAAATAGATACATGTTGTCTTTAAGGTAAAACTTGACCAACATCCTCTTACCCCATATTCTGTCTTTTTAATGATTAACTGAATTACTGGTTAAAAGAACCAATAAATCGAAACAGTGTTTGGGATACAAATAGCACCTCTAGAAGCAAATCTGTTTAATCTATAAACTACTCAGAGAGATCATCTAAAAGAGATTACGTTTTTTAAGGTCTTGCTATTATTCATTACATTAAAGGTTATTGCTCAAATGAATTGCTCAGGATAGGAAAAAACAAGTTTTACCTTCTGTTCTAATTGGTGAATGATGTGTGAACTAATCAGAAACCTGTGCCGTGGCCTCCATTAAGGCACCAGATGTATTTGGCTGAGGAGAGCTTTGTTGAATAGCTTCAACCTTTAAGTGCAGAGGATAAATGGATGGTGACATCATTATACCTTGACAAATAGAAATTATATCATGCCCTCTTTTTTCCTTTTCATTACCAAGGATGATTCATTCCAGTGGCTTTTAATTCATAAACCTATGGATTGTCTGCAAAGTTAAAAACCTTTTAAATTTGTAATGTGCACCAGAAATGGTTAATAGCGTTCATGAGCCACTCTCTATAATATTATTGGGGCTGTTTTCTCAGTAAAGATGCATCATAAACAGATGCTGGGAGTTTACAGCAAGCAAATTTGTGAGCCTCATATGCCTGGTCTTATTTCCAACCAACCATAATGCTAAGTTATCATAAATGACACGACCTGTGACCCTGTTACATTTCATTTTCATCAAATACCGAATGATACAGGAAGATCTTGGGATGAAAAGTTAAAGAGTCAATAGAATTGTTTATATCATGAAAAATAAGTGGAAGCTCTCCCATAACCTTTGTTTCCCAGTAAATCCTGTGTTTGCTGCTCTATTTGTTTATTTTTAGTTTACACTCCCTGTAATGCCTGGGAATTTCCATGAAATTTTCTGTTATTACCCAAGATTACATGCTCCTTCCATTCACTGAGGCCTCTGAATTTGAGAGCTGAAGGGAGGAGTGTGCAGGTGCTTGGATAATCCATTCCCTGGTCTAGATTACAATGACAAATAAGCCCTGGATGTTCAACGATGAGATTTGAATGGATTGCAAAATAAACAAGGTCGATTTTGTTTACCTGGGACTCAAATCAGGAACTAAATGGTTTTATGAAGGGGGAGATGTGTGTGTATGTGTGTGTGTGTGTGTAAAATGGGTGGGGAGTGTGGGGGTGGTGGCGGGGAGGGAGAAATATGAAGAATAAATTAAGGGCAACATATATAAAGGGTAGACTGGAGGATGACATTCTTACCATGAAGTCTTTTGTATTGCGGTTGGGAGGAAATGAGAATATGACTAGCGACCTTGGGAAATAGATGCGGAAGGAGATACACCAGGAGCAGTGAAGATGGTGAGTAGTAAGGAGCACACGTGGTTTATCCTATTGGCTGTAAAGGGAAAAAGGTCTTCGTGAGGCTCGGGTGCACGAGGAAAGGTGAGCCTTGGAAGCAGTGAGCTTCTTAGAGCAGCACATAGAAGGCTGCACAGAACTGTGGTCAAGTTGCACATAATTTAGGGTTGTGATAGAGGCTCAGGGCCAAAGGAGTTTGCAGCAGGATATTGTCGGTACTGCCACGTCCTCACTGCTACTCATTTCTAAGTGGCTTGTTGGAGGGCCCTTGACAAGATGGACAAATCTCCCCATAAAGCGAATGGCCCAATTGCTGTCACAAAGTGAACGTGATTATATTGTAAGTAGAGGCCTGTGAGCTAACTTGTCATGCCACTGACATCCTCCTGGTAAGCTGCCCAAACCCTGCTAACACGAGGCTGTTTCTAACAGAGAAACTGTCAGCCTCAACATTTCCTGTGCCACGTATCACATGCCGATGTTTCTGAGGGGAGAGCCTGTCCAAATAGTGCCCGTGCTCTTTGGCATTTATAGCAAACGTTTTATTTTTCAAGCATTTACAATCCTATACTATACTTACCCCACATCCACGGACCCGCCCTGCCCCTGCCCACACATGTCTTAGGCTACAGCAATGTTTTTACTCTTTGCAGCACCCTTTGCATGGGTTCAGCACTGATTTGATTACAGCATCCAGTTTTTGACTCTAAAATTGAAAAGAACTCAGACAGGGTCCAGGAGAGCAACACAGATAATCAGAAGGTTATAAAATAGGACCAGGGAGAAAAGGTTAAAGAAACTGAAATTATTTAGCTTTGAAAAGAGAATAATGATGGGTGACTTAATAGTGTTCAACAGAGTCTTGTAAGTGCTGTTTTCTGGGAGGTTATTTAAAAAATGTCAAAACCACTCCTAACACACTCACTTGATCCATAATCTCTTGGATTTTTTTTTTTTAAAGGAAGTGATTTTGTGTATTTTTCTCTTCTCTCTTCATTTTTGGTGGGAAGAGTGGGAAAAGAAGAGGATGAGATAAAGGGAAGGCAGTTCCATTCTGTGTTCTGGAACACTTGGGAACAGACCTTAAGTAGCAGGACAAGGAAAAGAACATTAATGTGGAGTTGAGGTTGGGCTTATGGAATTTCTGGGGCCTCTAAATAAATTCACTTAATTTTTTTTTATTGCTTACCTAAAAATGCAGCAATTTGTTTAAAAGCAGATCTCCCCACCTCACCCTCTACTCTTTCCCCATGTGAGAGTTGCGAATGATTAAGTCAGGAGGGATCAGCCATTCTGGATTCTCCTTTCAGCGGCAACCAAGTAGCAAAATCATGAAATTTGTCCTCAAATCCCCAGCACAATGCCTGACGCAGAGAAATTTATCTGCAAAGGATGGTTGAATTGTATTAAATATCCAAATTCTCCAATTTTTGAATTAGATTAAGGAAGGCACTAAACTTTAAAACAGGAGTAGGTTCCAAATCCAAGGTCTTGATTCTCTTAAGTGGGTTGAAAGGTGAGGAGGTATAGGAAACTGTTGAAAATATCTCATACTGAGTCCTAGATTGGAACAATACCTTTTGAGCTTTATAAGGAAAAGGACTGTAGCTTGCAAACATCCAGAAAATGAGAGGGGCTGTTTTTCTATGTCAGTAATTCCCAAGGAACAAAAATGATAGCACCAAGTTAAGTTTTACATAGCCTGGCCTACGATGACAAAGTGAAAAAGTGAAACCTGGTGTTATGGGTTGCATTGCATCCCCTCAAAACATGCTGAAATCCTAACCCCCAGTCCATACGAGTGTGATCTTATTTGGATTTAGGCTCTTTGCATTTGATCAAGTTAAAATGAGGCCATGAGGGTGGCCCCTAATCCAATATAACTATGTCTTTATAAAAAGGGGAAATTTGGACACAGACAAAGACCCAGGAGAGTGCCGTGTGAAGACTGGATTTATGCTGACCCAAACCAAGGAAAGATTCCGGGCAAACCACCAGAAGCCAGGAGAGATGCATGGAACTGATTCTCCCTCACAGCCTTCACAAAGAACCAACTCTGCTGACACCTTGATTTTGGACTTCCAACCTCCAAGACTGTGAGACAATACATTTGTGTTGTGTAAGCCTCCTAGTATGTGGCATCTGTTATGACAAACTCAGGAAACTAATACATCTGGATGAACGAATCAATCTCAACCTTCTTCAGCAAATATAATCCTGGCCATGGATCTAAACATCAGCAATGGGCCTCCTCTATCTTCAAGAGTAGTTGAGGGTTTCATGTTCTCCAAGTTTCACAGGTTTGCAGCACATATTGGACAGAATTCCTTCCCTTTCCTCTCTCTACCCTTTATTCCACACTGAATCATGGTTTCAGGGCTGGATATTTATTTACTGAAAGCCCTAGATAGCAATAGATTTTATTTCCAAATGCTTTTTCAAACTTCTCTTTGCCATCTCCTTGTTTTAAAATAGCCATCAACGTGATCACTGATGCAACATATCAGTTCAGTGTTCAGACTCCAGATGTCTTTTTGGGGATGGGTTTACATCTGTTAGAGATGAAATAACTGTGTCATCATTGCTTCTCCTCATGAAAAATTACTTAAGGGCAAACAAATCATTTTCCTTGTCTCCTGATGCATTTCAAATGAAGCATCCTTTTGTCCTATCAGCAACAAAAAAACAAGCATTTGTCAAAAACTGGAGTTAGGCAAAGGGCTGGTGACAAGAACGGAAGGATGTAAGCTCATTGCCTTTTGTTTTTACATGTTGATATACAATCATTTTTTGTTTTCCTGCAGACTAGCCAGAGAGAAAATGTTGAAGCAAAGTTTATCTTCATTCTCCTAACCCCAGCCCTCACCCCTTGCTCTCTGTCATCTTGAGACATTCTGTTTATGCCTGTACAGGCATCCAGATGTTACCCACTCCCCCCACCCCCCATTTTTATGCCACCACAATTGAATTCACTACCACAGGAATTTAGGACTTTGCCAGCTGGAGGCCTGAAAGCTATCTGTAGCCATCCTTCCTGATATTGAATCCATTATGCAAACCCTCTCAGGTCATGTGCGGCCTGAGCCCAGCGAAAATGCTCATCTCCTTAGGAAAGCCCATGAGGAAGTGCACTTCAGAGGCCATATCAGGCCAGGTGCCCATCTCAAGAGACGCTGGCCACTGCCCACGTTAGCTATGTGTGTGTGGCAGACAGCAGGCCACCTGTCCACTCCAGCGTAACCATACCATTTGCCCAATGCAGTCTGTTATCCTGAAATTCCAACTGGTGAAGGCCTAAGGGCTCAAGAGCTAGGGCTCTTTCTGGACAAGTCTAGACACATTGTTTTTCCTGCTTCAATGTTCACTCATGCCTGAGAGGAGCTACCAGGTGGCAGTCATCACCGACTTACTGCATTTGCCTGCTCAGGGCCCACATCTGTGCAGACAGATGTTTACCACCTGGCCTTTCCATTCTGTTTTGGTAAACCTGGCCTAATTTAAAGTACAACTCACAGGTGATGATGAGACTAGCAAAGACAGCTCCTTACTTAGCTAATATGTATTATGTCCTCTTCCTTACCCACAGCTCCCATGTGGGTTCACTTAGCAAAACTCCTTTGGATCTAGGAGTGATCCTTTGGATCTAGGAGTGGTGTATGTAATTCTGACCAATGAAATGAAAGCAAAATGCTATAGAGTGAGGAGTCTATGAAAGCTATTGTTTTCTTGTTAAAAGGGCATAGTCTCAGTTGGCACTCAGTTTTCTTTTTCTCCCCTTTCCCATCTTCCTGCCAAGTTTGCAGATGTGATGTCTAGAGCAATGCTGTGTAATAAAATGTCCACTGATGATGGAAATGTGCTATATCTGCACTGGCCAATATAGTAGCCCTTAGCCCCATGTGACTACTGAATATGTGATATGTAGCTAGTATAACTGAGGAACTGAATTTTTGATTTAATTTAATTTAAATTGAAATAACCACATGTGGCTAGTGACTCCATATCTGGTAGGGTAGGGAAGTTCAGGTTCATCTTTCAAGCAAGAGGATGACAGCAATATTCTTAAGGGTGGCAGCCTGGAAAGGCAAGAGGAGCCCTTGGACAGGTCCCCAAGTCAGTGTGGCAGCTGCACAGCCTGGGACTGCTTGTTATGTGAGATAAATAGACCTTGATTCAGTTAAGCCACTGTTGCTGGATTTCTGTTAGATGCACTTTTATGTGTTCATACCAGGTGCTCTGACCAAAATGTTCAGATACTCAAGTATAACCTCTGGCAGAGCCAGTTCTTGAGGCATAATAATGACACTACATAAGACTTTCTTTTGGTGGGGCATCTGGCATTTCAATGAAGTCTTTCTCCCCTAATCTGTTTTTTTTGGGATTTGCATTTCTAAGTGCTTTTTTAGCCACACATATATGGGCCTTGTAATCAAAGCATGGTGGCTAAGCACTTGGGCACTGGAATCAGGTTCCTTGGTTTTGCGTCCCGGCTCTACACTTACTGTACAACCTTGGGGAGGCTACGTCACTTTTATGTGTTTTGGTTTTCTCATCTGCAAAATGGGGATAATCATATGTTCACCTTTTAGGATCATCCTAAGGATGAAAATGAGGCAAAGCCAGGTATAGTGACTGGCACGATGTAAGTACCCCAAGAATGTTAACTGCTATAGTTGTTATTATTTTCTAACCTGTGGACAGAATTACTACTTACTTAGAGCATGGAATTTAAAAATGTATTTCCTTGAGCATCAAAAGAATCAGGACCAGAACCCTGGTCTCTTGACTCCCAGATCAATGCTTTTTCTCCTGTCACCGCATTTCCATTGGACACTTTGGGAATATACCACCATAAAATCTATACTCTTTCAATCCTGGGACTGCTCATTACCTGAGGAATTCACCTTTCTCCAGTATTTTTTCTATTGTTTAGGGGCTAGTATTTCATTTTGTCTGTATTCCTGATCTGTAGCTTGTCTGTTGCCAAAATAGGTCCATGGAAAGAGAACAGAGGCTTTGAAAGCAAATAGTTTGAATTCGGGCTCTGCTGATAACAGCTTTTGTGACCTTGTGCCAACTAAGTTTCTCTCCATCTGCTTTTCCTCCTCTCTACTGTAAGAATAATAGGATGGTTGTGAAGGTTAACTTGAGTGAAATATCATGTATAAGGCAACTATCAGGGTGAGCATTTGTAAACTCTCTCTCCTTTTGTGAAGTCCTCTTCTTGATAGCTTTTCCTAAGGAGGAAAACATCTTGATAGCAGTTTTTGTTCTGGCTGGTATAGAGGAGGTGGATTCTAGCTTTCACAACTCAAAGAAGATTTAGGGGCTATAGCTATTATCATAGAATCATAGGCTCAGAAGGGGCTTGAGAGATCTTCTAGTTGAGACCTGTATCAATGAGAAAAACTTGACCCAAAGAGGTCAGGAACTCTCAATCACAGAGCTCGAAGAGACTGGAGTAGTCACTTTAATGGGATTTGTCTCAAAATTTCTATAGAACATCCTCAGTGAAGTGCTGCCTTATAAAATTCTAACTTTAGGAGATTTCATCTTTTCAAAAATACTTTTCCCTACTCATTGGATATGGAGGGTTGACTCAGCGTGAGAAGAGTTTTTCAGCAGTGGGGATGATCTTCTGAGAATACTTTTAAGAATCAAAGGGAGACAGAGGAAGTGGCAGGGAGAGGCTTTGCCTGGTATAAAGATCACCATCCAGTATAAAGTCTTTCTGGGATCAAGTCTGTCTGGGCGACTTGGGATCAAGTTGTAGGACTGCTACTCAGTAGGGGTGTGGCCTTGGGTAAGTAGATTAAAATCCTCCCATCCTGTGTTCTTCACCTCAAAATGGGGGCTCTAATACCCATTTTCAAGCATATACATGTGGATCAGGTGAGATCGTGTACCCAGAAGCACTTAGTAAATTGTAGATTGCCTGGTGGAAGAGGGGTCATCACATTTTCTAGCAAGTATGAATGAAAGCTCTCCAGTAGATTTAGATCTTTCCAAAATGCTATGGCTAAGTACATGTGTAAACACTACAAATGCCATACAAATTCCTTCATTCTGTGGGTAGATTTGGCCTCTCTCCCTTGAATTCTAGAAAATTGGCAGTGTGAACTTCCACATGTCTCCATTTCTGGAAGTACAGAGTCTAAGGCTCTTACAAAATTGCACATTTCTTTTGTATTTTGAGAGTCTTAAATCACCAGAGAGAACTCAGTTTCTCAAGGAACTCTTGGTGAATTATGATCTTCTATGAACTTGCTGGTAATGGGTTCTCTCATTAGAAGAGTTAGTGGTTGAAAATGACTCAAGAGTTTTCCCACTCTAATCTGGGAATGCTTTCTGAGCAATACCATCACATCTCTGCTTAGCCCTGGAAATTCTGGCTGCCACATTTTGTCTGATCACTCTAATGTATTTTGTCCTAAGTGTGACATAATGACATCACCAATGAATTCTTTCTAATTAACTGACTGAGGGTAACCTAATTAAATTCAACTGCTCTGCATTTTGAAGGGTGTGCACTTTTATCTCTGTGTGATTTTACTGGGACAAGTGGGTTCTCAACACAGATCACTCTGCACTGGTTTACAGCTTTGCCTTACATTACCTCATACAACTAAAGTTACGCTTAAGAATAGAGTAGATGCAAGTTCATACTCACAGATACACAATATGGATAGATGTACATATTAGTAGTTCATTGCTAAAATGATGCTTCTAACAGTGTAAACATGTACCTGTGTGACAGGAACTGAACTATCTGCTACAGTATGGTTAACTTTGATTGGTTTTAGGTAAGGAAGTGGGCCAAAACTTGCTTTTAAAATTAGAATTTAGAATTAAAAATTTTTTCTCAATCATTGAAACTTAAAATGGAGGAATTAAAGCAGTAGAAAAACAAATGACTTATCTAGTATCATTTGGGAATAGAAGTAGGATTATACTCATTGGACTGAAATTTCCAGGTGGTTCTATTGTTTTCTGAGCAAAGGAAGGATATCCAGGTAGCTTTTTCAAGCTCTTCATCTAGTATCTTAGAAAATTATTGACCTGCTTTTTTTTTTTTTTTTTTTGGCTGCATTGGGTCTTTGTTGCTGTGTGTGGGCTTTCTCTAGTTGATAAGCGGGGGTTACTCATCATTGGGGTTCACGGGTTTCTCAGCACAATGGCTTCTCTTGTTGCAGAGCCCTGGCTCTGGGTGCAGGGGCTTCAGTAGTTGCAGCGGCTTCAGTAGTTGCAGCATGTGGGCCCAGTAGTTGTGGCTTGTGGTCTCCAGAGCGTGGGCTCAGTAGCTGTGGTGCACAGGCTTAGTTGCTCCGTGGCATGTGGAATCTTCCCGGACCAGGGAATGAACCCATGTCCCCTGCATTGGCAGGTGGATTCTTAACCTCTGCAGTACCAGGGAAGTCCCTTACCTGCTCATTTTTTAAAATGATGTCTCAACAACCAGGTATTAACTTATCTATTTCTCTTCAGGCTTTACTGGGTGACATACTTGCTAAAGACATAGGGTTTTGTTGTTGTTGTTGTTTTACTTTATTAATGTTAACAGTTTACATTTGATGTAGGACATCTTGAAGTCCCTTGGAAATCTATAATATTATTGTTTTCAAGAAAATTTTCCATTAACCTATTCAGCATCCTGAATGGTCTATTTATCTCAGGTCTCTTCAAATGAGATGAAAACAAATTCAAATTGTGAATCAATTGAATTTCTCACGCACAGAATGGTGAACACAACCTATTTGTATTGTTTTAAGCCACTCAGTTTGGAGTGGTTTTTCTCCAGCAGTAGATAATAGACAGGAGTAAGTATAGAGCAGTAGTTCCGGGCGTGCGCTCTGGAGCCTCACTGCTTGAGTCTGAATCCTTACAAACTTGCTCTGAGGCCTTGAGCAAGTTACTTAATTTCTTTGTACCCCAGTTTCCTTGGCTGCAAAATGGGAATAATAATAGTACCTAATTACTTTATAGGTTGCTGTGAGCATTAAATAGTTTCATACATGTAGCAACACTTAGATGCCTGGCCCCTAGCAAGCACTCTACGTGTGTTAGCAGCTATGTTTCTAGAGCCAGGCTCCCAGTGAGATCAGCTTAGTCAAACATCTGCATCAGCTGGGAGCTGCTGGTTGGGGCCAAGGCATGTGAGAACAGGAAGATGTTCCTGATAACTGCCTCATTGCGTGGAATCACTGGAGTTGTTGTGCTAGCAGTGCTGGAATGAAGGGCTCTCATTCCTCTCAAGTCCCTTCTCTCCTGGAGGCTGTTCTGTTCCAAAGGGGAGACTCCCACATGGTTTAAAGAACTCTGTGTGGAAGCCAAAGGCATTGAACTGGGTTTAGGACTTGCCCTGATGGATTTGGTGTTGCCCTGAATTATCTTCATAGTGTTGAATAAGTCACTTAGTCCCTGTGGACTTTAATGCCACATCTGTTAAAGGAGAGAGGGTCAGCCTCGCCAGCCTCAGAGTTGCTTTACCCACTTTTCTAATGAAATGATGATATGTCAGGTGTCAGGCCCATGAGGAAGAATTTGGGGGCAAATGAGTGCCCCATACTCCTCGGCCAATGCCAAAGACTGACTACAGAGCCCATCCCCCAGACCAGTCTGAGAGCAGCATGTAAGCTCTCTGTAGAGCTGCTCTCTGTAGAGCTGCCCTCTTCCATCCCACCACTTGCCCCTGCCTCAGCTGTCCCCACGTCCTAGCTCAGCACCATTATTGTCACCTTTTGCATGAGGCAGCAATTGTGTCTTGTTCCCCATTGTATTCTCAGGGCCATCACTTAGTAGGTGCTCAGTAAATATTTGGTAAAGGAACAAAATAAGTCACCCATGATTGTCCAAAAGAAACAGACGTTCCTTGACTCCCACCTCCCCCCTTGCCTTCTTGTTAACTCCCAAGAGGAGGAAGGTGCTATGAGGAAGAGTAAGAAGTCCCAGGAGGTCACAGGGCAATGAAGAGTTGGAAAATAGGCTTCTGGTACTTAGAGTTAAGTGTAAATTGCTCCCAGACTCTACAGAATGTCTCATCTCTCTGCAGGTCCTAGGACGAGTCCTCGGAGCTCTTCAAATACAGCATCTAAGTTTGGTAAAATCTCATGCTGCAGACGTGACCACATAGCTGTAAATGTCAAAGCCTTTCCCCTCCCTCACACAAGGCAGTAAACACCAATAAATACCGGCATCAGCCTGACCTGGCCTGAAAGTGCTGCGGGCACTTTGCCACACGCGATCTGCTGACGCAGTCATTTTCTTTATAAAGTCTGCTTTTCAAAGCTTCCGTGTATTAAATTTTTAGTAGATAGCAAGCAATTAATAAAGCTGAGGGCTTTATTAATTAGTTAATTTTACTTATTCATCTATTTCCAATGTTTCTGGGACTGTTGATGGATCCCATTGGAAAATACGGCAAAGTGCTAGTATGAATCTGAATTATTTCACTGGTCTATTCTCCTGTCAAACCTAGTGTTTCCATGTAGGAATCCCTTCCTGACATTTCTCAGGACATTTATATGTTTTTCTGAATCCCCAGAAGTTTGTTGAGTGCCTGTCATGTCAAGGCAGTTCAGCAAGGATTGTAAACAGAATATAGTCTCTGTTTTCACAGAGCTTACAAGATATGTCACCTAACCTTTAAGACAGCCCTACAAGTAGTTATTATTCCCACTTTACAGATAAGGAAATTGAGGCAGCAACGGACACTGGTCCACTGTATCCTTCTTTATCATCAAAGTTGCAGTTTCTCCAACAAGACAGTTTTTGTTTTGAATTATTCAGTGCATATGTTTTGGCAGTCTGATCTATTTCTACGTGTCAATCTTCCATTCAGTTACTGCCATGGAGCTCCAACATTCCAAGTCACCGAGGCAGGATGCTAAGATAAGTAACGAGGGTACGTAGTCGGAAATGATACACTTAGTATTCCCCACCCTGCGATCTTATTGCTAACATACCCTATGAATTTGCTACCCTGGGCAGGGGAGCTATTGGCTTTTTGCTGAGATTTGTTCTGACAATGCTAAATATAAGATTTGAAAACTTTATAAAATGAGCATATGTGAAATTATGAAAAAAAATCTGGAAACATTTTCCACCTGAATAAAATCCAGGATCTTTTTGTTTCTTTACATTTTGTATGAGAAAATGCATGCCATGAAATTGACAGTGACTTTTTTTTTTTTTTTTTGGTGCACAGGCTTAGTTGCTCCGCGGCATGTGGGATCTTCCTGGAGCAAGGACTGAACTCATGTCCTCTGCACTGGCAGGCAGATTCCCAACCACTGCGCCACCTAGAAAGCCCCATGCCATGAAACTGAGACCTAAGGTAACATAAATATTCTGGGATGTTTCCTTCATCTTCTCCTGTTTGGTTAGCTAGTCAATAACCAATTTTCCAAGCTTACTACATAAAGCGCATTATGTGTGTTTTGGGAGTGAGGGATTTAGTTTAATTCCTTCCCTATATTTATTGAAAATGTATTACACATAAGGCAGAGTGTTATGTGCTGTGATGAATCATTCATCTTCCAGGGGAACTGACAATGACGTGAGGAATAGTGGCAGCTCAAGGGTGTGAACAGAGCCTTGAGAGCAAGTTGGATCTCAGCAGGCAGAGATGTTGTGTGGATAGACACCCATTCTGAGGGCTTGGTGTGAATTGAACAAAGGCATAGGAGAGAAAAAGTACAATTATGTTCAGTGACAAGTGTAGCAGGCCTGGAGTTTTGCAGGTGTGGGGCCAAGGAGGAAGGGAGAGGGTATAAGCTGATTGACTGGCAATGTAGACTGCATCCTGGGTGACAGTTTAAGCAGTTTGTTCTGTAACACAATGGGGAGAAATGTGGTCTGTAGGAAGAAGAAGCAGATACAGGATAAGTTGCAGAAGCAGCTGAAGGAAGAAGGGGGAAAAGAAAATGGAGTGGGGAGTGAGGGCCAAACAAGGGGGTGGAGGAGGAGGAAGAGGAAGTCCTACCACTTTGCAATCTCCATGGAAGGGTTTGCAATATCATACAAAACTCATTTTGGGGGAAAAAGGCTTAGAAATACAAGGAAATTTAGAGTCTGCAGGCCTTTCCATTTCCAGCTTTGTCCTTGGTTTGCTGAAGTGGTTCAGGGGGGTTATGTATGGCCAGAGAGACCAAGAAGGTCTGGTTCAGACCATGGTTGGGCTTTTGTAGGTTGAGACATTCCATGTTTACCACCTGGGTTTGCACAGAGGGGAGATGGCCTTGGCCAGCCTCTAGTGCCCCAGACATTCCTTTCCTATGGTCCCATCCTGCAGTAGACTTTTAGGCCTTGGCCTGAAACTGACTTCAGTCTCCCAGAGATCTGCACCACTAAGTGTCACCAAGGCCTTGCAGGGTCATCTGAGTCAGCAATTGTCAACTCTTTTTCTGTTTCTTTTTAGTAGCAGAACTGTTCCTTTAAACACACAAAATAATTCTTGGTAAAAACCAGCTCTGTTAAACTGATGGATGTGGAGCGGCTGTGTTTGAAAGCAGAGATGAGGGGCTGCATAAGCCCCACCCCTCAGGTCTCCCTCAGGAGTTCCCTGAGCCTGTAGTGTTCTGTGCAATACGGTTCGAACACCCTTTTCTAGGCCCAGTCTTGCCAGAATCAGTTTTGTGACCAGAGATGAACTGGAACGAAACTAAGTTCCTAGGGGACCTGGTATTAGAGAAGGGAGCTGTGTATCTATATGGGGCTAAGGGAGCTGAGGGGCAGAGAGCTGGTGGTGAAGTATTAAGATAAAGGATGGCTAAAGAACCATTTTTCATGTTCCTCATATTTTTGCTGGGAACTGTTGAAAATATAGCAAAATTCTGTCATGGAACTCTGCATTATGTCACTGCTCTGTTTCCCCTGTCAAACCTAGTGTGTCCACATGGAAATTCCATCCCAACATTTTTCAGGAAACTTATATTTTTCCAAATCCCCAGAAAAACCTGTCAAGAAATTGGGAAAGAGAAAAAAGTATAATTCTCCTGTTGAGAACTAAAGCTTAATGATCAACATAGAGCAACTACTGATTGGAAGGAATCCACTGACACCAAATTGAAAGCATGGGTAAGGAACATTAACATGTGGGTGCTGAGGTTAGGGCTGACATTTCCAGGAACCTGGTTAGGAGCACAGAGGGGAAAACTGTCTTAATCTATCAGTCAGCCTTGCTTGTAGCTGAGGCCACTGCAAGCATCTGTTCAGGGGCCAGTCTGCTTCTATTGGTGACTCATTCTTGCAGATAAAATAAATACTAATGAATTTATATACATAGTGTATTTTATACAAATCCTCTGCATGGTGGTCCAAAAAATAATGAGTTTTGGAAGCAAAATATGATCTTAAATTGGCAATTTACACTTTGATTCTGTATGGTGCTATTAATTTTGCTAGGACATCTGAATGTTATTTGAGCATTACCAAATAATGTTTGCTGGTGTTTTCCAATGTTTCAGTATTTTCCATATGCTACAGTTCTCTGTAAATACTGCTGAAGTTAACATTTCTTATTAATTAAACAATTTTTAAGATATCCATGATGATGAGTTGAGTATGAAGAATATTAAAAGTAATAATAGTTTATGATTTGGGGAATTCCAAAGAATTTCTAGGAATTCCACTTCTGTATCCTGAATTCTGATTAATATCTGTCAAGAATTTGGAAACAGCACCTAGTCCAACCTCTGGCCTTTAGGTTTAAGTGATCATGTAAGTGATCTCAAATCATCAAGATTAACCCCAGCTCCATTTAGGCTATGATAGTGACTTAGCGAATGTTTCTCTTCAAGATTAACTTGAAGCTTACATAAGTAGTCACAGTTGACTTTAGAAATAAAGATTTTTTAACCATTATAAATGGAGGGTTCAGAGTTTTCTCTGAAGGATAGATTCTTTAATATATCTTTCTAAAGATTTCACTTAAAATGAGCTCCCAGAGATACTAGGAAAGTGTATATATTTAGCAGTGGGTGGCATGTGTGTGTGTGTGTGTGTATGTGTGTGTGTGTGTGTGTGTACAATGTGAATGAGGGTTCACATTGCCTTCTCTCCATCTAAAGGAAAGCGATACTTCTCTCTCTTGGTCTTTTTTTTCTTTTTAATGTGTCGAATATGGAGTTTCAAATGGTGAACACAAGAACAATGGGAGCATTGGGTTGAATTATCCTTATGATTTGATTATAACATCCACATATAAGGTAGAACATTTATCATATGTCATTGCTTTTGACTGGCTTTAAACCACAGCTCTATTAAAGGCTTTTTATTAAATAGGTTTTAGTTTGATCATAAAGCAATTCTGCTTCCTGAAATCTCATTTGTCTGGGAGGAGCATTGCATATTTATACTTAACATTTTGGGGTCAAATGATGGAAGGAAGGTGACTGCTTGAATTATTGCACTATTTATAATCAATGGTTGCAATAAAGCATTATCTCTAAACTTGACTATCACCGAATACGGTCTTCAAAAATATATTGGTCTCTCTGTCTATTTTATGGCTGAGAGGGAAGCTGTGTTGACTTTTGCTTCTGCCAGAAAAGGAAGGAAGAGATTTCTGTGATCTAAGTTGGAGTCTGGATTAGACGGAGAGGATGAGCTTTAAAATAAATTAACTAGAACTCTGTATTTACATGACTTTTGACACCATCAACGTAGTGTCCTGCCAAAAGTTCTAATACTACTGGTCTACCCAAGACCTACTGTGTCAGTTAATAATATGGTATAAGATTTAGGTTGTATCAGCTCCTTGTATTATGCAAAAACCAATAATTAAATTTTTGGAGGATGATTGTTCTGATTAAAGTCAGTCAAAGATGTTGTCTCTGAATAAGGAATGATTTTAATACAGAGTTGAATGAGGGAAAAGTTTTTCACGACCCTGCTCACCATTACAAAGCAATAAAATACTAATGGTATCCTTAATTGCTGTTTCTTTAAAGATATGATAGGTCAATTCAAGCTTTAAATTAATATAAACAGATTGTTAACAAGAAGTATATTTCAAATTATTACATATTTATTATCTATCATGCCATGCTTTATAAGAAATTTTCAGTATTGTCTAATATTCAAAACACTGAAGTGGGGATTATTGGTGGGTACTGAGCTAGGGAAAGCAGCAGGAGAAGGTTATATTCTGTGAAGAACTTTCAGATCCTTTAGGCAGTGATTGGAAATTCTGAATATCCATGAATCAGAGTAGAAAAAATGAGAAAGAGCTAAGAAATCCTTTCCCTGTGGCTTAGGAGGGTACTCTGTTACATATTGCTGGACTTGGATGGATGTAGTGGACCAAACCTGATTCAGTCTCTTTTTTACATGTTGGGAGGGGGTGGATGGGGTGACATTTATTGTAGTGATTTTTTTTCAGATTGGGTTTCAGATTGCCCAATCACTAATTTAAAAACTGGAAATTACTTGATTTGAATGCTTAGACAAGGACAAAAAGATGCATTCATGTTAAAGACAGTAGTCAGCCACCATCAGTTCTTTGGGAGAGCAGTGGGAATTATAAACAGGCTGAGAAGGAGAGATTCAGGTATACAGAGGAGAATAGGGGAAAAGTACTTGGTTTTCCCATTGGAGAGAAGAAATTTCCAATTAGAAATAATGGAATTATGAGATTTTTAAACCAGAAAGGAATGAGAGGGTTCATTGAATCCGTTTTCCCTGGAGATGCCCAGAAGGGAGGGGGTGGTACTTTCTTGGACAACAGTGGCTAGATCTTGCTTTGCAGGATGGGTAAGGAGAGGAAGAGGAGGTGAACATCCCTTCTCTGTGTGTGGACTCCATGCTCGCATCAACTGGGTGGCTGGCAGGGGCATTGATAGCATTGTTTTCAGGCTCCTGTGTCCCTAGGAAAAGAGTGTCCCCGGGGAACAGTCTATTTTTCAGGAGGACCTAGACACCCAAACTTACAGGCCCTTCTCTCCCAATCTAGCTGCATCTGGATATGAGTTCAGGTAAAGTGTCAAGTTGGGAACTCAGGGATATGGCAAAAGGGGGAAAGGACTTAGAATTCCCTTTCTCTCATCTTTGCTAGAAGACCCATTACAAAGTTCCCTTAGTGTAAAGGGGAGAGTGGGAGAGTGGTTAAAAAGATCAACGTGAAAATATTTTAGTAATGTCAAGTATGATTTAAATTAATGCTCTACTATTAAGATTTCAGAAGTATAAATATTTTTTCAATGAAATACACAGCCTAGTTCTCATGTTTATTTCTCTGCCTGCTCACATAATTCTTTCGCTAGGAATTATGAAAACAGGAGGAGATTTTTAAAAAAATATTTGTTAGGTGATAGAGATCCCTAAAATGTGGGTCAGACATCTATGGCTTACTTTTTTTAACATGAACCAGACCCACAGTTTTGATCCCAAAACACAAGAGTTGGCATTTTTCCCCCTCAGTCAGACACTGTACAGACTAATCTAGAATTAAATATATCTTGGCCAATGTGGCAAGCTGATGACCTTCGTTTTCTTTCTTAATGCCCCCAAAGGGCAAAAAAATGTTTGTTCACAGTATAAATTATAATAAAGGCAGAATGACTGTAACCAGGAGTCCCCAAAGTACAGTGGGTGACGTGGACCAAAGCTTTCCTGATCTGGGCTGATGGGCAGTTATGCTCCATGAAGTCACTCACGGACTTCAGTGCCTGCCTTATTTTTGTTCCACCATCATGTGGGGTTATTAACTTCATCTACTAAGTCAATGCTGGCTTATAGATGTGGTCATATTCCAGCTAATGGGAAGGAGAAAAGACAAGAGAAATATCCAAGGCAAGAAATTGTCTTCTAAGCAAGTAAGGCATAAGTTGCACACATCACTTCTGTTTACATTCTGTTGGCAAATCCTTAATCACATTAGTCCCACAGATACACCTGGCCACAAAAGAGGCTGGGAAATATGGTTTCTACCAGGGTGACTGTATGCCTGGAAAAGGGAACAGTAGGTCACAATCGTGGAGGCTTTGTTTTCATTGTCTTAAGGTGGCTTAGGAAGAAAAAAGTAATTTTCTCTTATTAATGATAAAATTTCATTTAAATTAGCTATGATTGTCATATAATAATTATTCTCTGAAGATCACTGTGATTTTATTTATTTATTTATTTATTTATTTATTTATTTATTTATTTTATTGTCTGCGTTGCGTCTTTTTTTGCTGTGCGCTGGCCTTCTCTGGTTGTGCTGAGTGGGGGCTACTCTTCATTGTGGTGCGTGGGCTCCTCATTGCAGTGGCTTCTCTTGTTGCGGAGCACGGGCTCTAGGCACATGGGCTTCAGTAGTTGCAGCACATGGGCTCAATAGTTGTGGCTCACGGGCTCAAAAGCGCAGGCTCAGTAGTTGCGGCGCATGGGCTTTGTTGCTCCGCGGCACGTGGGACCTTCCTGGAGCAGGGATCGAACCCGTGTCCCTTGCATTGGCAGGTGGATTCTTAACCACTGTGCCACCTAGGAAGCTCCCCATTGTGATGTTTTATTTTTCCAGCTTCTCTAGGACATTTGGACTTAACTACCACTAATTATACACCACCGCCCCCAAAAACAAAACAAAACAAAACAAAAACCTCAGAAGAAGCAAATTTGAAGGCATAGAGCCATGCGTCAGTCTGACCTTCCTTAGAAAGGAATCTAGTAGAAAGAGCCCTTGGTGTGCAAGCAGGAGTACAACTATTTAGATCCAGCTCTGTTATTAATGCAATAAGTAGCCCTCAGTAAGTCACTGAACTTACCTGTTCCTCATCTGTAAAATGAAGGGACTAGACTGCATCAATTTTGGCTTTAAAGATTTCATTTAATCTTAAAAAGATGCCATGTACTCCCTCATAATAATTCTTGGGCTTTTAAAATCTGTTGATTAAAAAGTTATAGAATGAGAAAATACTAGAACTAATTTAGTGGCATTTTAAAATAAATGGTAGAACATCTGTTTTATTTATTCAGTCTGTATTTAGTTTTGAGGAACCTGTGGCCTCAGGTTGGAAACAACTGAAGCAGATGTTTTTCGAGATGCTTTGATGCTTTAAAAATCTTCAGTTTTGAGGTCCTCTTTGTAACAGGCTTAGATGTGACACTAGGGAAAGAGTGTGAGAGGGTCCTGCAGTGAATGATGAGTGATGAGGGCATGAATGATGTTCAGGTCAGCTCTGCCCCCTGGTTCCCGGAGCTCCAAATGTGATCTCATACATGGGGGCAGCTTTGCCACCCAGCCTTGCTGTGAGCCTGAGGATGTGGAGTGTGACTTAGTTGCCTCATTCTGTGTCAAGTGTGGTGAGGAAGAGGAAGAGACGTCATCATACTCAATATATGAAACCTCTTCAGAGGAAATCACTTATCCTTTATTCCACGAGGAATCCACTGTTAAGATCTACTTCCTTAATTTTTTATAGCACAGTTAAATGGATCCCAATTTTTCCCACTTCCATTTTGATTTTTCTGAAATTATTTTCAATGAAATCAACAAAGATTTGATTCATTGTTTAGTGGATTTTCCCCCACTTTGGCCCATATCAAATCTTATAAATAATAATTTCTGCCTTTATGAATTTTCTTCTATGACTGTTATTTCTTCCAGTTCTAATTTTCTGGGTCAAATTTTGCAGACCCTAATTCTGAGGAGGACATTTCTGAGGGTCAACTTAAATCCACACTGTTATTGCATTGTACACTATAACCATTTGTTGCTTCCGATTTTAAATATTTCTATAGACTTTTGTCTTCAGTTTACTAGCTTTTTTGGTATGTGTGTTTAATAAGACGTGGTCCTTTATTGAATATTTTTGGTCTACGTTATTGTGCAATTTTGGCCTTTGTCAACTTTATAGTATTCATTATGAGCTGGGTGATTTTAGCATCCAACACATAGATTGTTGGTAAGACTAAGGCATGAGGTCAGGTTGCATAGCAGGATTAGCACACTGCAGACAAATGCTGGGGTCCAAATACCAGGAGTGAAAGGTCTTCCTTTGTACAGTCTCACATGGTCAAAATTTCTACCTCAGATCAACAAGCAATATCCTGCTAAGTGAGCCACAGTGGGGGCATTCCCATTAAAATCAAGAAACAAGAAAATCATGCACACTATCCTATTACTTATCCTTCTAATAAAACAAGGAACAGGAAGTGTAGGATTGGTGCAGTAAGATCATAGGTCTGAAATGTCTGTGATCTAATGATGCGGGAGAAATCAGGGAGTCTAGGATACACATCCTAGAGCTTGAAAATGGGGCTGGGGCAGATTTAAACTTCGGGAATTTTAGAGCTAGATGCCACAAGTGAAACCCTGAGAGGGGATGTAATCATTTAGAGAAAGAGTGTGGATACAGAGGAGAAGAAGGCATAGGGTGGAAACCTAGAGGACTTCACCATGTATGGGTAGACAGAGGAGGGGGCCCGGAAAGGATCATGAGTCAGAGCCAGAGAGGGAGGAGGGAACTGGGAAAATTCGGTGTCACAGAGCAAAAGAGAAAGGATTGCAGAAAAGGGGTAGCTATCAACGTGTTGAAAGTTGCCAAGAGGTCAAGAAAGATGAAGATTGGAAAGTGTTTGGTGGATTTAATATGAGCTCTAAAATTATTTGCAACCCCTGGCCCAGGAATTATACTTTGGGAATATGTACTCCTGAAGGAAACTAAAGCTGGGTGAAGGATTTATGCAAAATTGCTTATTGCTTTGTTTGTAATCAAAAATTAAAGAAAACCTAAATGTTCAACCTAAGAAATATTTAAAAATCACTTTATGTACAACTAAATCCGGTTTTTGAAGGCTATTTACTAGTATGTGAAATAGATATAAATACACTAAAGTATTAATAGTAGTATCTATGAGCATTGAGGCTATAAATGATTTTGCATTTTCTCCTTTATGCTTTTCTGGTTTTTTCTAAAATTTTCTATAATGAGCATATCTAATTTTATAGTTGAGGGAAAACACTTAGGTAGTTTTATTTTTTTAAGCAGCTAGGGGATATATTCTTGCTGACCAGGCACAATAAGCTTTAATTAGATTCTTTCAGACAGGATAGAAACAGAAATCCAAGCCACTGAGAGAAGGACTGAGTCCAAGAAATGACTGACAATTTACGTAGTGCATCATTTCTGATGCTTAACTCCAAGGGGAGGACAGCTGGACCTTGATGGTATTTCCGTACTACCTGCTCTTCTCTGCTCCCTGTCTTTGCCTCCTGCCTATTTAAGAGTATTTTGCTAGTTGCTCTGCAGGGTGACAAGGGCCTGACTTTCACAGCTTCATGCCCCACCACCTCCCACTTATAACTGGCATCTCCACATACTTAGCACTGCCTCAATACACAAATGAGAGAATTCTTTGGGTAGCTAAAATGCAGCAGTCTAAGTGAGCAAAGTTGTACTGGTCAGAGTTGCTGCTGGGAAAAGTACAACCAAAAGGTTTTCAGAATGAGGGCAGGCACATGGGAAATGAGAAATGTTCTCCTATATTGTTACAGCATGATGATGAATTGCTTTTGCTTTTCCTAAACTGGGCTTGAGTTCCTCTGTTCACCTCTATTATCTGCTGCTGGTCTCCAAAGGCGTATTACCATATTAATTCATTGTGTTATACAATTTGGTCAACTAAATGAGCTTACCTTATGCCCTCTTAATGGCATTGGCTTTTAATATTGGTTTCGAGGGATACATTTAACAAAACAGATGCGTCAAGGAAATGTATTTAAACTCAATTTGGTTTTAAAATGACTAGTGGTCTCTCTAATGAGCCAGGTACCAAAAAAGAAAAAAAAAGGGCATTTCAAGCAACACACTATGATAAATGTGGATCCTAACTGCTGAAGTATCCCTAATGCCCAGGGTGATCAGATGTGTTCTGGAAAAAAAGTCTTGCACTACAAATGTGCCATTACAAGATCTGAAGCCTAATCTATTTTTCTATTTTTTGTGGAAAGGGTATAACACTGGTTACTTAGAGGAGTTCGCCTGCATGTGAGTGAGGCTGAGATTTAATTACATGTCATAAATGCTGCCATCTCACTGACTTAGTGAGACAGCCTGAAGAAAGAGATGTGTGATAATGGCAATGAATGGTAAATGACCCATGGCATTAGTTCATACTTGCAATTCAAGTCTAACAGTATAGTAGAAATGTGGGTTTAGAGCCACATACACTTAGATTAGAATTCCTATTTCCTTACTTTTTTAGCTGAGTGATCATGGGAGAATCAAATTCGCTTATATAAGACTTCAGTTTCCTGGTCTGTAATATGGGACAGTAATACTTAAACCTAGAGTTGTAAAGTCTCGCAGTAATACCGGGATAGTGCCTGGCAGGTAGTAGCGCTTAATGAAGTATATCTGTACCTTTCTCTGTGTGTGTATGTATATACGTTATGTATATATAATCATGAATTTACCTACCTCATAATAGTTACTTGATTTTCTTGGATTGTTAAACCACTAACTGAATTTATGAATTCCATTCCCGTTATAGGCTTTGGTTGGCTCCACACATTCAAAATGGGCTGGCCACAGACAAACTCATCTGATCCTTTCTCCCCATGGGATGATGGGGGTGGATTGCTGGCCCGTGAGGCAGCTGCAGCAATTGGCCTGACCTTAAGGGCAGCCAAGACCATCAGTCTGGATGAACAACATCCTTATCCAATGGCTACATACTGACAAACTAATGACCAGTGCTTGGAAAAATAGTGCAAGTTAATGATCTTTCTAGGATGATTTGATCAATATTTTCCTATAGGCGGCTGTAATTTCCATGGTAGATTTCACCACACTTTCTCTATTCATCCTGATTACAACAGTGACTAGAGCACAGATTATTTCTTAGGTGAGACAAAAGGAAGCAATTACATTTTAAACTTTTTTTTGGCCACTTCTCCCCATCATACATAATACCCTAGGTCATTTGATCTTTTCTCTCTCCCTCAGACAGCCAGGTTTAGTTCCCACCCTAAACTGTTACTATGCCATTCACTCCATCAACAGGCATCTACATATTTACATAGCCAGGCATTGTGCTGGTGGCTGTGTGATGTGGTGATGAGCAACTCGGTTGCCCTCAAGGTGCTTACAGACCAGGAGCGAGTCATTTCTCCTCAGAATTCTGCTCACCCTTTTATATGTCATTCCAACTCTTACCCATCTCTTAAAGTGCAAATAAATTCTTGTCTCTCCAACACATTGCTCGGAAGGTAAATTAGTGAATCTCTATAGAGGGCAATTGAGCAATATCTGATAAAATTAAAATGTAACATCATTTAGCCTAAGAGTTTCATTCCAAAATATTTACCCTATAGATATATTGCACATGGTTAAAATACCATATTCACAAGAGAATTCATTGCAGGAATGTTCATACTGGCAAGATATTGAAAACAATGTAAATGTCCCTCAGTGATTAAATACATTATGGTGTTTACAGACAATGTGAAATGATGGGGCCAATAGAGACAATGAGTCTCTGCGTCTCCTGATGAGGAATGACCTCTAGGATATATTGTTAAATGAAAATGAAAACAAAGGGCAGAAGAATATACAGAGTGGGCACAAGCTGTCTAAGGAAAAATAAACCCATATTTTTCGTTGTAAGTGCACAGAAAATCTCTGGGAGGATCCAGAAAAAGCTGTTCCCGGTGGCTGCCTCTGGGAAGGGGGGGCTGGGCAGTTATGGGACAAGGGAGGAGCGAAGAGTTAATTTTCACTCCATACCCTTCTGTAGCTTTTGGAATCAATACTGTGTGTGTATGTTACCTATTCAGAATAATAAGTTCAATTTAATTATAAAAAGTTACCACTCAAAAAAGCCCCAGATAGGGGGAATTCCCTGGTTGTCCAGTGGTTAGGACGTCACGCTTTCACTGCTGAGCGCATGGGTTCAGTCCCTGGTTGGGGAACTAATATCCCACAAGCCTCATGTCACAACCAAAACCAAACCAAAACAAAACAAAACCCCAAGTAAACAAACAATTCTTTTGACCTCTTCAGTCTAGGGATCTCTTCTTCCTCTCAGAGCAGGCAGAGTGGTATTTTGCACTGGAATCTATAATTTCCGACCATGAGATACCTCCTGTACCGTTGAAGCATTTAACATTGTAAATGTGTTAATGTGAAGGAGGGCTTATGCAGTGTAATCTGAATGGAGTTCGGTGTGGATGGTGTCATTTCTGCTGGGACCAGGGTGTCAAGTGGGCAGTGGTTGGTAGGAGGAGAGGGTCCTCACCAGAAAGTGGGGAGAGGGCAGCACAGCACAGGGCGGTTCCCTCCAAAGGCCCTGAGTAGTTGCGGTGTGACCTAGGCTCCCACATGGAAGACAACAGAATCCTCTTTGGGAAAAGAATTATTTTCATTCCTTTCCTGAACAAGCTGTTTTAATCAGGAAAATACCTGGATAACTGCACCCAGAATGGAAGATGATGCTCTGAGGGCATGAACTGGAAGGAGATCACAAAGAAATAGCTATACATCTCTGCATAGAAAATGAATAAGAATTTGGAAGGTGGGTAGAGTAGAGGAGAAGGGGGCGTGGGAGGGGATGGTGGCATCCTGGAACTGTGGCATTGCTGGAGACTGAAACTGAAAAAGAAAATTGGCCTACAAGCAGTTCTTGGTCCTGGGGTGATTGGAGGACTCTTGAGAACAGGAGTATCTGTTACTGTAATTGTTTTTGTTTCTGTGACTTAAATGCCATTTGCTCTCCAAGTGTTCAGTAAAATGTGCTGCTGCACACCAAGGGCTTTCTGTTAGCAGGCTTTGGGGGAGTCCAGGAGAAGACCTGGGCTCCATGGCTGGATTGGTGAGGATGGGAGGGCCATGCAGCAGCAGGAGACTGTGAGAGAGGATCCAGCTGCAGCAGGAACTCGTGGTCAAAGGAGACCATGAAGACAGCCCCCAGGAAGTCATAGAGAGCTATGGAGGGTGTTAGACTTTGCAAGAGAGGTGATAGGAGACTTGGGACAATTTTATACAGCTCTCAAAGAATAGGATGATCTCATTTGCCCATTTTACAATGTGTAAACTTGTAGGTGAAAATGAAAAGAAAAATTCAGTCATCTGGAAGCCCATCTGAGACCAGCAGGCATTTAGAGACAACCAGACAATTGACTATACTTCCTACTATCTATGACAACATCAAGCATTATAGAGAAACAGGCTAGAATCATGTCACTGCCTCTGGCTAGATCTGTACTTTACCCAACAGAGGATTCCTTGATATTCTCCATCTTAGACATCTGCCAATTACACAAACCATTGTGGAGAATAAGAATAAATTTGTTCTAAATTGGTTCTTGCTATTGCCCCAGTGTTTCTTTCATAGACTACAACACCATGCTGAGATTCTCAGATGAGCTTACATTACTCTCTGTAAAACTTTGCAAAGTAGACACTGGCATCTGCCTACACGTTTTGCTGAATTAAATATTTGGATTGCTAAATGTAGTATAAAATACAACAATCAATAAACATATATGTTTTAAGTTATTCCATTGCCTTCTCTATATTTCCCCAGAGTCTGTTACAAGTCTTTACAATCTGTAAATGCCAGCCCTACCCCCACTTTCAACAATGCCATTCATCCAAGAATCCCAAAGTGTTTTTTAATAACGGACTCATTAATCCTCATAACACTCCTTCATTTGACACATGTAACTCTCACTACATGATGTGTTGGTACTTACTCTGGATTTAATTTAACAGGTTTTTCCCCCGTTGTGGGTAGTCATTTACATTGACCTCATTTTAGTTGAGTTATTGCTCAGATTTGAGCAAGTTTGAATGGCCTCATCCCAAAATGACATCTTCTGGCAGATAGAAGAAAACCATCTGAAGAAGCAATTATTATTTTTTTTAAAGAAGAGGTTTCAGCAACAAATGGCCCTATAAATAAACAACTGGATTTTAATCATGGGCTAAGAAAGTGAGACATTTTGCTATTTTATAAAAATGTAAAATTGAATGAATTTCAGAATTCACGGGAGGGAGAGAACATAGGCTTAGATCCTACCTTAGCCTCAGGTAGCAGGAGCTTAATCTCTTGCCTTACAAAAGAAGGTCATTTTTTACATTTCCTCTTTTTAAACTTGCCCCGTTTGATCTCTGTCCTTTCTGTGGTCAGATATCCAGGCGGCTTTCTGGAGTTAAAGTCCAGCAGGAGTAGAATACCATACCAAGTTGGGCTGAGGTCAGGTGTCCAAGAAAATGTGGCTAGTAGAATGGGTTTTGGAGGTGGGCTGCAATATCTGTTGATTCAAGCAAGCCAGCAAGTCCAAGGAGGAAAAGCATATGCTGTGGAGTTGGTGGGAAAATGGGAGATGAGAATCTGAGATAGACAAGGGGGTAGCACTTTACTGAGGAACTTTGAACAAACTCTGATGAGCAGCGTTCTTGTGTGATGTCCTCTCCCAATGGTTATTCCTCCATCACTTTTAAAGACAAGGCACTCTGAACCAAACATCTCATAAGCTGACTCCTCCCTGTGGTTTCAGCTATCATCTCCATGTAGATAAATCACAAATCTCTCACATCGGCCTTTACCTCCTAGAGGAGTGATTCTTAACCATATCAGACCCAATGCCCCTTTCATAACAAATATTTTGTAATGTCCTTTTTATTATAATGAAATTCATAAATAATATAAATTACCTATATACATAATTTAAAAAAGAAAATGCCTTAACTGTATTATAAAAAATAAAGAAAAGTAACAATGCAATGTGTATTTCAGTATGTAAATCCTTGGGCACAGCTACACCAGAAGATATAGTGAAGTGTCAGATGTTAGCACCTTACCAAAAAATCTCAGGGATGATACAACTACAAAGCCAGAAAATGCAGGTGTACTATATTGGCAACTCTGATATTATACTTAGTGTTACCATTGGTGGTGTGACTTTGTGAAATGGTCAACAGTTCTTGGTCAAATTTTAAACCAAGCAGCATACAATCTACCATTGTAGTTGTGTTCCCGGAAGTTGGTATGCATTAGGATAGATAAAAGTACTTTGTATTTATATATAAGACAGAGTCAGAGTCTAGGCTTAGAAGATTGAATTTTTCTTACATCAGTGGTTCTCAAACTTTTTGGTCTCAGAACCGCTTTATACTCAAAATTATTGAGAACCCCAAAAGCTTCTGTTCGTGTGGGTTGTATCTATTGATATTAACTGTATTAGAAATTAAAACAGAAATTTTAACAATATTTACTATCTATTTACAAGTAACAATCTCATTACATGTTAACATTAATAACATTTTTATTGAAAATAACTACATCTTCCAAAACAAAAGATAATTTGGTGAGGAGAGTGGCATTGTTTACCAGATTTGCAAATCTCTGTAATGCCTGGCTTAGTCAAAGACAGCTAGATTCTCACATCTACTTCTGTATTCAGTCTGCTGCGATACTGTATTTTGTTTGAAATGTTTGCAGAAAATCCAGCCTTATACAGATATGTAATTGGAAAAAGTAGGAGTGTTATAATAGACTTTGCAGGTAATTGTGGATATTCTTCTTTGATAAGACGCAAAACTCAACAAGTGATAGTTTCTTAAAAGCTCGTTGGAATGTGGAATCTGAAATCATATCAGTGAATATCATGCACTCTGTTAAATTACAATCCATTGGTCTATCTTGCTCTTTGAATGGCTCTTTTACCATGTATGGTTTTATAACATCATACATTGGTTATTTGTAAAGTATTGGCTCACCAAGTTATACTGATCTTCCAAATTTTGACGTATTTCATTGTACAAAATCAATAAATCACATTCATTAATATTGCCACTAATCTCATCAGCAAGGCCTTCAAGTATTGAGAGGCTGTCAAGCT
The DNA here is from genome assembly GCF_030028045.1 of Hippopotamus amphibius kiboko. Taxonomy (NCBI): domain Eukaryota; kingdom Metazoa; phylum Chordata; class Mammalia; order Artiodactyla; family Hippopotamidae; genus Hippopotamus; species Hippopotamus amphibius. Next base: position 51,607,665 of record NC_080189.1, on the reverse strand, counting down.
CATGGTAGTAGGTGCAAATTTTCCTTCTAATTCTTACTTGAATGCTTAAATTTTATCATTGGCAACATGCACTTTTTAGTTGTTTTCTTGAAAATGAAAAAAAAGTGTTCATTTTGAGAAAATGGTCTGCAAAGATACTCATCTGAATAATAATCATAATTTGTCTGCCTGTTGTTTTTCCAAGTAAAAATTATGTTCCTTGAAAAAACTAAGGCTAATTCAGCTTGCAACTCAAACAGATTTGTATTTTGATATGTAGCATTTTGTCAGACAGAATATTAAAAAGTTTATATTCAAGGGTTGAGATTTAATGAAGTTAATACATTTTATTACCTCATCAAGGATATCCTTAAGTGAAAATGGAGGGTTTTGTTGTTTTTGTTTGTTTGTTTAACTGCGAGTGCACAGTAATGAAGAATGCAGTTTGGTGTTGCTGCCTTGATTGTGCAAGGCACCAACATTTTTACCCACTTTTTTTTTTTGTCTCCTAATTGCAAATGTCAACTTTGTGAAACAGTCAAATAATATGACGGTATTACTGTGAAAATGGTTTTGACCTTGACTATCCTTGATAGGGTCTCAGGGGTCCCTGGTCATACTTTGAGAACCAACATCCTATTTGGATTTCTGGGGGGGACATGTGAAAGTCACACAGGCCAATTCATTGTTGTGTGCACATGTCATGATATCTCTGGTTCCTGTCCTCGAATGTCAGTAGTGCCTTCCCATCATGTTGACACCAAAAATGCCCACACATTCCCACAATACCATCTAGGGGCTGCAGTGAGCCTTTGAAAACTACTTCTCTAGAAGTCTTGATCTGTGTTAGCAACTTGACCAGGAAACCGTCCGCAGGAATACCAGCCTGCACTCAATATGTAAACCAAACTCATGACTTTCTGATAGATGTGAAAACACATTAGAGCTGGAAGGGCCTGTGTGGTTCACCTAGGCCCACCCTTTACAAATAAAGAAACTGAGGTACAAGAAGGATAAGTGACTTCGAGGTGATCATTTTTAAAGTGCCTGTTACTGAATAATAGTCCATTCCATCATGTTTCAGCCATTTTATACATTCTCTCATTTAATTTGTAGATATTTTCAGCCTTGTTTTACAAAGGACAATGAGACTCATAGGTAAAATGGCTTCCCAGAGTCTATAAAATTAATGACAGAAAAGAAGCCTTGAAACCAGGTCTCTTGGTTCGCAATGCTTTGCTCTTCCCTCCCTGCCATGACTGATCCTCCTGTCTACTGCTTTCCTCGTGTACATCCAGTAAGATCCTGTCCTCATCAACTTTTCCATATTCACCCTGCATTTTCAATGCCATCATCTAGTATGGGTCCCCATTTCTTCTCATTTTGACTTATTGCCTCTTAGCTAGACACCTGACTCTGCTCTGTTCTTCCTTCCGTTCCTTGTGAATATGTTCTTCTTGCTAAAGTCATGGATCAGGGCAGGACCCCCAGAGGGGAGAGAAGGGAGCACAAATACATGCTGAGAAACCAGGATGATAGGTGGATCTGGGGACTTGTGCCCTGTGATTTTTTAAAAAAATGTTCACATATATATATTTATTTTATTTTTGGCTGCATTGGATCTTTGTTGCAGTGCGTGGGCTTCTCATTGCAGTGGCTTCTCTTGTGGCAGAGCACAGGCTTTAGGCACGTGGGCTTCAGTAGTTGTAGCACGTGGGCTCAGTAATTGTGGCTCGTGGGCTTAGTTGCTGCGAGGCATGTGGGATCTTCCCGGATCAGGGATCAAACCCATGTCCCTTGCACTGATAGGTAGATTCTCAACCACTGTGCCACTGGGGAAGTCCCATGCCCTGTGATTAAGGAGAAAGCCTGTCCTAGGTGTCTGCATTTCTTTTTATCTTAACAGCAGTTCATGAAGTCAGCACTATGACCTCATTTTAACAGGAGAATATTGAGAGATAAGTAAGAGGTAAGTAGCTTGGACAAGGTCATACAGACTGTCAGTGACAATTGGGAACATGAACCCTGACCTCTTGTCTCCAAAGCCCTCTTCTACCCACATCTCCCTCCAGGAAGGCATGGGAAATGATGTTCAGAAAAGCATTAGGACCCCTACAAGGCCTAGAAGTGGAGCAAACTCAACTTCTGGCTAAGAGATGGAGCACGTTTGTTTAGCACCCAGTTCGGGCAGGAGAGGATGAGGAGAGGATTCTGGGACTGGTTCTTTAGGATCTGTGCAAGAAAAACCAAGCTTGGTTGGAAGTGAGTTAAGTCAGCTGACCAGATCTGGACTTAAGGATCTCTCATGCTACTACTATATGTTTATGGAAAATTGGTTTTGTTTTTCCTTACTTTGCTAGAAAAACTCCTTTGGAAAAAATCAGACACTCCCTTCCCAGAATCAAGAGGGTACAGGAGTGTCCCCACACTTTGGCAGGCCAGAGAGGAGTCTCTGAGAATCTCTGTAAGCCTACATGATACAGGCAACTGATGGGGGGTGTTGGGAGGGCTGTGCGATGGATCCTGCCTGAGCCGACCTCACTGTCGACACACCCCTACTACCTGCTATGCGTGCCAACTGTTTCATCCCTCTCCCTTGCTCCAGTGGTGCAGACTTCCTCCCAGGTCTCTATTTCTTCTCCTATTTCTATGCTTTATGGAATTTAGAAATGTAGAGTGAAAACAAAATGGTACGTTAAGGTTTTCAATTCCCTCCTTTCTACAGTGTCTGCAAAATGGACAAAAAGGCAAGAACCTACACAAATACATAGAGGCTAGTACATTCAAAAGAAAAGAAGTGGATAAAAGTCAGTCCCTCAACAGTTCAATGATCCTTAGTACACTTGGGTACTTAGTACACTTAGTACACTTAGTGCACTTGACCTTCCTCACACTACAGGCTCCCCTGGAATCACACTGCCTACAGAAAGCCCACTGGGGGTATTTATGGTAAAGACTCTTTCCACCTTTAGGGAGCAAAGATGCTATAACATAAAAAGTACTACAGTAAGAAGGCCTTCTAATTCCATTTTCCCCAGCTGCTGGAAAAGAATGTTAACTGGCTGAAAATATTTTACAGCCTTTTCTCTTTTCCTTTTTTCCTTCTTTTACTTCCTCACTTCTTTACTAGCTAGTGTTAGAGAATCTTGAGTTTACCATGTGGCAGTATACTTGGAATCTGACAAACTCAAATTACGAGGAAACTGGTGGTTAGAAAAGTAGGACTTTGTCAAGGTCACAGAGGTCTTCTGGGTCCCTGGGACATCACTGCCTTTAGGATGAGCAACAGCCCCTTCTGCAAAGTTCTGAAGAGATAAAGGCTTTTCAAACAGCATCTCAGAAGGGAGAGGGAACGTGGCAACGTGGGGGAGGAGTCTGTTTGAAAAACAATAAAAAATAAATGGAAGAGTGAGAGTGCACAATGACTTTTTCTTGGAAGAAACGAATATTGATATAACAGATGATGGGTACATTCAATTTAACATAGCAAACAGTAATGCGTTCATGCTTGTGCCCGGCCGGTGGTTAAAAACACAGATCCCTGGGCTCCTCTTTGAGATGAAGGTTTAGAGAATGGTTTTCCAAACAAAAAGGATCAGCTGGTAACATTTGCTGCACTGCTTCAGTCCTCTCCCCTGAGAGCTCCGATCCTGCATGTCTCAGTAGGGCTGGAGAATCTGGATCTCAACACGGCAGGAGAGGCTGAATGCCTCCTACAAGTGGTCCTGGGGAGCCCACTTTGAGAAACTACGAATCGACTTCATTCATTTACAGACCGTTTGGCTTCCCCTTTTCAATCACTTCCTTACCTTTGACTATCCAAACCCTTCCTCATATGTAGACGTGGATTAATAGGATCTTCTAGAAAAATCCAGAGACAGCTATATCGAAAGATGAGAAAAGCCTGGTAGAGAGTTGGGATAAATGCAGTCTCCTCTGGGCTTCACTTCAGAAGGTATAAAAAAAAGTCTTTAACTGTCCTTCAGAAAGAATTGGTTTAAGACCTGGAGGGAAGCAGGAATCCTCACTCCAATTCTACTTGAGCTGCATTCAGTTGGAACCCACTCTGGCCCTCAGTTCTGGTTGTGGGACAATGTGGTTTGGGGAATGTGTGAGATTTATAGCTTGAAAAATGCCAGAAAATCCGGAATTTAAATCCCCCCCCCCCCCCTTATTTATGCCTAGCTTGTCAGAGGCGCGAGGGCTTTAGAAATGCTAAATGTTTGAGTGACGCTCTGAAGGGCAAGCTGTTCTGCTTTCAGCTGATCCTTATTAACAGTGGTTGCCCCTAAAGCTTTGTGGCTCTCAGCTGCAGCCTTTACACTCGGTCCATTCCTGCTTTGTGAGGGGTTATAAATTCCATGATTTAAAAAAATTATATAGGAACATTCTTGGATTTTTGTAGCCAACAGTTCTGAGACTGGTTACCTGGGAGATAAAGGGTTAAGAATCCTTTATCTCTGCTCACATATCTGAGCTGCTTTCCTGTTGAACGCTGCAAGTATGCAATGAGTCTTTGCTAAAGAATAATTCTTTACCTACGAAGAGACAAACACAAGCACACTCATTTGCTGTCTGTATTTGTGGTTGCTTATTATGGATCCAGGAGATTTTGGTGCTGAAAACTTTACTTTACCCTCCTCCCCCACATGGTTACTGTAAATGATTTAAATCAATCCCTTTTATGCAGCATTGGATACAGGAAGCACAATATGCAGTGACTAAATATGCCATTTAAATTCTTCTCAGGCAAATGTTAAAAGGCGGGGAGGGGAAGCTGAGATTGGCGAGGTAGCTGTATTCAAATATTTTTGATACGTTTCTAAGATACATGTCTCTTTTTCCAAAGCAAATGCATTCATGCCTAAGAAAGAAAACAAACAGGAAAAATGGCTCTTGTGCTGGTGAGCTCATGGGAAATGCCAAAACAGTTGTTTGTGCCCAGTCGCAAATATCAGGGTGTCTTTATTGTTAAGCTTTGATGCTTGGAATCAGGTGGAACGTTTCCATGACAACCAATAGCGGTTATGTTTATTTACTGAGTGGCAGGGAATGACAGTGCCAGCCACTGACATTTTAGTTTCTTTCTCCTCTTTTTCTCCCCAGCAAAGATTTGTTTTAGTCGATGAAAATGGCAACAGCATCTTCTATTTTGTTTGTCAGAGCTTCTACGGCAAAAGTAAACGGCAGTTTAATTTGATTCAGCTATTCCACGAAACATTCTTTATAGGCCCGTTGCTTTATGGGCTTTGGAGAGCGCTTACAGTGGGCAGTTGCTGGTGAGATAATTTGCAAAGTGAAAAGCAAATTTTAGGTTTTATCCACTTGAAAATGACCTAATAACTGCATTCCAGGCTGTCTAAATTTACATAGGTCTCATTAATGTCCTCTAAATTTCACATGACCTTGTTTATGCTCCTACTGATATATTCATAAAAAGGGTCTATTAAGACTTGTAACAAGACTACAACCTCATCAGAGACAGGAGATGGCGCTGCAGGGTGGGCGGGCACAGTTCCTCACTGGTCATAAATAACGATGTATTCCACTCTGTTATCTATCTGCTTGTGGCTTGTCTGCTCTCTAAATTATCTGCGGTCAGTTTTTAGTGCTGAACTGGCTTCCTCCTACTATCCAGCTGGTGTGTGCTCAAGGGATATAAGCCAATGTTAGCATTTGCTTTGAGAAAACACAATTAGCAAGGCAAGCTGCTGTTGGGGGAGGGTGCACAGGGTGTGGGGCGGGAGGAGGATGCGGTTATTCATATGATACATGCTAAAGCAGAGAAGGGGCATTTTCTTAGCCCCTGTTTTGTATTATCTGTGCTGCTGCTCTGATTAATTTGAACAATGGAAACTTGAGACACTTCCAGCTCTTAAGGCAAGATCTCCCAGTGCTTTGGGAAACAGTCAATATGTGACTCTTTGGAGGTGCTCAAAATATTATTGCCTGAAACACTTTTCCCTGATTTTCTGTGGCTCGTGTAGAAATGTTTCTCTCATAGTAGCTTCATAACTTCATTGCATCCATCTGTTGCAGGCCTGTTTCTTACACTAGAATACAAGCATTTTGAAGGCAGAGATTGTATCTTACAGATCCTTGTATCCACAGTACCTAGCACAGTTTCTGGCCCAGCAGGCATTCAGGATACCTTTGTGGGATAAATGAATGATGGAGTGAATTAGCACAACCCAGCTCCTGAGTGAAATCAGGCATGCTGTCCTCTGATCATACTGCCTTTATAATACTCCTCACATGTTATTGTCAGTTTCTAGTCCTGTGGAATTAACGCATACGTTATTGTCCACTTAAGGATGAGAGAGCCACAAGAGGATGTTCTTCTGCTTTGTGGGGTGTACATTCATGCACATGCACAAAGAGAATGATACAACAGAAAAGTAATGAAGGAAAGGAGGAGAGTCTGATGAGATCCACAGCTTGCCACAAGAAGACTGCAGGAGATGAGGAAGAGCACTGAAGATCTAGAACTCAGGTTTTCTGTTACTAGATAGACAACATCTCTGGGTCTCAATGACTTCATCTCTAAAATGAGAGGTTTGGACCAGATCAACTTCTCTCAAATTGTGTTCCAATGGACACCAATGCCTGCATGTGTTAATAGCTCTTCCGGAACAACCCCAAACCAACAAAACAACCAACTCTGTGTAAAACTAAACATGAATACTAAGAATCCCAGGAGTTAAGAAGACCAAGTCTGAGAGGTCTTAAAATATGTGGTTTCTGTGATTTATCAATCAGGAATCCTATCAGAGGAAGCCTGTGGGCAAAAATTACTTTTGCCAGCCTTATTTGATGATTGAACCACTTTGCTCAGAGACATCTCTAGTCATTCACGGGGCACTGGCATCCTGGATTGGTAGTTTTTCTTCCCAGGGAAAACAAGTTTGAGGTGATTGTAATTCTGAGTCATGCTCTTATTTTATCAAGGTGTTAAAAAAAAAACAACCCTCACTGCTCTATTTCACCAACATAGTAGAAAAAGAACAGAGATTTGGAAATTTGGGGTAGTATTGTAGATGACCAAAAATAAAAAACCTGCACTCACTTGTGGTTTGTCTACACTTATATTCACTGATAAGGATCAGGTTACCAATTCCCCTCAAGTGTAGGCTGACTCAAATATAGGTCTTGAAAAATACATGACTTCTGCAACCTCTTCTATGATTGTTCAATCAGGAATCCTACCGGAGGGAGCCCATGGGATCTTCCAGTGTAAAGATCTCAAAGGAGGATGACAGAGATGAAGAGTAGCGTATTTACCTTCTATTACCACAAGCCTTCCGCAGCTTTGCTTCAGATATGCTGTTACCAGAATCACTATCAACAACAAAGAATTAACAACTGTCTATGGGGTGAAAAGTGCTCTGGAAACAAATATATGGAATTTGTCAGGGAAAGGGGAAGGAGAAGAAGGTAACTTGTATTTATTGAGTAGCTAGCACATGCTAAGCATTATGCTAATGCTTCTTAGGCGGTGTGGGTATCATCATCGCCCTTTTACATATGAGAAAACAGGTTCCTGGTGACATGAGGGTCATCTGCTAGAAAGGGGCATAGTCTAGATTCAAATCATGATATGCTATAACATTAAAGTCTGTGAGCTTTTCGTTTTCTTCTGCTGAGACGATCCATACCTAGAGCAAGTTAGCACTAGCAGCCCTTAACAACTCCTAACGAAGTCACAGAGGCAGTAAGGTAAGAGGAGAAGGCAGCATGGTTTTGGTGGTCAGGGACAGAATCAAACAAGTTGTGGGGTTTGAGCTGATCTTTAAGGCACATTTAGAATCATGGTTAAACAAAGGAGCCCCACTGCTTCTGGTGCTTTGCAGACCACATGGTGACCTCAGAAAGAAATGAGAGAGCTTGAGGGCCAAGTGCATGGTTATCCCAGGCTCCAAAGGTTCAGGGGGGCATGTCACAGCTGGTAGAAACTCATGGTCCTTAGGACATGGCTGCTATAGATTGAATGTTTGAGCCCCCTATGCCCCCAAATTCCTATTTTGAAGCCTAATCTCTAATGTGTTGGTATTGAAGCTGGGGCTTTTGGAAAGTGCTTAGGTCAAGAGAGCAGGGCCCTCATGAATGAGATTAGTGTCCTTACAAAAGGGACCCAAGAATTCCCGTGTCATTTCTGTCATGTGAGGACAGAGTGAAAAGATGGCTATCTAGGAAGAAGGAAGAAGGTTCTCAAGACGCCAAATCTTCTGGCACTTTGATCTTGGAGTTCTCAGCCTCCATAACCCTGAGAGAGAAATTTCTGTGGTTTATAAGCCATCTAGCTCACAGTGTTTTTGTTATAGCATCCCAAACAGACTAAGACGATAATAAAACTATAGACATTCCTGGGCTCCCTGATGTTACTGCAATGGGCTACTTCTATTTTATCTCTGTGGCAGATTTCATGATCTGGCCTTTGCAGTTGCTCCGATAAATAAGGCTATTGTATAGTGAAAAGAAAGACATGAAATCTCAATTGGAAAATGGGCAAAAAGACAGAACTGTCAAAAAAGCTCTAGTGATCATACGTTTCCATTCCCTCTGCTTTCTTGCATTTACTATATTTAAATTACTCCAAGTGGACCCTAACCACGGCTGGTCTTCCACTTAATATAGCTGAGAAGTTCTGGTGAATGCTATGGAATTCTTTCTCCTCCCTTGAAAATAATCGAGGTTTATGACAACACCAGCAGGTCTGGTTAAGTCTAATTGCTGTCCCCTAAGCAGCACCTGTTCAGTTTTCTTTTACAGTGCTTATGGGCATTCTTCTGTGGCTTTATTCCAGCTACTAGAGTATTATTTGCATAATGATATATTAAATCAGCATTTGGAATCTGAGTTTTGGGTCACAAACAGAATGCTTTCAAGATATTGAACCTGCTCACTTTAACAGGTGGGAGCCTGTAATAAAACCACCCTTTTTATATTGAGTATGCACTACATATACAAATTAGTCATAGAGCTTGCTGAATACATATTTTAAAATAAGTATTTGGCATTACCTCTAACAATGAAGGCTTGGAAAATGATTGTGTCATATTACTTTAGAAGTAGATAGGATCTTTTACAGATAGTCTCATCTAGGAGTTTTAAAACTGTGCTCCCTGGAGCCTAAGGGATTATCAGGAGCTGCCACAGGAAATAGTGGGCTCCAGGTCTCCATCCTACTCTAAACAAGTAGTTCCTTCCTTACCTATGTCAGTCATTGGAACTCCTCATAAGGTTTCATTTGAAGAAGGGCTCAAAGTGAAAGTCTGGAAAGCAAATATTTAGTCTAATCCCTTTATTCCAGATGAGAAGAAAGCCTAGAGAAGGCACATAGCTTGCTTTCGGGTAGGGTGCTAGTAGCAAACTCCCAGCTGGACCTCACTGCATTCACTCCCCATGGTACCGTTTTCCCACTTGGCAATAATGTTTATCAATGATCAGATTTACTTGAGGTTCCTGGCTCAGAGATTCAAAAATGTAGACCCTGAAGGAATCTTTATTTTTTTCATGATATTGAATGATTTATTTTGTGCTCACATGGACTGTCACTATACAAAGAAGATCCAGAGCAGGCTATCATGAAGCTGGAAAAGGAGAATGGTCAAAATGGCCATGACTTTTAACAACTTCTGTGAACCTCAGTGCACAAAGTATTATTTTTGATTTTCACTATCATTGCCACACTTCTAAGATGTCTTCTCTGAACTGCAGAGAAATAAAACCTGGAAACTACATTTCCCAGACTCCACTGTCAGAGTCTCTGTAAGGGTCCACCAAAGGGGGCACTCTCTGGAGATGTGGAAGGCAGAAGGAAAGGAGAAGCTATCATCCTTGTCCAAGCATGAGCAGACAGCTGATGTAGAATTTTGCTGGTGGCTTATGTTAGAACATCTTCCTAAGAATAATCCACCTCTGTGCTACAAGCAGCTGAGATAATTGGCAGTGACTTCCAGCTACATGGCAGGTCTTTCTGAGGATCAACTATGTTTGTGCTGCAGAAGCTGTGACTGGTGGTGGTGGCTTCTCACCCTGTATTTCTTGATTTCTTGAAAGTGGCCTTCCTTTGCTAAGCTCTCATGACCTCCCAATAGCTGCATATCCTCTAATTCCCTGTGGTAAACTTCTTCCTGCTCAGAATGTCAAGAGCAGTTTCTGTTTTCTGGGTTGAAACATGGTGGTTGCATATTGATTTCTTCCAGGGAAGCGCACGTGGGGGATAAAGTGGGTAGCAAGAATATTGATACCTGAAGCTGGAAGGAGACAGCATCAAATGCTGTTTAATTCCTATGAGGCCACCCTCAAACAAAGCTGAGGAGAATAGCAAACCAAGCAGAGTCTCCATGGGCAGAGCCAGAGACCCTGGAGAACAATGGGCAGAGGAGTTCCTTCCAGAGAACAGAACCCGGCCTAGTGAGGGACTGTGCACACTCCTGGCCTAGTGAGGGACTGTGCACACTCCAGGGACTGTGCACACTCAGAGCATTTGCGCAGGACTTCTTCCTCCTCCAAATGGGAGGGTTTGCTGAGGCTGTCCTTGATGTATTGTTGGGGTTTATGTGGTGGGGTAGTGGGGCAGCTACTTTTCATTTTAGTTCAGAGGTTATTAGATCAAAAGGAATCTCATTTGGACCTGATGGAGGAGTCTGCACTTCTCCCAAGGATCTGAGACTCGAGCTTTGGACTCCACAAGTGGATAGAACTTTGAATTGCCTCTCTTGGGAGAAATGAGTGAGTTCTTTGTGTTGGAGAAAGAATAAAATGGGTATTTGATGACTAGAACATAAAATTGAGTCAGGGACCTGCCTTATGCTTACCAATCTTATTTTTTCCTTGAGCACAGAGAAGATTCCATTTCCCAGTTTCCTTTTCAGTTTTGTTGGCGCATCTAATTGCTTTCTAAACAACAGAATGTGAGCTGAAATGATGTATATCACTTCCAGGTATTACATAAAAGTCCCTGTATGATCACTTAATCTTTTCCTTTCTTATGGCAACCATAGTGCCATTGTTGAAAAAGTTAGTATCTTAAGATAAAAGGAATCTGGTTTTTGGGTCATTGCTTTCAGAAAAGCCACCAGGAGAGCTTCTTGACCCACATCAGCCCGTAATATAAGTTAGGAGGTTATTGTGATAAGTTACCAAGGTTTTGGATTGTTTGTTATAGCACATAGTGTTTCTTGTCCTGACTCAGTCATGAAGGAATTTAATAACATAATTGGCATAATTTTTAGGGACTTTAAAATGGAATCAAGGTGAATCAGGATACCCACCACAATTAGAAGGTCATGGACTCATTCTTGGGCTTTTCAAGTAGGGGTACAACGGTGTTTTTATTCTGGGATACACTATTAATTTCCTGATAAATCTGTAGGAAGGAAGCATTTCCTCTGTACCCATACTCACAGAGAGACATTTTTGCATTTGATAGTGAAAGAACAGGGCTTAGAAAAAAAGTCCCTTGATTCTGATAGTCACAAATGAGAAACAAGAGAAGGACATGTCCACAGAGCTCCCAAGAAGGATGGAGATTTTTCTCTGCTAAGTGAGTGTTAGCTTTGTGTGCCACCACACTGCAGATAGGGACTTCAGGACACTGTAGTCAAGTCCTGGCTTGGAGGAATATATGCAAGACTGTGGGCTGAGGGGAAGCAAGGATGAAGGGGTACAGGAGGCCAGCTGGGGTTAATTGTGCAGATCTTAGGGATACTTTTAAAGATGCTACACTTGTCACCCAAAGTCCCATACTTTAGGGTTAGTGGTGAGACTCACAATAGAACTTTCAGTCTAGGCATGGACTGATACCTTCCCTTTTAAAGAACATAATATTTATGTTTTTCTTAATAATAAATGCAATATTTGTCAACTGTAGAACATTTAGGAATTATAGAAAAGCATAAAGTAGAAAAAGATCATAATCCCCAACCCAGGAAATAATCACTATTATTTTGCTGTAGTTCTTATCAATCTTTTAAATTACTATACACATATTTCAAGAACAAAGTTGATGTTTATCCTTTAAGGGTACTTTGTATTAATTAGTATAGGCCAGGTTATGCTGCTAGAACAAAAGATCCTCAAATTTCAGTGGCTTATAATATCAAATGTTTATTTCTCATTCATGCTGCATGTGCGTTCCAGATCAGATCCATCTGTGCTCCACGTAACCTCCTTTCCAGGGACCCATAGTGAAGGAGCAGCCTCTGTTTGGAACAATCTCCTGGCAGAGAGGAAAGAGGCAGATCTTACACTGACCCTTAAGCTTTTGCATAAAGTGAATGCATAACACACGTCATTTCTGCTTTCATTTTATTTTGGAAAGCACGTCATTTGCCCAAGTTTAATATCAATGGTTAAGAAAATATAATTCTCTCAGGGAGGAACAGCAAATATCTGTGAATAGTAATGCTTATGCCACTTAGCTAGTTTAATGTTCCACACTCCTTTGCAAATACTGAATTGTTATAAAATTAATATGATGTTGCTTTCTCAGTGTGACGATTTTTGCACATCTCCTATCTTTTGTTCTTCCTGTCTTTGTTGTCACTGACACAGGAAGGAAATGGTGGGGGATGAGTTGGAGACCCTACCACCAGTGGAAATGAATTTGTTATCAATAAATGATAACAGTATCTACAGGACAATTCTAGAAGCTTATCGAAGTAAATCCAAAACACAGAAACATGGCCAGCAGAAATTTTAAATTACATTCTCAATTTGAGAATTTATATATTCAACAGAAATCTTCAGCAAATGGTGGTCCTTATCTGGCTTCTCCACACTGAGAAAGGGACAGTTTCCTGGCACCATGGCAGCCCTTTCTAGCAGCTGGTTCAAGGGTCCATATGTAATCAGAGCTAGTGTTTTGGGTTCAGATGCCCACATCTACCTATCTCTGTCAGCCTCCCACCTTCTGTCCTCAAAGGCTCTGCCTAGGGGGTCAGGATGCAGCTTCGTAAATCTGAAATCACCTGCTCATTTTCTCGGTACCCAGCTGTTCACTGAATGGTTTAAGAACAGAAGGAAAATGTCCGTTCTCCAACCCCCATGTGCTTCTGGCCCTTGGCTTTGTGGGCATCACCTCCTGTGCTGAGGAGGGCACGAAGCTCAGTCACCATCCATTATGTCCTCGCCAGGGCCCACAAGTGTCTACCCAGAGACAGGGGAACATTCATAAAGCTACGTGGCACCTTCTGATGCTGCCCCTGCCCCTGGTTTTCTAATTGGCATGCTGAATGCCCAGGCAGCGGGAACTGTCCCAATTCTACATTCATTCTCAGTGTAGTAGAGATCCAATAATATTTGCAGACAATAACAAATCACATTCATCCTTATCTTGCAAGTGTGGTTTGACTTCAAGTACAGCCCCGGTGTGCCCCTCTGAGCCCTTTCACTCGACTTGTCTGGAGGTCACCTTTATGTGGAGCCCTAGGTCTGGACAGCCAATAGCCACCTCTGGCTTTGCATCATGTTTTGTCTTTAGCTTGTGTCCCATTTTCACTGTCTCTGCTCTCTCTTCCTAGTCAGATTCTGGGGTTGTTTGCTTCTATTTATTATTTGGTAAAGACTGTACATGTTTTGCATTTAACAAGCCACTGAACACACAAGGCTCATTACTGAGCTTGAGTGAAATATGGTATTTCCTAGATCAAATAACCGCTCCAGAAGGCAGTTAAGTAACCTTTTCGTCTTCCGCTGTCTGTGCTGGACTCTCCTAAAATGAGCGTGGCTCTAAAACACAGCAGTGTCCTCTAGCATTTTGTTTCCAGTTCTGATCCTGTAAAGGGATAAATCCCAATGTCTTTCTAATTTTTTTTAATACACTGCAAATTGAAAAAAGACTTCCCAAGGTGTATGATTTCTTGATTTGAACACAAACACCAGAAGTGGAGAAAGTTCCTGTCCACAGCATACACACCCACACATTTGACTATTTTTCTTTTCAAATGTCTTCAGCGAATACAGTGGAAGAAGAGAATTCTAATAGCACTGTCTGCAAATATGGGCACTTCTTAGGGAAACAGTAAATTTGATGTCAACGGAGGCAAGATAGCTGTAGAACTGTGTGAATATGGGGTTCAAGGATGAAATGGGGTTAGCTTCGATGCATTTCGTGATACTTTTCAAACCTGAGATTCTTTGAATCCATGTGCACTGTGTTGCTTAGTCAGAATGAGCTACGAAAGAAAAAGCAAACAGGAAAGTAATTCCTAAGACAAATTATTCCTTTCCCCAGGCAGTGCTCTATTCTTATATTTAGAGTAGCCTTCTGAATGCCTGGAGTTTATCTTTGGTTGCAAGACAAGCAAACACTGGGCCTGGAATCAGGAGAGAAGGAGGAAGAATAACAACAAAAAGACCCCTTGCCAGGGGTGTAGAGGAGGAGACAGAGCAGAGCCAGCCTCCTGGCTGGCACTGCAGGGTTCTGAGGCCTGGGACAGCTGTGGAGCCCATCACTTCGGGAGGGAGGGTTTGTTCTGCCCCTGGCTTCCTGGCTCCCAGCCTCCCTGTACATTCTCTCCAGCTGAGTTCATTTTTGGCTGGTCCTCACTCAAAAGCAAGAGAGCCAGACGCTGGGGTGGAGCCAGGTTAGAGACTAGAAGTTCATCCACCTTTGTGATATTAAAGCTAAATGAGGAAATGTGAGATAGAAAGCTTGAAGGAGTCTTCATTCCACTCTGAGGTGATCTGAAGAGGAACTGGCTTTTAAGGGAACAAAATGGTACCTTAAGAATGGTTTTTTTGAAAGTTGGGAATTTCTGCCTCTGCCAAAGCAACGTGCCTTTATGTGTTGGTGGCTGTTTGTCATTAGCTCATCTTTGGCTGTGTGTAGGAGGAACAAATGCCTTTTGTTGTCTGTGAAAGATTTACCAAGCTCCTTGGACACCCTGTGCATAACGTCTAGACTCCAGGATTTGTGTGGAGTGGCTGCAAAAGAACAGGCTTTCTCCCTTTAACCCTGTTACTGTAAGGTAGATAGGAAATAAAGCCATGTATTATGCTATTATAAAATGTTAAAAGCTAAGGAGCTTCCTGGTGTCACTGGAGAATTGAAGTTAAAAGGTCTGACCTGTCTGGATAAGTCTCTCTGTCTCAAAACTCCCAAAGTGTAGCTGATGCAGGCTCTTTTCTGGCTCCTACCTTAACCAAATCTAGTTTTGATCTGCTACCCACTCCCAGCAGTTAACTCTTCCCAATATAAATGAATCTATGCTCTCTAAATACTTCAGTTGGCATCTTTACATCTCAACAGAATACAAGTTTAAGCACCTAGTAATCCAGGATTGTTCTTGAAAGACTGGATGGAGGATACATTATTTTCTGTTTTTTTTTTTTTTTTTTTACAGTTATTTTTAAGGAAATAGAAGTATTGGTTTTACAGTGCTAGCACACGAAGGTTAAATTACTGATGTAGGATTAATATCAGTTATGTTAAAAAAGCTCCAAGTAGAAAAAAAATCCTTTGATTGGATTTTAATATATCCAATAAGAATAAATGAGACAAAGGATAGAAGTAGCAGAGAGACGTATTTTGCATCAAAGAATATCTTCTTGATAGTAGAGCTGTTCTGAGATAAAATAGATTGGCTTCACTTATAGTGGGCTTCCCTTAGTCAAGGTATTCAAGAAAAAGCTAGAAAAGTATTTGTTCATTAACTAGCTCTAAGGTGTAAAAACAGCAATGAGCATTTTTACTTAAGTTCTTAATCTGTGCTTCCCCTAAACATGAATGTATAATTATTTTTATGTGCCTATATTTGCACATAAAAATAAAGATTTTTTTCTTTGTTTTTTAAAGTTTATTTTTATCACAATCTCTTTTACATGATAAAACAATTAATTAGCTCTCCATGTAAAGAGTTAACCTCTCCACGTAAAGCTTCCAATTAGGTCATTATGGCTCCACCTTAAACGTGATTATTCTGCTAAGGATCAATAGACATTCGAGGATAACTTCTAATAGGAAAGACAGAAATTGAAATAAACAGAGAATAATGCAGTAATGCAGGGAGAAGAAAAAAAGTAACAACAACAACAAAATAACTCATTAATATACCTAGAGAAAGAAGATACTTCATAAAACAATGAACTGGCAACTATATAAAAGGAACATAGAGGACATAGGACAAAAAGGAGCTGGTGGAAATTAAAATTATAATGGCAGACATGAAAAATTCACAAGAAGAATTTGAAGACAAAATTGAGGAAATCTTGAGAAAGTTGAGAAAGAGGACAAAGAAATGGAAAATAGAGGAGAAAAAAGTGAGGATTAGTCAAGGAGATACAACATTTGAATAAAAGGAAGACATGGATAAAATAGAGGATGTCATCAAATAATTCAAGAGAAAATTTCCAGACCCAAAGTACATGAATTTGTGAGTAGAAAGGGCCTAACAAGTATGTCCTTTAGTTTACTTTTCATAGATTAAAAAATACCCATGCCAAGGTATGTAAGTGTAAAATTTCAGAATGCTGGGTCAGAGTGAAGATTCTAAGTTTCTGAAAAGAAAGAAAGAGAGAAAGAAAAAAACCAACCAAACAAAACCCAAACAGGTCACATAAACAAAAATGAAAACAACAGTTTTGATAAAAAAGACTGGAAATTAGAGTGGAATTGAATTCTTGAATAGTAGAATTGAGTAAACAATGGATTAATTTATTTATTATAAAGGGAAAATTGTTTCAACCCAGAATTTTATTCCCTGCCAAACTTATCAGTTAGATGGTAGGAGTGGTGTGGGTGGTGGGAATAGTGAGGATGGGACAGGAGCAGAAGAACAGAGACTTTTTCACATGTTCAAGATACTGTGCAGACAATGGGAAATGTCTGGATAGCATATACTCCAGAGCTACTGGAGCAATGTTCATTGGGGAAGTTCATGGTAACAGCATCAGTAACAGGTGTGAAGTTCTCCCACTGCTCACCACACTCTGGGGAAGAGAACAGTCTAACAGAGCTAGATGTCAAACTGTGAAAGAAATACTCAGATACTTGGGTTTTGGAGTTTTTAAACTGTGTACTTAGGGAAGCATCAGTACATTCTCTGTGTAATCAGAGGCCAGGATACAATGAAAATGGCACTCGGCAGAAGCTTATCTACAGCCTTCTTCTGCCAAGACACTATGTTGAATTGGAGATAGCACCAGCCCCTCTCCTAGAGTGATCAGCATGCTGGGATCCAAGCCCTAAGGTTGCAGCTGTATGAAAAGGCAAGTAGTGGTGGACCTTATATCATCAACATTCATGGTTAATGAAGCACTAGCCCTTCTGGAATGATTGGGAACTGGGATCCAAATGTTGTTGACGGTTGGAATTGATTGCAGAAGCACCAGGCACACCTTGTTTAAAATGAACTTTGAAGGAAGTCAACACTTGCTGAGAAGTCAGTGTGTAGGATATCGGTCTTGAACAAGTTATTCTTTTCCTCTCAAAGAGTTTACTTCACATACACCCTTTCTGAGGAAGCTACTGGATGATGTGTTCCACCATTTTGAGGGAGTAAATCAAGAAAGAGGAAAACACACAATCCAAGAAGAAGGAGAGGCAAAGATAATTACCAGGATAACAGTGAAGGGAGATCCCCAGGATGACAGCTAGGAACACTAGAAATTTTCACATCCCACACAGAAGTTCACAGGGGTGAAAAGGAGAACAAGACTATGTTGGTCCTTTTGGAGTCACTGGTTTTACAACCATTTAAATACATTTCCCTGTCTGGAGTCTCTAGCTATAATTTTTCTTCTTTCAGCTCTTAAATCACTGATATGGAACAAAGACGGAAAAACCAAAGTTAAATTCAAATCCAGCCATGCTTCAGGAGGCTCCTTCCTTGGCCCCCAAAGTTCTTAGAGCCTGTCCTGACCTCTGGCCCTCTTCGGAACCCCAGTCCCTGAGAGGAGCCAAGTATCCTTTGCAGTTATCTTTCCAAGGAAATTTGGGGAGAATGATATTAGCTGAAGAGCCACATTAGATAATGTAAAGCAGCTGCCTCTCTACACCTTTGGATCAACTCTTTTGTGGAGTAAAGATTTGCAACCTTCTGCATGCACAGAAATAATCTGGGGAAATTGAAAAAAATATATAAATATACATTTTCCTAGTTTCAATGGAAAAAGGTCTGATTCAGTGGCTCTGAGTTGAAGCCCAGTTGTTTGCACTTTAAACAGATAGGTGGTTGAATTAGAAACCTATCTTAAAGAAAACTTGCTCTAGACCCGAGGCTCTCAGGATCCAGATGATCCACTTATGATGGAATTCCATGGCATGCTCCCCTGTCCTTAACTCCAGCAGCATGGAATCCGTTCTCAGTGAATGAGCTGGAATTTCTGTAAAGATAATATGAAGTGCTCCTAGTTTGGGAATGAGCTTGTAAGGAAGAAAACCATCTCACAGGCCTGCAGAGGACTGTTTTGTATTCTAAGGGGAAGCTTCAATAGTATGCCCTTAGTATATGGATAGTTTAGTGACATAAAAGTGATCAAGGAGAATTACAAATAGGATCCCCAGGAGAAATAATCTTGCTTCTTGTCCAAGTATCTGGATAATACTTATTTGGTTTAAAAAAAAAATACTCATTTGATTTCAACAGAGGGCTCAATTCTCTCTTATCAAAACTGTAATCCCCGAAGACCAATTTTTTTCATGAAGTCATTGCCACCATCAGTATTGCTACTACCCTCCCAAGTGCCCCCCAGACTTTATTCTTCCTTGGAAAGATTCAAGGTAGTTCAGTGAAAACACATTTTCAGCTTTATATATGTGTTTGTCTCTCTAAGCAGATTATAGACCCCATAGGAGTGGAAAAAAATATTTTTAATCTTTATATCAACATGATGGGTGATGACCAAGAAAGTGATATGTCACAATTGACCCAGTTAAATTACACACTTTTCCCAATCATTCAGCTTCATAAAATACAGCAAACATAATTCATAGTATTTTAAATGTTTTATAATGTTTTATGGATGTTACTGAAAAAACCCAAACAAACTTTTTGGCCACCCCAATAAATTTAATATTTTCTAGTTAATAGTCACAAATTATGGGAAAAAATGGAAGTTTTTTTTAAACAAGAATATAGTTTCAAAATGAAAATGAATTTTAGAATACTACTTCCAGCTATTTAACTGGATAATATCTACCCTTTCATTTTGAAAACAATGATGATAGAGTCACTTCCCGATTTTTCTTATGCCCCCAGCACCCACTGTCTCCGCTTTTAATAATATAGTAATTAAAATGATATTATGTACTAATGATACTATACACCTAAGGTGAAACTGGGCACTGAGGAAGTTAGGTAATTCATGCTTCCAAAACTTTCACTACAAATACAGGGCTCTTAGGTGAAAGGTGTCCTTTATTTTCTTAGGCCTCAGTTACCTACTTTTCTGCACTGACACCTCCAAAAGATCATAGTTTGCCGTATAATAGTCAGTCCTCAATATTTATGCACATCAGACTGCCTTACACGTTACCTCGGAGCCTCTCAGACTCACCCGCACGGGCTTCAACTGGCTCCGTTCGGGTGCATCTTGACAGTCCCCGCCTCTCCTCCCACCCAGCACATTTCTATCAAGGGAGGAGCCATGGAACTGCTCAGTGCCTTGCATGTGCAGCCTACAGGTGCAGGGTAGTCCGTGCCCCATAGGACAGTCTCTGACCCATGGGAGGTGGGAGCCGAAGCATAAATTCTTTTCCTGTGTTTGCCTCCAATGGATGGCTCTGAAATACCATCTGAAACTCCGTGGCTGGTTGTTTGGCCCTGGAGGAAGAAGTTCCCAGTTGCTCCTATGATGTGTGCTTGTATTGGCATCCCTCCCTCCCTCCCGCTCACCCCCGTCCTTGGCGCTTGCTCTGAGGACTACGTTAATCAAGTGCTCACACATACCCGCTCTGCGTTCTGACGAACCTGAACAATGATATGAAATTTGAGCGACATACTGGGGACATGACACAAAACTGTGGGGGTTCTGAAGTTTGATCTTTGAGATGCAATCAGTGATATGTTTTCTTAGGCTAATTTAAAAATATACTTGTATTACGTGGTCACACTTGCTTGGTGAGTGAAAATTTTGGATTAAAATTTTGTCCCAGACCATCTGCAAAGTGGATAATCCGCATTCAGATAATCTACAAATGACCATATTCACACTAACACTAACGGAGCTGCTACCTAGAAGAACAAATATATAAGATGGTAATGCAAGACCATAAACAAGAGACACAATCAAATCATCCATAAGTATTGTAGCATGACTCTCTTATCCAATAAGTGAGTATAGTACTTAGAAGAAACTACAAGGCCACTAGGACACCTAACAGAATTAGCAAGAATAAAAAACAACATAATGCTTGCCTGTCTTAAAAAAGGTTCCCTTACAGTTTGGATCTATACGTTGCATTTGGTATGTCTTAGGTTTCTTTTAATCTATGTCAACGCCTTTCCACTTGTAAATGCCACTATTTGTTCAAGAAAACACAGTCATTTGTCCCGTAGAATGTCCAAATTCTAAATGTGTGTGCCATTGTCCTTCAAAATAAAATGGAAATACACGAGAAAACTTCTCTCAAGTATTGTCAAAGGGCATTTTTTTTCCCTTAATGAAGACTCTATACACCTTATTCCTCTAGGGATTAGTAGTCCTACTCGATACATGAGTAGGTCAGTGATGAAATGTGTATTTTTCCATTACTGGGAAATAATGGGAATTTTAACTCAACCTTGACAGCTTTACATTTATAAATTTTAAATACTTTTTCTGCTCATATTGTAAATGGAGAACCAACATTTTTTCATCAGCAAGGCAATGGTTTTTGCAGCTGTCACCAGAACCCTATAAGCCTAGACTTCTGACGGATCCTAGAAGTCATCCGTTCTAACACTTAGGCTTTACAGATGAATACATGTGGGCTCAGAGATGCTAACTGACTGCACATCAAAATCACTCAACAGGTTAAGTACACTGGGCCCAGAGTCCTAGACTCCTGATTCCCCAGTCCTGTGCCCATTCTAGTGGGCACTCTATTCACCCACTGGTTGCAGCCTTACTTGGCCAAGGCTGGCAATGCTTCTAAAGTCAGGATTACTTTGTTTTTATTTTGCCCAAGACTATTCTGCATATAGTAAGTTCATTTGTATCATTTTTTCAGATTCCACAAATAAGTGATATCATATTATATTTGTCTTTGTCTCACATTCTTCACTTAGTATGATATTTCTAGTGCTGCAAATGGTGTTATTTCATACTTTTTTATGGCAGAGTAATATCCTATTGTATATATGTATCACATCTTCTTTATCCATTCATCTGTTGATGGACATTTAGGTTGTTTCCATGTCTTAGCTATTATAAATAGTGCTGCTATGAATCTTGGGGTGCATGTATCTTTTCTAATTAGAGTTTTCATCTTTTCTGGATATATGCCCAGAGGTGGGATTGCTGGATCATATGGTAGCTCTATTTTTAGTTTTTCAAAGAACCACCGTACTGTACTCCATAGTGGCTGCACAAATTTACATTTGCACCAACAGTGTAGGAAGGTTCCCTTTTCTCCACACCCTCTCCAGCATTTGTTATTTGTAGACCTTTTGATAATGGCCATTTTGACCCATGTGAGGTGATATCTCATCATAGTTTTGATTTCATTCTTAAGACGTTAAGCATGTTTTGTGGGTTCGATTCATAGATATGCTGAACTAATACTAAAATATATCTGAAAGATTGCTGAATTCCTGGAAGACTGACTCTTGCTATGGGCAATACATTACTCTTTTCATTATTATTTCAAAATATAAGCCATGAACTCAGTTATTCTACCACGCTGACTTTTATCATTAACAGTTAATATTTCTGAAGATTCACACAATTAGGAAAGGAGTATGAACTACCATGAAACATACATAAGCAATGATAAAGAGGATTGAGTGAATAAAACAACCTGGGCTTATAGTAGGGGCATTTTCCATTTTTATAGGGATTGATTATATATTAAAGCTTTCATCAGTAAATATTAGGCTTCTTGCTAATTACTTGAAGTAAATTAACAAATACGTCCTTTGGAAGGCAGCTTCAGCTGAGTCCTAGTCTGAAGGCTAAGTCTGTATCAGGGCTGTTATTATTAGTAGTAAGAGTTTCATTACCCTGCTATCTATGGCCTTCTGTCCTGGAAGGGCTGTGTTGTTTGGGTTCAGCCTTCCGTGGGGAATGAATCTAAGGAGCGTCTAGGGTGTTAGAGAGCCTCCCCGTTCAAAATCTAGCTCTTCCGCTGACTGATTGCATGACTTGGAACAAAAGTTTTGAAAAATTTTCAAGCCCCAGTTAACTCATCCAGAAATGAATATTTTGGAGAATCAAATGAAATAATGATTGTAAAGTCCTTAACACAATATCTGGCATACAGGAAATACCCCATAAAAATGAACTCTTCTTATCATCTTCTACAATGCACGAGACCTTTCTGTTTATTCAATTACAGTATCACAGTGGCCCATTCAGGGGAGGGCTGAACAGCACTTCACTTTGC
Organism: Hippopotamus amphibius kiboko; assembly: GCF_030028045.1. Taxonomy (NCBI): domain Eukaryota; kingdom Metazoa; phylum Chordata; class Mammalia; order Artiodactyla; family Hippopotamidae; genus Hippopotamus; species Hippopotamus amphibius. The sequence goes on along the minus strand of NC_080189.1, from coordinate 51,585,155 downwards.
CAAGGTATGATGAGAGATAAGATGCAGCAAAAACAAGTGCTAAGTGATGTAAGTTCATTTTTTCCCATAGGGTCATAAAATCAAAAAAATGTCCTGCTGATTAAGAGGAGAGATTTAACATGATCATGGAGGTGTCTTTTTATTTTATAGAGACAAAACTCAGTATCTACTATTTTTAAAAATTTTGGCAAAACCTATAATCCCTATAATCATCAAAATTATTGGGGCTCTTGATTTATTTGGCCTGATTTCTCAGTTTGGATTAATTGGTTGGTAAGAGTGTATTGAAAGGAAATTAATCTCTTGATAAGAACAGTGCTGATGTTAACGGATAAATGGTTACACACACATTCTTATCCATTAAGGGAAGCTGGAGAAACCTGGGTAGAAGTATATTTTTTGAGGGTTGGGAAGAGGCAGCACTCACTTGCAGCAACCCAGATATGCTAATTACAGCAGAAAGAAGAGAAAGGGAAAAGGAAAAGGGAATGAACAATGGTGATGAGTGGGGTGTGGATGGGGGGTTGTCATGAAGCCTGACCATTTATCACATGAAATATTGGACTGGGATGAGGTTGGGTAACTTTGGACACTGCAAAGGCCCTATCCTTACTCTCTGAACCTTGGGGTAATCTTTAGACATTACCATTAATTATTTAGACTCAGAAAGCTGGAAAAACATCTTGATTCATTGGCAAAGTGACAAGCATATGGTGTGTTTTGCAAACCTCTAGCTTTCTGTTGAAAGGAAGCTAACATTAATTTCTTACAAATTCTACAGGGACTTTCCAAGCCAGCCGTTGTTAACATAGTTTGACATCAAAGTTGGAGAGCTGGGAGGAGTTTGGAAAAATCAGTTAGATCCAAATTAGTAGCTTTCTTCAGGCTGGTGACAAGGAAGCTTCTGAGGCACCATAGATTTCCTACGAAGAGCGACAGAGCATCGGACAGCTTTGCAGCTTGATTGATAATAGAGGTGGCAGGTCTATTTGGTGGGTCCTATAGGATGGTGCTTAGAATCTGGTGTTTCCTGCAGTGCTTGGCACTCCAGCAACCCTTGGGCAAGAGTCCCAATTCAGACTCACCAAGCATGTAGTGTGGTCATGATCAGGGCTGCCCTCTGGTTGGGTGAGGCAAACAGCCCACCAATACACAAGCTGTTAGAAGGCATTCCCCAGCGACATGAGAGAGGTGGGAGAGAGTGAAGGGGGGATGTGGCCATATGAAGTGAAAGATGCACAAAGAGTGCCTCATGGTCTGCAGATACTTATTGTTTGGACTGCTTCTGACAGGGCTTCAGATTTAAGCTGCAAACCTTCCCTTGTTCTAAGGATAGATTTGTTCTATCTTCCATCCTGCAATGGACTCTTTTTATTTTTTTCAGCTCTTTATTGGAATATAATTGCCTTACACTCTTGTACCTGCTTATGAGGTACACCAAAGTCAATCAGCTGTATTTATACACATATCCCCATATCCCCTCCCTCCCACGACTCCCCCCCACCCTCGCCACCCCAGCCCTCTAAGGCATCACCCATCATCGAGTTGATCTCCCTTTGTTATACAGCAACTTCCCACTGGCTGTGTATTTTACAGTTGGTAGTATATATATGTCTATGCTACTCTCACTTCGTCCCAGCTTCCCCTTCGCCCACCGCCCCCCCAACCCCGTGTCCTCCAGTCCATTCTCTACATCTGCATTCTTATTCTTGTTCTGTCACTGGGTTCATCAGTACCTTTTTTTTTAGATTCCATATATATGAGTTAGCATACAATATTTGTTTTTCTCTTTCTGGCTTACTTCACTCTGTATGGCAGACTCTAGGTCTATCTACCTCATTACATATAGCTCCATTTCATTCCTTTTTATAGCTGAGTAATATTCCATTGTATATATATGCCACATCTTCTTTATGCATTCATCTGTTGATGGGCATTTAGGTTGCTTCCATGTCCTGGCTATTGTAAATAGTGCTGCAATAAACATTATGGTACATGTTTCTTTTTGCTGCAGTGGACTCTTAATGACTCCAGGGGCAAAGAGTTCATTTCTCACCCTCTCTCTTCTCTGTCATCTTTGGATCTCCTCAAACCTCCATCAGAAATGTGTGGTAATGTTTGAATTTCATTTATTGTACGAGTTTATGGAATGCAGTTTGCACATGAATTCTCTTTCTCATGGTAACAAGGTTTAGCAATCAAGGCATAAATAAACAGAGATTTTCTCAGGAACTACCGGAAAAAAGCCTTTGATAATACAAACAAAGACAGCAAATGAAAATACGAACTATTCATATTAAGGAAGAGAGTGTGCACAGATATAGAGTAAACAGGATTTAGATAAAAATATTTCTAAAGAATCTGAGGTGTCTACCATGGGTTGAAATGGCCAATTCTGGATTTTTAATAGACAATTTGACCTCTTCAGCTCAGGAATCAAAACTCTGCTCTGAGGGGGGGTCACCTTGTTTATTTGAACATACTTTAGGCAAATCCACTCATAAATTATGTCAGAGATACAAGCATTGGCCATATTTTAAAAAGACCTCTTTGGTAAACTTATATCCATTCAAAACCTTTTTGGTTATAAGTACACCATTTTCCTTCTGTCCCTAGAGAAAATAAATTATAAAGAAGATCAACAATTTTTTTTTCCCCACAGTAAAGCCTTTTATATATTGTGGCCATGTAATCTCTCTTCCATGCTTCCCAAACTGTACAATCCCAGTTTCGTTACTATTTCCCCACAGGTGCTATTTTCCAAGTGGCTAATCACCTGTGAAGCACTCCCACTAGTAGACTTTCCCCATATTTCACTCCCATTCATATTGAGGGTCTCATATCTAGACCGGGGGATTCCAAGAAAGTGATAATAACTTCCAAGAGCAGGATGTGTATCTAATTTGTGACTTCAGTGTATCAGTTTTGCTCATTTGTGCTTTACCTCTCCTGATAAACTACCATAGAATCATTGCTACATCTTCTTGGTACTCCCCAAGTACCAGCATCCTTCTCATGTGTGGACATTGCTTTCCAGATGTCTGAATCTCTTCTTCTCAACCAGGGTGCTCACCATCATGGGTATGGTATTTCATGGCTCCTCTTGAGACCTTGACACAACCACCTAACAGGTTTGGGGCCCAGAAAAGAGGATGCAGAGAGCTACTGCTGGTCAGTTACAGACCAGTTCCTCTTCTATGCCTTGTGTGTGCTGGTTCTTTGTCTTGGTGTCTTGTCTACAGGGCTTTCTTCTCAATGGAAATCTTCTCCTCTTCTCTGGGGACCCAACTCAAACATTATCTCATTAAAACCCTATGATGGATGACATGTTCCTTTCCACTTTGTACTCCTACAGATGCCCTTAATATCCAATCCCCAAGTGGAGGTCAAAGAGAGCAAAGCAGGGACTTTATTAAAATTTTGATATTCCCAGAAGTTAACAGAATACTTGGCACACAGTAGATGTTTGTGTGTCCTGAATCAATTAATCAATTAATTAAACACTTGAATTCGGAGAGAAGACAGAATTGAAAGTCACTAGCATAGAGCTATTATGCCATAAGAGTGGCTCAGAGGAAGAGAGGAGAGATAGAGAAAATGGCCAAGAATCCAGCCAAAGCAAACCCTCAATTGTGTGTGTGTGTCTGTGTGTGTGTGTGTGTGTGCGCGCGCGAAGATGAGCTAACAACGAGTGCTTGGGGAAGCACCCCATACTGTTATTTTATAGATGTGAAGAAATAGGGTTTCAAGAAGGAACATTAAAAAAAAAATCTCTCGTAACAGGGCTCTGCCTGTTTGAGCCCCTGCCTACCTCTATAACTTAATGTTGTGCCTCTCTTCCTCACTTAAGACTTTCTTTCACTTCCAGAAGCATCGGAGCTCTCTCCTGCCTCACAAACTTGCCATTCACTGTCCCTCCGCCTGGGACACCCTCTACGCCTGCTTCTCTCAGAGACCTCATCTCCGTCTTCACTGCAGTGTCCCCCTTCAAAGGCCCTCCTCTCCACTCTTCCCAGCACAAGCCCCCATTGTACTCTCCTTTGCAGCCTCCTGCTCATTTCCTTTACAGAGCTGATCAGATTTTTAATTACTGGGTGCACGCATGCACGTATTTTGTTTTTCATTTGTTCCTAGGTTGTGAACCCCATGAAGGATGGCGCAAGGAGAGGAGATAGAAAATAATAAAATACGGCAGATTTGGATCTAGTTCCTGACCAGAGTTGTGTACTTATTGGCAAAAGGATATTTTTCTGCTCTCTTCAACAGTCACTCTCGTCCTGTCCCCCACCCCACCTGCCCCCGTCTCCCCCTACCCCCCACCAGCCCCCGGCGGGACTGGGAACTGGACACTCTCTCTTGCCCCTTATCACTGAATTTCATGGGCCACCCTCACCACGTCCCTGCCGGGATAGGGCTCTTCCAAATCCATTTTAAGCAGTTAGAGATGAAGGCTCCTTTGACTTCTTGTTCTTGCCTTTTCAGTAAAACTGAGCTGTAGGGCAAAAGCTTCAAGGAAGGTTCTGGCCCTGGGTGATCCCTGCAAGGAGGGGCATGAGGGGGTGACTTCATTGCTATTCTGGGCTCTGGAAATGGAATAGCTGGTCGCGTCGCCTCCCCTCAGCTGCTCTGCAAGGCGCATGTAAAAATCTCTGCAAACAGTCCCAGTGTGCTTATAAAACCTCAGGTCACTGACAATTGCAGTGCTCATTTGCTGCGGCCAATTTAGCGCTAATAAGCTGAAACTGGGCTTCAGGGATTAGTTTCCATGGCATGTAAACTCCCTTTAGGAACACAGTCCCCAAAAAGAGATTGCAACCTAATAGGTTTCCTTTTTCCTCCTCCACTTTTGTCACTCCACTACTGACTCGTAGCCCATTTTGGAAGCATCTCCCCACGAGTGGAATCACCACGTCTGTCTTCGTCCGAACCTGTGTTCCACCAGGGTGCAGCCCACGTGCCGTTGGAGCTGCGGGGAGAGTGGGCAGAGAAGCACCAGAGCCCCAGGTTTCTTGTCTGGGGAAGCTTGGGGAGCAATTGCTGGGCAGGTCCAGTTGCTTTCACATCTGGGTAGCAGACCTGGGTGTGTGCACCCCGCTCGGACGGCTGAGGACGGGCCCTGTGCCAGGGTAGCCAGGTGGGCCTCTGTACTCTGGTCTCTGAGGCTCTCTGAGGCTGTCTGCGGGGCTGCCCTCGGAGAAGCCCAGCTGGGTGAGGCGCACCCACTACCTCACAGGTGGCTGACAGCCTCCCCCCAGACTCCTCTCCTGGGAAGGAGCCCTCTTGGAAGCTGTGGATCATTCCTGTGGCCTCAGGTCGGAAGAAGCCACTCCACTTTGGACTTGATTCCCTGTGACTTGGAGGCAGGCACCAGGCCCACAGAGTTTGGCTCACTTCTCCCTCACGGTAGGAGAGTTGATCACCACCAGGCCTCACAGCTTCCATAGATTTGGAACAAAACGGAAAGGGGCCTCTTTTCCCTGATGCACGAGTGTATCTCTCTCCCAGCAGACAGTGCACGTGGATTTAGGGCACCTCATAGGCGTATCGTGGTTGCCAGCTTGAAGCTCCTCTGTAAATGCTGACAATTCAGATTTGCCCAAAACAAGAAGTCCTGGCGTTCCTTCCAGCCTCCTTGAGGCCTGGGGACGCTGAAGGAAAAGCACCCTGGTTCCAACCAAAGCAACATTTTGCCAGAAATCTGGCAGGCGCCCGGCCTCGTCGTCCCCACAGGCTGCTTGCGGAGTGCAGTCGCCTGATGGGCTGTGATCTGCCAAACCCCGCTAGGAGTCTGCTTGCAGCTTGGACGTTCTGCCAGAAACCTCTCTCTCGTTCTGGGCAGAGACACCCGGAGACACCTCTGGGGCCAACTTTCTCGCGTTCCATTCCGCTAAGATGCAGGCTGTCCTGAGAGAGCGCCAGAGTGACCAGGGAGGTGGGGAGGGGGTGGGGGAGGGTGACAGTGAGCCAGGGTGCTGCGCAGCGCCCGGCTCTGCTTTCTCAGCTCCTCTGGTGCAAAATCCCTGCTCTGCAGCCCGTCCTCCATCACACGAGACGGGCCGCGGAGGGAGCCAGGGTTCAGGCCCGCCACTCAGAGGCCGGGAGCTGTGAGCACAGTGGCCAGTCACCACAGGGGCAGCAGAAATCTGCCCTTTCTGGGGGGTGCTGTTCCTGTGGGGTGGGAGACTGCCATGAGGGGGATCACTGCAGTTTTCCTCTGAGAAGGAAGGTTTCAGTGTGCGTGTGCGTGTGTGTGTGTGTGTGTGTGTGTGTGTGTGTGTGTGAGAGAGAGAGGGAGAGCGAGAGAGAGGGAGAGGGAGAGAGAGGGAGTTGGGGTGTGGGTTCCTGCAGTTTTAACCCAGCAAGTTCCCAGCCTCCTACATTTGATGTAAAATACATAGCCAATACTGGGAACAAGTTGTGGGCGGTGAATTAACCCTGCCAGGTGCTTGGCCGCTGTCTGGCCTGTCCCTCAGGCCCCCTCTCACGGCTCACAGTTCTGATCCTCACCCGTTGGACAAAACCTCATGCTTTCCAGGGCACAAGCTGCCTCCTTCCCTAATGAATGATGGCATGGACTGTATCCATGTATGCCCATCAAGGCCATAGCTCACATCCTGGCTGCTGCTGAAAAGGAGGTGGCAAATACGACAAACACCTGGTGGCCCGATGCCCCTTGCTGGGGTGTTTGCTCCCTGACCCAGCTGGGAGGCAGGCACTAGATTGTTGCTGGGTGAGTGGAGAGATCCCTGCACAGAGGGGAGGCCAAGTCCTCCCTAGGAGTTCAGAAAGCATGCAGGCTCTCTCCATCTCGTCTCCAGTTGCCAGACCAACTCTACAGGCAGTGTGGTCTCATTGAAGGAAAAAAAATAAGTCCTTCTGGGCAAGAAGGTGGGATGTTATTAACTCCTTGGCCGTTGGCTAGCAGTGTCAGCCAGGTAAATTATTTTCCACTTTTATGTTTCAATTTTTCTCTGATTTCTACTCTATTCCATCTCCACTCACCCCTGAAAAGTGGTGGCAGCAAACACTTCCTTGTGAGAAAGTGGTGAGAATGGATTTTGTGGTTGGTGCACTTGGAAATTTGTAAAGGAAACGGACTACAAATTTCAGTTCTCATCACAGGGAGACTGGAGAGGTAGGTAAATTCTGCTGAGAGGTGATGAACTTGGTGATGGTTATGGAATGATCATGAGGTGAGGCTTGGCTTCATTAAGGCCCACAGTTTTGGATGTTCTTGTTGGACATCTCTTTAAAGAAGGCCATTGGCTGAAAGACAAGAGCCGAGGGGTGAAGGATTGGCAGCACAACACATGGAAACACTAAAAAACTGAGGGTGTTTATTCTGCAAGAAACTGGAAAGACCAGTTTTTAAGCACTCGGGTTGCCACTTAGAAAGATCAGAGTTGTTCTGAGTAATCCATGATGCACAAAAGCTGAAAGGAGCCAAAATTGGAAAAAACCTAAAGGAAGATATTTCTAGCAATTAGAGTTGTCTGTGCCATTTAGTTTGGGACAAATATGAACCGAACACTGATGAACAAAACCTCTACGATCTCTGATTCATAATTCTATGGTCTTGTGTTAAATGTCCATCTCCCAATAATTTATGTAAATTACCACCTGTCTAACAAGTCCTCTCCATCTTTACTGCCCAAACAAACCTGCTGGGATACCTGTGGGCAGTTTAGTCATTCTCAACTCTGTTTATTCCTCTACTCTTCACCAGGAATGCCTGTGCCCTCTTTGGAGGTGATTTTCAGATTCTGCTTTAAAACAATGCTTTAACCTCTGTAATATTTCACTTGTTCAATTTCTCTGAACCCCCTTCATACCCATTAAGTTTAGTGTTGTATGTACCTAGTTGCCTCATCATTGTTTTTACTGGTTGGCTCTATTAATTCTGTTGAGTGCTAATGGTGGATGTGATATCTCCTGCCGACCCCATCCCCACCCCCACTACTAAAAGGAGAGGGTCATCCATGAGATGTGGCCTGGGGTAAATTCTGCAAAAACCCTGACATCTACTGATATAGAATCTTCAGCCTTCTAGCCATCAAGGCCATTGCAAAATTTTTAGTTTCCACACACTTCACAGAGGAAGGTAGCAACACTGAGACCCTGTGCTGGATTTCACCAGTTCTGATGAGTATCTAAAACTATAGGCCTATCTACATATTGTTGCAATTTAGAATGTTGTCCAAATAAGCTGATAAATTTGTATAATAAATTTATTATGCAAATAATAGAATTGTGTGTAGATAAGTAATTGATGTTCTGATTTTATCTGTTTTGATCATTCATTCAAGAAATATTTACTGAGTGTCTCTTATGTCCAATGACCTGGGGTAGACTCAAAACCGTAAGATATGGCAGCTGCCCAGAAGAAGTGTTTGTGATTTTACATACTCCTGGGATTATTTTGAAGGTGAGATAACATGATAGATATGAAAGCATTTTTTAAACTGTGAAGTATTGTGTATTTGTAACTAAAAAAAATCAAAATCACAATGTGGCGTTTGTAATGTTTCTGTTTCATTTTAAGTGACCTTAAGTCCATTCACACGTTTATTGTATATACTGCAAGCAGGTCAGACTTTCTGAGGGTTAGGGCTCCCCTTTTTCCTTTCCCAATATCACCAGACCATCCAAAGAATTTAAACTCACATCTGAGTCTCTGAGACAATCTTGTTTCTCCCACTAGCCACCCCTTCACTGCTTATGCAGGTGCAGGCTCAGGTCCCTTTCTGCCTGCTCGATCATCATTTTAGACTCCTTCTATGTCATTGCAACGCGATGGCATTCTCCCATCCCTCTTCTACACACTGCATCCTCCACTCCTCTATCCGGAAGGTGTGTAGCTGCTCTTTCCACACAGACTTTAAGTGAAGAAAACACTATAAGCAGAACGTTGATCAAATTGCTGCAATATAGCTCTTAATGGACAATATAGAATAATAATGTTAAAACGAAGTGTTACCATAAAATGTTACGCTATTTTAACTATAATGATGCAGTCCTCAATTTAGAAGTCAGGACTGGGTTGGTAAGAATTCAGTTTGTCCTTGAGTGACCTCTGCTGGTGATTCCAGGATGGAGTCGCATTTAAACTTTTGGATTAAAAAAAGAAGAATGCTAGGGAATTCTGAAATGATGGCCAAAGATGCAGTGGGAGGAATCCTCAAACACCCGTGTTGTCTCCGGGTGAGCTCATTTGGCCCTTAATGTGTGTGCTAAGGCATCATGCAAATTATTTACTCCTTACAAATCTCTGAGGAATTATTATGAACATCTTACAGAGCAGGCAAGTGACTGTCAGAGAGGTTAAACAACTTACCTGGGTCACACAGCTTGTAAGTAGTAGAAGCAGGACCCTAATTCAGGGCCACCTGGTCCACAGCCTAAGCCTCTGCTCTGCTGAGTTTTCCCCAGCTGCCTCCATGTGCCTCCTCTACCACCCCAAAGATATACTGGGGTGGTAAATAAGGATGCACAGTTAGGGCCTCACATGTGGGCTGCCTGGGGGAAAAAAGTTTCTACGTAGAAATGAGATATTACTGTCTCCATAAGAAAATAGCAAATTTCTCTTCTCTTCCTTTGAGTGTGGCCCGGGAGCTGAGCCCTCATGTTTGCTGATTTGTGGGTAGTTGTTCTCCTAATTTAGGTCAGGGATTTTGGCTTCATTTCCATGGTCAATTTGGGTCAAATTTTTGGCAGTTCATCTTAGTTGTAAACTTGTGGGTATGGAAATGTATTTTCTATGTTTTCATGTTTTATGAATAATATCATAAAAGCAAACACCCTGCCAATTTTCTGGGCACAATAACGTTTAGCACCTTGTCCCTGCCCATCAGGAGTTTACAGCTATGCGAAACCAAGTTGTAAACGGGGGGAAAGGTGGAGCCGCCAACACTGACATTTTCCAGGTGTGGAAGGGGTGGTAGGGAACAGAGAGGGAGATAAACTCTCAGAAAGGGTGGAACCTGAGCCTCCAAGAAAGGTGGGCCTTAAAAAGCAAAGAGAGGTGGATTGTGCAGGTGGATGAAGGGTGTAAGATGAAGAAATACCCGGAGACAGGAGGCAGGTGGCTTGTTTGGGGGGCTGAAAGGAGATCCCATGGTTGGGGTGAAAGGTTGAGGTGGAGGTCATTGAGGCTGGAGGAGGAGACTAAGGGCAGATGGTAGGAGATGAACCTAGTGAAGAGATTATCTCACTGAGAGGATGGAGGGTCCTTCTTTTCTCATGACTTTAAAGAAAAGTATAGAAGCTTTCTTTCTGAGACAGGAGCTGGACCTGACAATGTCTTGGGGTCCTTGCCGGCCCCATGAATGTTCATTCAGATGTTTGAACAGACATTAATAACGACCAGTTTCAGTACCACCTCCCATTATTGATTGCTACTGTGTTTCAGATCCTAAGTACCTAACAGACATTATCTCATTTTACGCCTCCCCCCATTATCCTGTACGTAGATACTATTTTTTACCCTCATCCTACTGGTGAGGAATTTTAATGCCCTGGAACACAGGCATGTGCACTAACCATATGTGTGTCTAAGTTGCAAGTTGACAGTGTTGGAGTTCAGCTTCCCTTCATGCCGTACCCCTCCCTACTTTACGATGGGTCATTTACTCTTCAGACGTCTAGAAAAGCATCATCTCCAATGTGGAATGAAACTTTCTTTTCTCTGTAGGGACAAAAGTACAGGAAAAGGGTTAAGTGTTACGTCAAGTACTCTTAGGACACGTAGGTAAACGGAAAGATTTTTTTCCTCAAAGATAAATGTGCAGTTGGAAAGAGTTCACCTTTGAAACGAAAAGGAATATATGACTGTAATTCTGAAAATGTCCAGATGGTGGAGCTACTCCCTCAGTGATTCCACACCCTTTTCTATGAGTTTTAGATGGGTTTGGATGAAAAGAAAGTTCAGGAAACCTTAGTATTCACATATCTTCTAATCTATGATTTTATAAGGATCCATGATTTTTCAAGACTAGATTTCATTAAGTAATACAAATCAGGATAAATTGGGAACTCAAAAAAAATTAAACTCCTGTTTTCTACAGTATTCAGCTAATTGTTCAGAACTGCTTTCAATCCGTTGCTACAAATTAAAAACCTATCACAGTTGGGGTGAATTTTCTCTTATTGGAAATGGAGAGTCATATAGAACACAATTATGTTATAACATAAGAAACAATACCAAACAAATATCTTATAAATTAAAAAGGGAAGGATATTAACCCCCTCAGCCTAAGCATAAAATAAATTCTAATGTTTTAAAATTAGGTTAAAACTTTTCTTGACAAGATGAATACTTTCTCCTCAGATATACAACCACAGACATCACCAAGAGATTTTTCTTTTTGATTTTAGCCTTATTTTCCCCCCTCCCCTCAAAAGACTTTGAAGTGGCTGTTTTGTATTTATTATATTAGTGAAATGGCCTGATTTTGGCCCCTGTGCATGTTTCCAGGCCAAATGGTTAAATGTTTGATGTTTTTGTATCACCCCCTCCTGAGGACTGTGTCTCTCCTTTGTTTTATTAGCAATACTAAAGCCAGCATACCCAGGGCCCTGGAGAAGGAGAATTGCATTATTTATTCTCTTGGAAGTAGCATGAAAGCATTACTTTCCTCCCCAAACAATGTTTTCTAAACATTCTCTCTGATTACACAAAATTTTTAGTCTGTCCAGCTAAACCATATATTTTAAGAGACATTTTCAAACAAGTATGTTCGGGAACTCAAGTGTTCAGGGACAAAATACAGCCCTCTGTACAGTGTCTAGAAGTTAAGTTGCCCCTAATAAATATACAGCGTGTATAACTGCAGGCTTGGGAGGTCTGTTCGTATTCATGGGAGTTAACAGCATAAATTCCAAGGGAATTCAGAGAACAGACACTTAAAATAATACCAGTAAAGTCACACTAACTGCAGCATGCTCAACACAGCCTGTTTAATGTGGTGTGATTTTTATTAGGTAACGTGTGGTACTTTAAGCCAGAAAACAAAATAACTAAATAGGCAAAACTTGGGGTAATCTCTTTCTAAATGGTTAATGAGAAACAAAGCTGAGAAAACCACTTGTCTGAACCGGATAACAAGGAGATTTTGTGTAGGGTTTTCCCCAGCCATGCTCTTCGGTCAGATAACTGATATCGGCAGTCAGGTTTCCAGAATTCCTCTCCTACGGCTTTTAGCTGACGTGCTCTCTCTTCACAGTCATGATGTTGGCAGCTAATGCTACTGGGACATTTGCTCTCTTTGCTGGAATCTCCCGGTGGCGCCCTGGGAGTGGTTTGTGTTTCCTGGTGAAGGTTATCTTTATTTACCCATGTCGTGGGTCAGCAGAAGGAAACCCAATGCATTAAAGTGTCATGGGGCCATCGCCCTCTGTGACTCACCAGTCTGGGGTTCTGCAGTGGATCTTGTTCAAATCAGAAGTTCAACAGCTGCTAGGCTTTTGGTGGAAATAGGGGCGGACGTAGTGGGTTATTTTGTACTCACTGTTTGTATCAGGAAAAAATTAAACACAGGAACATGGCTTTTTCAGCCAAGTGGAGAAATCCAAAGTGGGTCTATGAGGAATGTGCACAGGTATTCTCCTTTTTTACGTTCTCTCTGCATCCCAACTCCCCGTCATTAAAAGTGACTAGGTATCCTGAAAAATTCCTTTTATTTATCAGTATGTGAAACTTTTCCACTGTTAATATTCTGCATCAAAACCACTTAGTCCGATGTCCCTTCTGGAATAAACCCTGGAAAACCTACCTCCCACAAAGAATATAAACTTAGGATGTGGAGATTTTTAAAAAATATAGTTAACTTTGCTTCAATTATTGAAGGAGACCCCTATTTAATAATGAAGGAGACTCTAAGAAATAGATGTATGTTTGTAGATACTTTAATAGAAGTAAAATACAGCATTTTGTATTCTAGAAAATTTTTTTTCCTCTTGGGAAAGTACTTTTTAGTAGACAGAAAAACGCTATTTACTTTTCTAGCATCCAGTTAATGTGCATTATTTATAAACAGAAAGAAGTAATTATTAATGATCCATTGTGAATGGCCAGGCTAGTAGCCACTTTTATTCTTAACTGTAATGAATGGAATTCACAATTAGTGAGGTCATTATTTTGCCCTTTCAAAAGTAATCGTAATAACCTGGAATAATTGCTTAATGTGACTTATCTAAAAATGCAATGCGTTAACTACTTATTATCCAAGGTATCCACCATCCCAAAGCATAAAATTGGTGACACTGCAAGCTTTCTCCGTTGCACACCCTTAAAGTTTACGTCTGATCTCTTAACTGCCGCTGTTTTTTTCTCTTACCTCTTTCACTAAATAACTAGAGGTGGTCATCAGACAATAAATTCTCTTTGATATCCCTTCCAATTTCCTTCGAGATGGAGTGCAGCTTACCCCTGAGAAATTTAAAACGCTTTTGTTTGTTGTGGTTTAAATTGCCTCCTGACTTTTTTTTTAGGTAGCTATAGTGATAATAGTAAGAAAAAATGAACTGGCTCCAGAGAATATACCATTTAAAAATATATTTTCACCACCCTAGTTCCCTTTTGAAATAATGTTTCTGTTAGTGATTAAATAAGGAGTTTGAGTGGGTGTCATAGTGTCTATAAATAAACTTGAGAACATGCATTATAAAGGGCCATATTTTTACGATCTCATCTCCACTAAACAAAACAATATTTTCTGGCACCTGTACACTCAGTGTTGCATGTAGTTCTTATTATGGAATTTCCTTTCTCCTTTTGAGATTGAAGATAATTACTGAATGTGATAGAAACTTTATAGCCATTAAAAATAGAACAGAAAAATGTTACCAGACGACAAGTTGTTCAAAATAAATATGAAACAGGACTTGAGTCCTGTTTTGAACACTGGTTGGCTCTGCTGGCTTCCAAAAAGATGTAGGTTTCATTTCTTGCCTCTTGATTCTTAAAAAAAAATTTTTTGTAAGAGCTTAGGAAAATGTTTATGAAATCATTGTTTTAATTTTAATTTAGTATAAAATCTGGCTATATGTAATTGCTGTTTTTTTTTTGTTTGTTTAAAATGCCTGCATATTAGAATTTTCAAATAGCTTAACCTATAATTGTCTTTTTCCCATCAGTTCTGGCAGTGTTATATTGAGATTTGGTTGGTTTAAGTAGAGGGAATAGCATCCAGAAATATAATGGTGAAAACAATAGTCCATGTCCCCCCACCCCAACTTTCCCATTCATCAAGACTTATTGACTTCTTTATTATGGGGTGAGAAGAATGAGATTGGAAATGAAATCAGACACATGGAGTATCTGTGGGTGCTTGTTCCACTTAAGTTTGCTAGGGTTTTCAAAAATCCTGATCTCTTATGTGTTTATTATCTGGATTGTGGTGATGGTAACTCAAGTGTATACAGATTTCCAATCACACAATATTGCTTACATTAATTATATGCAGTTTTCTGTATACAAATTATACCTCAATAGACCTGGGGGGAGAAAGCCTCCTGATCCCTTTTCTTTAAAGTTACCAAAAATATTCAGATCTTTTTTTTTTTTTAAAAAAAAAGAGTGATAGCATATGGTAAATCTGCCGAGATCATTTGCAATTTAAATCTGAATTGGATCAGCTTTGATGGTCTCCAAATTCGTCCTTTTGTAGTTCAGAAATAAGGTCTTTCTTTAAGATTCTATAATAACACTGCCTTTATTTTATCAGCTTAAATATAGCATGATAGTCACATGATATTCACAATCCCCCTTTGTGGGATTATAGTAGTCAGTTTCAGAATTGCTATATGAAAATAGGGCCCAGCTCCTGGTCTGGTTTTAGAATGTAAATTGTGTTCCTTTTCCCCAGAGTCAAGGAGCCTCAGTCTGTTAAGTTCCAAATTCATTGAAAATACAGGCCAAGCTCTCCTTCACCAAACATGGCAGTGCTTTTCTCCTTTTCTTAGCTAGATGTTTTTGGATGTTTACTTTGTGTCAAAAGTTAGTGGAGCAATTTAAATGAGATATGTCATGTAATCCTTAAAAACTTTGAGTTAGCAACTAACAGTCTTCTTATTTTACAAATACAGAAGCTGAGACTCTGAGCACCTAAGTGGCATATCAATATTGCACAGCAAATAAGGAGCCAGCATTTGAACTCAGATTAGAGGTAATACTTGTACCAAACACCACTCTCAGTGATTTACATGCGTTTATTTCACTGGCGCCTCAGACAAAGATCCTGAGCGGTGCTCTTTTATTCCCATTTCACAGATAAGGAAACCCAAACATAGAATGGTGCTACATTGCTACCCTGTGGTTCTAAGGCATTATTTACCAGCATATATTCTTCAATAAAAAGAATCTCGTGGCCAATAAATTTGGAGATGTTGCTTATTCTAACTCCTTATTTCTATCTTCTTAGTGAATATTCACCATGCTTACTAGTTGTTCTGAGAAGTTTTGTAGCAACAGTCCTGCTTAATTTTGCTTAACCCAGTGTTTCTCAAATTTATATAGTGTGGAAACCCTATTATGTGTAACTGCTCTTAATATTCTGCAGAAAACACTTTGGGAAATACTCATAAGGCCAGAAAATTTCAAGATAACTGGCAAGGACCCTAGATGGTATTCAGTTTAGAGCATGGGTGACCATGTCTAAATGGTCAGATTTATGTGCTGCTGAAGGTAAGTTTGAACAGCAGTACCCTTTGCAAATAGGGGTGTTTGCCATTGATGGTCTAAAACTGGTCCAGGAGACAGCAACTACGCGTGTTGGGAAAGGGGCATAGCCAACAAACAGGGATACAGGAGGCAGTGCTTGCCCCTGCACTCAGCAGACGTGCTCAGAGTGGAGGCAAATCTCCATTTGACTTCATGCTGCCTATTGCCACAGCCTCTTCCAGAGACATGACGCCCATCATGGAATAGGGTGATGCAGGAACATGGGAGCCTTTTGGGGACAACTCTACGGCCTCCCAATTCAGGTCTCTACTTCCTAAATCTGGTTGTCAAAGTACAGCTGTTCAGCTTGGGAATAAAGTTGGAATTAATGGGTAAATGTGTTCTTGAGAACACTGGACCTGATTTTGCCTGAAGATAAAGCTCGAAGGTCGCCCACTGATGGCGGTAGTTGTGCCCACGAGGTTACGAAACTGAAAATGGCCCTGCGAGTTTTGCTGAATAAGGACAGCAGGAGCAGATCCTTGGAAAAAGAAAGACCTGGGAGTGAGGGGTGGGATGACGGGTTGCTTTTTGAATAATTACAGTGGCTTTCAAGAAAATGTTAGCATTTATCTTACTGCGACATTTGCCTCATTGAAGCTGAGCTGTTTTTCCCTCTTTTCAATGAGATATTGAGGGAGCTCTGAACTCTGTGGCAAATGTTAACTTTTTAATGAAAACCCTTGCACACTGTGTCCCAGAGGCAGGGCCTGTGCAGGGCTGAGAAGCAAACTAAACGAACCGCTGCTCAAAATTCCAGGAGGTTAATAGGCAAATCAACCTAGAAATGGAGAAACCAGCTGTAGCTCTTCTCCTTCCCCGCTTTTCTTACAATTCAAGGCATCTGGGCACCATCTTAGTGCACAAATATCCCATTTTTCAACTTCTGGCGGGGTTTTGGCTAAAAGAGCCACTTGTTTTTTATTATTATTGATGGCATCCTCCTTTTGACAGGCTCCAGACAGCCTTGCCAGTTCAGGTCGCCGAGGTGGGCTGGGAGGTAGGAATCGTGGCCTGATCCCTTGCCTGACTGAAGCGGAAAGGTCACATCACCCCTTCCTCCTGCTTCCTATCACCAGTCCGATTATGGGGATGGAGTATGGATAAGTCCTAGACCTGCACAGCTGACAGATATCTTCAGGTGATCAAGCCTGCGGGTTCTCAGACAGCTACACACCAGAATCACCTGGGCGTTTTTGAAACACTGATACTGGGTCTGCCCCCCAGAGATTCTGACTTAATTAATCTGGGGTGCAGCCTGGGCATGGGGATTTTAAAGAGCTCCCCAGAGGATTTCAATGTGAAGCAAAGATTGAGAACCCACTGGTCGAACCCGAAGTGAATTCTGCAGTTCCATGTGATGGTGATAGATGTGTCCCTCTCCTGAATAGCCATTGGCCACTCTCCCCTGCCAGCTTGCCCCTGCCAGCTTGCCCCTGCCATGCTTTACCGACCCCTGCTCCAAAATACAACGAAAAAGGCCCAGTGGTCATCGGGACAAACCAGGTGAAACGTGATTTCTCAGCGTTTGAATATAGTATCGCACATTTTTAATCCTCTAGAGGGTTCAGGGAGGAAAGAACTTCCCACATCTATTGGACCCCTGATTTCATGGTAGGGCTCAGGGAACTGGGAGCCGGTGACCTACAGATCACACCTCTTTGGCAAATGCTGCTTCTAATCTAAGAAAGAGGCCCTAAACGTGTGGGTTCACATCCTTAGTGTGTACCTAACATATCTGACTCCCCCAGTGGATCACTTTTAACACCTCTCTCTTCTATACAACAAAATTATTTTTAGTAATAAACATGTATCATCGGTAATCATTATTTTTTGGGGGGGTGGTTCTTTAGATGTAAAATAACTTAAAAATTTAAAAGATAAATTTTGATTGAAAAATATGCTTCAAATTCAGTTAAATATTCTACGCATGAATGAAAATTTGCATTTACCATAACAAAAATTTTCTCACAATGTGCATTGGTTCCCTCTTGTAAATATTAAACAAGTAAAACCTCCAGGTAGTCACATAGAAAGACAGAACTGAAGTAACTCAAGTTCTGGTTTTTGTCTTTATAATCACTTGCTGTTGTTGTTTATTCCACATCTACTGTTTGGGAGTCTCTCACATCCTGAGGCTGAAGACACAGTCTGAGCTGAAAGCAAGCTTGAATGACTCTCAGTCATTACAGACTGATTCTGGGAACAGATGCATATAGCATATAGTTGAGTGCACGCATGTTGGAGCCCAACTTTATAACTGGGAGTTTTTAAAATTAATTTCCATGTAGAACACAATATGTATTAAAAGATAAGTATTAAGAATGTGCTTATTTGAAGCGTGTATATATATGTTTGTTTGATCGATTGATTCAAGTCAATTTCTTAGACCTTAGACCAACAAAAGATTTAAGGGGGAGGAGTAGCATTTTATCACTGACATCATTGAGCATGGATGAAGCATGATAATAAAAAGTAGACCGACTTTAGTCAGTTTTGCTACTGTTGACATTTCTCTACAGACAATGCACCCCCTATTACCTACCCCCAGGGCAGGTCACTCCCACCACTTCATCCCTGTACATCGTTCTCTATCTCCAAGGTTACCAAATCTAACAGTGGAGGCTGGAACTAAAACCCAGGTCTCCTGATTGCCATGTCAGTACCTTTCTGTGCCCAACATGTTTTTGTTTTTGTTTTTTTTTGGCACACGGGCTTAGTTGCTCTGCAGCATGTGGGATCTTCCTGGAGCTGGGATCGAACCCGTGACCTCTGCATCGGCAGGCGGATTCTTAACCACTGCGCCACCTAGGAAGCCCCCAACATGTTTTGAATAATACATTTGTCTCTGCAAAGGTTTCAGAAACATTAGATGAAACTTCCAAACCACTCTATAATGAACGATAATAGCAACACAATCTGAAGTGTAAGAGTCAGCCAAAATGTCTACTAGTCCATTTGGTTCTGTGTGTATTGAGATTCAAATCATTTCAGCTCAGAGGTCTGGGTGACATGTGTCCCTTTAGAAAATAGAGATTGCTTTAGCTTTAATAAGAAGAAAATTGTTGTTTCATTTTTATTAACAAGAAGCTTGTATCATACTGAAAAAATTCATTGTCCGTGTTCAGCTTGAATATTGTATTCATTATGTTCCCTAATCTGTGTGATTACTACCTGTGTAATTTGATGTCTGGCATCTGCTATTGGAATTCTTTTAGTCCATTATATTTCCCATCTTTTTTTGTAATGGAGGATAAGATTGGGACGCGGAAAATTGCAGCAGACTGCCTAGGGCGAATTGCAACCAGCCAGCAGCTGGATGGAGCAGCAAAAGATGAGAAGTTACATAAGGAATCAAAGAAAGGTGGCCTCCAGGTCTGTGGTCTGCTGGGACATCACTGGGTAGGAAATGGAGTTGGCCAGGTTTTCAACATGGTGATTGGCCATTCCTAAATTATCTCCAATCACTCAGGTTGGCATTATCCATTCAGCGGAATTAGTAAGATAAAATATGTGGGGTGTAAGTGGGGTGTAATTGTGTAGTGCACTGCTAACAGATGCTTACTTAGAGTATCAGAGGTAAGAAGTGGGGATTGGAACAAAACCAACAAACTTGCAGCAAATTGTTTTTAGATAGATATTAAGTGCACAGATCACAGAACAACAACAAAGCGATACAAACCATCCTTTTATTTTCTCTCCATTCTAACTATAAGCATCCATTTCATTTAGCAAATAATATGAGTCAGGTGGTATAGCATCATGGCAAGAGAATGAACACTGACATCAGATACACCTAGGTGTAAATCCTTAGTCTGATCCATACCACAAGCAAATTAAAACTCTTGTTTCCCTTACTTAAAAGGGGGACTATAATATCTACCTTATAGTGCTGTTATTAAATTGCATCATATTAAACCATATATGATTATGTAACATGTCTATTCAGACCATGGATCATAAATTTTCCTCAATAACTGGTTAGAATTATTTAATTTTTATATTCTAGAGGCAAATCAGACATCATTTCCAGAGCATTTACTTGCCATTGCATTGCCTCACCTACGTTTAGATAGAAATTTCCAAAAACTTCCTGGGCAGTATGGCAATCTGGTCGGGTGGAGTGCAGCCACTTGAATCAGCCAGACCTGTTTCAGACCTCACTTTGCCTTTTGCTATCTATGTGACCTTGGAAAAGTCCCTTAATCTCTTTGAGCCTTAGATTTCTCCCCGCTCTGTACAACATGGAGAATAATGGTCTACCTTGTAGGGTCTTCACAAGGGCTAAAGGAGTTAATGTATGGGAATTGTCTGGTGCAAGTTTATCTATCATTTTAGTATTTTTATGTGACTTTATGGACGTTTTTGTTGTTCTTGTTTATTTGTGGATGCCTGGTTTATCCCCTAGGGGTGGCCAAATAGATTCCCCCCCATCCTCAGGTTAACTGGGTTGCTGAAATCCCAGAAGTCCTGGCATGACTGGCATCAGGAAGAATACCTATGTCTCCTCTCCTGCATTCCCCACTTCCTACTCTCCCTGCCCGTTGCCCTGTGTCCTCCTTTACCATCCTGTTTGCCTCCCCTCTCTCCACACCTGGATGTTGTTTTCTATGAGATCCAGGATTCACAACAAATGCTAGGAAAAACAGAGACCACCACTTCTCCTCCACATCAAAGTCACAGCCCCTCATTCGCCACCCCCATGACAAGGGGAACCTCTGTAGAGCCACGCCTGGTAACACAGAGGGGACCACGTCTGGCCCTTGTCCCTGCTTAGGGCCTTCAGGTGCAACTGAAGCCCACAGACGGGAGCCTCGGGTGGGGGTGAAGCGCCTTGTCTGCCTGACCCTCCCTGGGAGACCCCTGCCCACTAGCAGCGTGGCCAGCCCTTTGCATGGGCCTGTGCTCTGACCTCCTCATTCCTTCCCGCCTGAGGAAGAGGACTGGGGAGGGGGGCACGTTCATACTCTCTGCTAGGAGTAGACTTCCTTTCCATGATAGTGTAAATTGTCAACCGTGTGGCCCTTTTACTCGCCTGCAGCCTTCTTCCCACTAGGGCCACAACCAGCCTGAGGAAGGGGCCAAATCGAAGGTTTAGGGGAAGTTAGAGAGGATTGGACACTAGCATTTACCAGCTGCATGACTCTGAGCAGCCTCTATAAACTCTCTTTGGTCTCAGTTTCCTCAGTTGTAAAGCGGAGATAATAATGCCACCTACTTTGTTGAGCCGTAGAGAATTAAATGAATAACATATATCATCTTTCTTGGTCTAGTGCCTAGATACACAGAAGGAACTCGTTGAACACGAGCTTCCTTCCCTTCCATTCCGTTCTGTCTATATCCTATTGTTCACATGTTAGTATTTCTGAAGTTGGTTAGTGTCCTATAATTAATGACCTCTTATGATGAAATACAGTAAAAACCTATCATATATCGATGGCCTACTATCCGTAATTACTTTCTGTGCATTATCTTATTTAGTTATCCCAATAGCCTCATGATGCAGCTATTATTCTATTTTGTCAGTGAAGAAGATGAGATTCAGAGTAATCACATAGCTAGTAAAAGAGCTACAACTGACTCCAAAGCCAATGCTCTTAATGGCCCCAATCACCCATGTCTGCTTCACCAAAAATTGTAAAGTAGGGGAGACTTGTCTCACCTCTTTCACTAAAGCTCACCTTTTAGCATTTCCCCCAATCTGATCACCCAAGGCTGAGGAGCTCATGCCAGATGCCCCATATACTGCCCAGGAAGCTCTTCATTTCTTGCTATCCCCCCAACTCCATTGACCTCATGCCCTGGAATCAGTTAAGCGGTCACATATGGTCCTTACTAACTTACCTGGTTAAAACTGAAAAAATATAATAATAGGGGCAAATATTTATACAGCACTAAGTATGTATCATGCACTGTTCTAAGCACTTGGCATAAAACTCATTCAACCTCACAACAGCCCTGTGCGCCAGGCACTGCTAACAGCCCAGTTTTACAGATGAGGAAGCTGAGGCACAGAGAGGCTAAGTGACTTATCCAAGTCACACAGTTGGCATGTGGTGGAGCAGGATTGGAGTCCCACCATCTGGCTTCAGAATCTGCACTCTGAAACTATTATCCAGACTGCCTCTCTATCTCCTCTGCAAAAAGGAGTCCCAGAGAAAGAATACCTCAACCAAATATATTAATCTTATAAAGATGTAGTGTTCAGCCATGAGACAAATTGTAGGGGGTGGGGAATGCCAGAGCCACCATCTTGTAGCAAGACTTTGTTCTTTAGACAGTGACATGTCTGTCCTTTTCTTTGCGGCATCCCACGAGACTGAGATCATCTTTGGGGCAAGGATCGTATTCAGATTATCTTTTTGCATCTCTGGTACCTCACCCAGGGCCCTCTCTCTATCCATGCTCTACTTCAGGCCCTCACTGCTCTCTCCTGGACCATGGCAACCATATCCTAATTGTCTTCCTTTTCCTCACCAGTCCCTGCTGGATATTTTCCACAAAAGCTATTGAATTGTGAAGCTAGTCATATCACTCTCCTTAAATTCCTCCTGGCTGATAAAAATTTCTCCGATTGTGTTCCTTAGGACACTGTAGCTCTGTGAAGTACTAACAGGATTTCAGTGGAGAAAAAAATACCATGGACAGTTTTATGATGAAATTTACTGATATATATAAAACTACAACATTAAGTGTATTTATATAGTTATTGTTATGCAGTTATTTACCTTTAAGAAATGTACATGCCCAAGAGTGCAAGGAAGGCACATGAAAAATCACATTACAGTTACATTCCAGAGATTTGATCTAAGCCTGGATACCTAGGCAGCATTCGCCTACTAAACACTGTATTGGATATTGTCTATGTGATGCATGCAGATCTTTTATGTAGCTTGTCTTAAAATTTCAATGCATACTTGTGATATTATCCAGCAAATACTATCCATGAAAGCTGTGTAATAGAACTTTCTGGGATGATAGAAATTTTCTATATCTACATTGTCCAATAAACTAGCCATTATCTCCAAGTGGCTTTTGAGCATTTGAAATGTGGATAGTGCCACTGAGGAACTAAATTTTTAAATTTAAATAGCTCCATGTGGTTAGTGACTGCTATATTGGACCACACAGCTGTACACGAACTATGTGAATCAACATTTGATCTTTTCTTGCAGCAACTAATTTAGCTGGGTGACCGTTGTTTGCCATCTGCTTTAGTCAAGGCTGATGATCTCTTGGCAAACCAGTTTCATCTTGTTATTTTCTGCTTTGCTTTAGCCTTGTCAAAGTCTTTTGTGTTCTTCATATATATACTCTGCTCTTTCTCTCCTTATTCCTTTGCTCACTTTCCTCCCTGTCTTCTCCTCCTGTCTCTACTAGGGATTCAGCTCAGGTCTCTAAGTTATTGGCTACCATAGTACTTCTATTTTTTGCTGTGTGTATCCCCAGATCTTAGCAGAATGCCTATTTAGTCCCATTGATAGTATCATAATCTATATATGAAAAGCATTTCTTTTGTGGTACTCTTTACAATGTAGGGTTTTGTTGACCATCTTTCTTAAACGAATAGCAATAAAGTATTGGAAATTATAACAGTTCTCTTCCTCTGCCTTTTCTCCTTAGTGCCTCAGAGCAGAAGAGCTGTGGTGTAGGTAACGTATTAGTTATCTATTGGTATATAACAAATTACCCTAAAACTTTGCAGGTTAAAACAACAGACCTTTATGATCTCAGTTTCTATGGGTCAGGAATTGGGAGCAGCTTAGCTGAGTGCTTTTAGTTCGCAATTTTCATGAGGCTGCAGTCAAGCTTTCACCTGGGACTGAAGGCTTAGCCGGGGAAGGACCCACTTACAAGCTCATTTGTGTGGCTGTGGGGAGGCCTCAGCTTCTCACTGACTGTTGAGTAGAGAACTCAGTTCCTGGCCGTGGGGGTCTCTCAATAGGCTTCCTGATTGTCCTCACCACCTGCAGGCCAGCTGTACTTAGAGCAGGTGATGAGAGAGAGAGAGAGACAGAGAGCAAGCAAGAGAGAGAGAGGTGGAGGCCACAGCATTTATGTCTCAGAAATGACATGCCATCCCTTTCACCATATTCTGTTGGCCACACAGACCGACCCTGGTGCATGTAAGAGGGGCTGCACAAGAATATGGATAGCAAGAGGTGGGGATCTGGGGGCTGGCTCTTATCCACCTTATCTACCTTAATGGAACTGTTGCTCTTAAGGGCCTCTGGACTGCAGTAATAATGCTGGAATCAATGAATGAGAATGCTCCCTAATGCTTCCTCAGGTGTCAGGCCCTCAGCAACCAACTCTGTCACAGGACCTTCGTGAGTGTGGACACAGATGAGAAAACTCACAGGCAGAGGCAGAGCTGGGCTCAGAAACTCCATCTTATCTTCAGGCTCCCATGTTTGTCACCAGATGATGCAACCCAAGCAATATAACACCTCTCAGCCTCTCCCTTGGCCAAGTCAGCCCTCTGGCATCCTCATCTATAAAAAGGATATGCTAATATTTCCCTAGTTACCTAATGGAGCTGTTGTGGATCCAAGGAGAGAATTTGATGGAAGTGCCCTGTAACCCTCCCAGCATTTGACATGTATGGTGAAACCTTGGTGGGCCTAATGCACTAGTTCTGAAGACCACCTCTTGGCCCTCCTCCTCATCACACCTGCTTTCCCACCATCACGTTGCTCTCTACAGGGCCACACGTTGCTTCTACTTTAACAAGTCCGAAGACCAGCTGTTTTCTTTTGGTATCTTTTTATTGCAGCTAAAATTCCAAGGGCTGCAGGGGGAAAGCTGCTGAAAACACAACAGGCCCTGGGCCTCACTTCAAAGCAGCTTTCATCATTCTTCACACGCTATTTTCAGGACCCTCGTCTGTTCTCTCCTGGGTACCAGATTCTCCTGGAGATTTTCCTTTGTGATATCACTAGTTACAGAACTCTGGCCCTGGACATCATGTTTATATCTGATTTGTACATGTCCACATGGCCCATAAAGTTTATAAGGGGGTTAGAGAGCTTTTCCTTGTTCATAAATCTTTCCCTGCAGACTCCCTCTAGGAGTGGGGAAGAAGGAGGCAGGAACACGAGAGGAAGGGGGCATGAGACTGAAGGGAGAGAAGCGTCAGAGCATTAGGCTTCCCTCCTTGAGCTTCTCCCCATCATTTCCCTCCCTCCAGAGGGGTCCCTGTGAGGGCCTGAAAGCTGAACACCATGGGCAGGTAAAGTAGATCTCCTTTTCACCATCTGTGAAATGGAGATAATAAGAGTGCCTATTCATGAGGCTGTTCTGAGAATTAAACAAGGTAAAGAACACAAAGCATTTAGCATAGGCTATAGAAAATAGCAAAGATGCAATGCAGTTTAACTGGCAAAAGTGACAAGAGTTTTCTGTGCTGTACACCCACTGCCCTGCCTCTGTCCCCCAAGCATCCCCAACTTACCACCCAGCTGACTCTTGGATTGTTTTCACTCAAAACCTGGCTGCCCAGAACTCCTCCCTGGGAATTCCCTGGTGGTCCAGTGGTTAGGACTCTGTGCTTTCATTGCCGAGGGCCTGGGTTCAATCCCTGGTTGGGGAATTAAAATCCCACAAATTGCTTAGTGCAGCCAAGAAAACAATCACAAAAAACTTCTCCCTGCAATGGGCCATCTGACACCCCCAAACCCCCAAGAAGCATTGGCATAAAAATAACTCTTTCCAGGTATACTTGCTGCATTTTTGAAGCTGAGATTTGTCACATCCCAAAGTAGATATATTATTGGGTACAACTCCATGGATGGCTATGTGAACGTTTCTGAACTTTAGGAGGAAGAATTTCAAAAACATTTCGTACATACATACTCTCCCCCAACTCGCACCTTACTTGGAAGGAAATGTCTGCTGGCCAGTGGAGGTACTCTGAAAGAATAATAGATCAATAATAATTCACCACTGGTCACACAAATTCCCTTGGCAGTTTCAACCAGTTGGGGTTCAGGAAAGTCATTACAGGATGTGTCCACCCAGGCAAGGCAAAGGAAAAAAGACTGTGAAATTATTTTTTGAATTGCCTCCAACTATCAAAATAGGTAACTTGGAGGAAAGGAAATTTGATTCCTGTAAAATTATTTACAATTGTCTTGTGGATGTTCTTGTCTCTGAAATCCAAGTACCCTCTAACCTCCAAATTGCCATTGTCCCCCATAATGCAGCAAAAGTGATCTTTTAAAAATGTGAATCTGAGTAGCCAACCCTTGTTCTCAGGTTGAAAATAGAACAACTGAATGTGGCCTTCCTGACCTGGCCCGATGGGGCCATGCCCCCCTCCCCAGGCCCACTGCACAACTCATCTGAGTTCCTCCCTACTTCCAAGCTTTACATGCCCTTTCCCCTGTCTGCAAGGCCTTGTCCTTCCTCCCTCTGTCTAGTCAATTCCCACTCATCCTTCAGATCTTATCTCAAAGACCACTTATTCCAAGAAGCCTCCCTGACACTCCCCCAGCCCACCTAGACCATGTAGGAATTTTTCAGCCACATGCTATATTCAATATGGTGACATTTTCCACGCCACTGTTACATGATCCATTGTTTATTTATTTGTATGACACTTGTCTCTCCTGCCAGAATGCGCATTTGCTGAGAATAAGGGCTTTGTCTTTTCCACACTCTCGGCTCCTTGAATAGTACCCCAAACCAACCAGGTGCTTAGTAAGCACTTGGTCTATGAATGTTTGAATCCCAGAGTCAGTGGATAGCCACCCATTTCTCCATCTTGCAAGACCTTGATAAAGAGAATGCAGCCCGCATCAGGGTACTATCTGATGGATCCAGAAAGTCCCTAGATTGCCTAGAGTAATTGAATCAGAGCATTTTAGCAATAGAAAAGAAATGGGATTTTATTAGTTCAACCCCTCATTTTATAGATAAGGAAACTAAAGAGCAACAGGGTTAAGGTCTCTCAACTATTTAACTACAGAGTTGAGGCTAGGATATAGTCCTCAAAATCCCTACCATGCATACTTCTCATTAAGCTAGTAGATCCCCAAAATGCCAAATAAATGCATAGTTCAGATATAATTGTAATGGTGAATGGTCCAGGCAGCCCCCTTCCCCCATCACACGGCCAGCTTCTGTCCCTCCCTGAGAAGACACAAGCCTTCGTTACATTATCTCTCTCCCTAACTCTGATATCACTGAGGGCCCTTCCTTTGAACTCTGTGTTGCCATGGCAACTGCTCCTTCACGAACATCATCATCGCTGCCCGCAATTGCCTATGCTGAGGTGGATGGCTGCCAAACAAATCACAGGCAATTTTTTTTTTAAGTCAAGAGGGCCGAAAGCCTCAGATCAAGTTCAAATTATTTGGAGGATGTGTGTGTCAGGGACACTTAGCATCAGTTCTGATGGGAAGGCAGATAAAAGCTTGATTTAGGACGAGGGTAGGGGAGGCACAGGACAGCTCAGCCTCAGAGCTTGGAGAGCTCTTTCAGAAGCTCTTTGATGTGAAGGAGACGTTGGAAGTTGCGTAATTCTTGCAGGCGGTCTAGACACAAAGGCTGCTCAAACAATGCAAAGGGGCCAAATATGCCGAGAAGGCTTGTTCCGTCCTTTCTTTTCTCCTCTGCTCCAAATCCCCTTTATCTTTCTCAACAACCTCAGATCCAACACGTAAGTTTTGTCCCAAGGAGGGAGACATTAGTGCCACGGGAGTACATTTACAAGGCTGATGGACTTGGGATATAATAGGAACTGTGAGGGGTTCTGTATGTTAAGAGATGTGGTCAACACAGTTATAGCGACTAGTCTGGGGGAAGCTTAAGGCAAGTTCTGATTGCTTGGGACAGAGATCTCCCATCTCACGAGAGAGAAACAAATGCTTTACAAATTGGTCACGTCCCATTAGCTCATATTAATTTACTTCCCCGACCCCCAGGGCTAACAGGCAGTGTTTTTCTTCCTTTTGTTTCTCCTCTCCATCCCCCCTGTGATTTCCTCTTTTCTTTTCTCTATCATCCAATAGGGTTGTACTGACTGTTTCTAGTTTGCTCAAGTTTTATTTTCCTATGTAACTGTTGCACTTGCCAGCCCCCAGATCCTTTGCGTTGTAAAACCCGTGCTACACATGCCCCCTCACAGCCTGCATTCCATCGCTTTGCCTAAATCAAGTTGCTGGATCAGTCCCGTGTGTTAGCAGGATAATAACTTTCCTTAGCAGGACAAAATGGTGCAGAGAGTGTTGGCTTTTCTGCTTCAAAGGCTTGAGAGATTCCTTTAACCACAAAAATGAGAATAGAACATAATGGATATACAAGAGTCCCACGATGGCAATCTCGCTGCTGGAAATGTTCATGAATTACCTGTAATTTACCTCAAAATGTACCATATGTTGGACTGCAAGATGCACTTTTCCTTTTTTACTTAAATGGACTGCTATTCAGAACAGTTTTTTTCCCCTTGACATGGGAATAGATGTTGGGAATAGATTGGGGGGAAGGGGCCCACAGAAGTTTCACAAATTAAAGTAGGCACATGTTTTCATGTGAATGCTTTGTACAAGGGAAAGAAAATGGAATTAGGTGCGTTTCCCCCCCTTAATACACCGTCAGCCCCATAGGGCCAGGATGAGAAGATTAAAGACACTTTTGGAGGGGAGAAGGCAGTGAACCACCAATACACCAGTTCCTTTCATGCGTTTCATGCAAAGGGACAGAAATGACAGACCCTTCCATGGCTTGATTTATGTAGTCAGGAGACTTGAAGAGTGGCTCTGCCAAGACAGAGGGAGGCCCCATCACCTACGATGCCCTTTGCTTTCTGCACAGTCCAGGATGGATCTCCCACGTGCTCTCTCTTCCATGTTTACCGTGAGGGCTTATTGCTATATATTTCCATACGTGTCAGAACTTCCACTTCTTCACCTCTTTTGAATACCATCAGAATCTCAGTTTCTTAATTCCCCTGAAGCTGACCAGACGCAGAGGGGAAAAGCCAACAATGGCAAACCTTATTTTCCACCCAGAGCCACAGCCTTGCCACTAGCCCGGCCACATCTGCGTTTTTTGAAGGGAAATGTCATAATATTGCTAATCAATAGGAAGAGTGACAGGCCCATTTGTCAAGAACAAGCCAGCACTGCAGCTGTTGTCCTCCTCTCTATCTTTCTCCTGGGCTTTGGAAAGGGAACCTCAGGGAAGGGCCTGCTGTGTGTCTGGTACAGCCCCCTCCTATGCTGGGGGACAACAGGGAGCCACTGGGAGGAAAATGGTGCAACATCTTGCTGACGCTCTGAACAAGTTGGGTCGAATGCAATGGCAAAGGCTGGGGAAGAAACACGGGGTTTCTAACAGTGGCGTGCAAAAGCAACCAGACACCCTGCAAGGAGAGAGGATCTTCTGTATCAGGAAGTCTATGGACCCTTCATCCAGGGAGTGCAGCTGGTTATGTGTTTCTTTTGAGCTGCAGATGTTTCTTGCTGGTCTGCTGATCAGAGGGACCAGCAGGTCATCTCAAAGGAGAGATGGGAGGGGGGCGGTGGGGTTGGGATGCAAACTTAATGATGATTTTCATCTTTGCTCTGGAGGAAAATGTAACCAGAGGGTGGAGAATGGTGGCAGGGCAGGCTGTAATCTCTGCCCCCGCCCCCCCCACCCACACACACACTAGCTCCCCTGAGCTGATAGAAACACGGATGGGCAGAGCTTGCCACAATTATCAGGTCCGTCATGCATGGGGCCTGGGTTTGTGTGGAGGGGACAGGACGGAAATGCCCTTTTCCACCCCACCCAAATAATTTTTAAATTAGGAAATTAATCTTAATTGACTCTTGTACCTCCAGCTTAGGTGACCCAACTTATTGTTATGGCTTTTGATGCTTGCGGCGGGGGGAGGGTCCCCAAAACTACTAATTTTATTTGATTGGTGCAAGGGAACGAATGCTGATATTAATAAGGAAGCCCTTAAAGAAGTACTGGTAACTTTTCTTGTCAATTTGTACTTCTCCTATGTGTTTCTTGCCTCTGAGGACAGGTGATGCTCTAGAAAATGCCCTTTTTTTTCTCACAGTATCCCCAGTTTGCGGCATTGGAAGCAATTAATATCCAATTTAAAGACAAAGGTGGTATTGTTAGTATATTATCAGGTATATATCTTTCAGAAAGATGTGAAAGTGAAAATATGTCAGGAAGGAAATTCTGGCCAATTAATAGTCCAACCTTGAGGTCAGTGAGTGAACATCCATATGTTTGCAGAATCCCCAATGCAAATGCCACTGGAAAATTTTGCTTGCTTAAAAGAAGGCAATGAGTTTAAAATACTATAACATATTGTTATAGACTAAGTTGTGTCCCTCCCACCCCGCAAGAGTCGTATGTTGAAGGCTTAACCCCCAACATGACTGTTTCTGGAGATAGGGTCTTTAGAAGGTAAATAAGGTTTAAAGGTAATTTAAGAAGATAATAAGGATGGGGTCCCTAATTTGATAGGATTTTGACCTTCTAAGGAGGGGATGACAGAAAGATCTTTCTTTCCACTCTGTGAGAATATAACAAGAAGACAGCCATCCGCAATGTGAGAAGAGAATTCTCATGAGAAGCTGTATCAGCCAGCACCTTGATCTGGACTTCTGCCTCCAGAACTGACAGAAATAAATTTCTGTTGTTTAATCCACCCAGTCTATGATATGTTAACCTGAACTGGTTAAGTAACACATATTTTTCTCCAAAGTAAAGCACCATGATAACATTTCAAGCATGGAACGTCTGTAATCCCCCCTGGAGCCACAAGTATAGGATAATAAGATTGATTTTCAAAAGCATATTAAAATATCCGTGCAAATGAATACAAGTCTTTTTATGGTAGTTGACTTGGAATACCGATGTAGCCCTAGTGATAATGTCTTTGCTGATAATACTTCTGGAGAGTTTCTTTTAGAATTCTGAGTCAGCAGCATATTTGTGAAGCTCTTCAGTAGACACATGTTCTTGTTTTTAAGGGTGGTTTAATTTACTGTTTCCATTTATAAGTCATTCAGAGCAAGCCTGGAATCAAGCTGGTAATCAGAAGAAGGTTACCATTGTTTGGATCAACAACAAGGTGTGTATGTGCAGTGATAAGGCTTATGAGACTTACAACTATGTCAGAAGATTATTCTGAAAGTATAGCCTGGGTCACGATTGGCCAGGGGAGCATCGCAAAGCAAGAGGCTGGCCTCTAGGGGAAGCAACTCATGCTTGTGAGTACCTTGTTCTGGTACCTCAGCTTTGGTAAAAAAAAAAAATTAATTAATTAATTAATTCATTTATTGACTGTGTTGAGTCTTCGTTGCTGTGCACAGGCTTTCTCTAGTTGTGGTGAGTGGGGGCTACTCTTCATTGCAGTGTGTGGGCTTCTTATTGCAGTGGCTTCTCTTGTTGCAGAGCACAGGCTCTAGGCACGTGGGCTTCAGTAGTTGTGGCACATGGGCTCAGTAGTTGTGGCTTGCAGGCTCTAGAGCACAGGCTCAGTAGTTGTGACACACAGGCTTAGTTGCTCCACAGCATGTGGGATCTTCCGGGACCAGGGATCAAACCCATGTCCCCTGCATTGGCAGGCGGATTATATACCACTGCACCACCAGGGAAGTCTCTGGTACCTCAACTTTTGAGTTTACTTTATTTGATCCTTACAACATTTTTGGAGACATATATTTTCATCTGTGGAAAAGCAACTGTCATTTTGTTGGATAAGTCCTGGTAAGTTTGTTCAAACAAAACAAAACAAAACAAAACAAAACAAAACAAAACAAAATCCGTATTGATGCGGATATAATGAAAAAGTACGAGTTCTGTAGCAGACACAAGTGAATATGAGTCTCAGATCTGCCTCTTATAGGCCACATGATCTTGGGTCAGTCACATAAGCTCTCTGTGGCTCAGTTTCCTCATCTGTAAAATGGGTTGTGGTGGAGTACTAAGTTAAATTAGATGAGATAATACACATAAAACACCCAGAAGAATGTTGCTGTATAGAAAGCATCCATTCATGTTAGTTCCCTTCTCTGCTGCTTTCATACTTGGGGATCAAAGCTGATGCCCGGAGGCAAGGCTGAAATAGGAAGTAATCACAATGTCAGCTTGACAATGACGTAGAGGTGGAACAGAAGGAAAGTGCTTTTACCCTTTGAGATATCAAAGGGAAGGACCCTGCAGTTTGTAAAATGGCTCTAAATGAGTTTCCTTTCCTCGTGTGACAGATCTGGCTCCTTTTCTTTAAAGCTGTCACTTGGCAGCTTTTCCTTTTATTCCCTTGCCTTTTCTCCCTGCTTCCCCTGCTTCCTGTTGGGGATGACAGTATCAAGGTGGCCTTGATTTGGATTTTTGAAACTGGAGATGAGTTTTCAGTCCAAAGATTTCTTTCCTACTATGGCAGAGCTAACCATGTTATTGTTCAAGGGAATGTGTCTAAGATTACTAAGTGAAGAATGGTAGGAAATAAAGACTGTTAATCAAGGAGAATGGGCACCAAAGGACAGTCTGGTGTTTCTTTCAGCACTTGTTTCCTTCTTTGGGTTTTTGTCTTCACACAAAGTAAACATCCTAAGTCTTATTTTCTTCTGGATTAGCAAAAATAAGAGATTAGTCTAACACAATTGAGGGCACTTTCTGTGTTGTCCTTTTGTGTGTCTAGGCTCCTCTGGTACATAGAGCTTCTGGTAATTGACTACTGAGGGCACAATGGCATATGGAGGTCTGCATGTGATAGGCAAAAACAATGTACAGGCTGACAACTGGTGTTTTCTAGGACCTGAAGGAATGTTCCCAGTGGTGGTCTGTGCAGTACATCCTCTCTCCTAGTGGAATTCCTATCCACAAGCAAACTACCGATGTGTCAATGCACTTAACTGAGGAAAGACTTAAAAATTTTCTATAATGTGAAATTTTTCAGATTGACGAATGAACTAGAGTTGCCAACTTTTTTCATTCACATCACCCTCACTGAACAACTTGCAAACATCATATTGTCAAGCACCAGATCATCTGATGTGGGCAAGATGTGGCTTACGGAAGGCAAGGTGTGTGATCTACTGTTCCATGTGCTTTGGGGGTTAAAGTTATACAGAAGGCAGTGACATGATACACTGGGCACGTATGTGTACACTTTGGAGTCAGGCAAACCTGGATTTGAATCTTAGCATGACTGTAAGACAAGTCCTTAACCTCAGCCTCAGTTTCCTATCTGTAAAGTGTGAAACATAATGCCTACCTATAAATGAGGACCCAGGCTATCCCTGTTAGGAAGCTGTACATACTACTGTTTTGTAATAATCATCTATTTCCCCTTAGGGTGACCAATGAACCTGGAAGATAGGTGAGGCTGTATTAAAACAGTGGATGCCAGTTTGCAGAGTCTGAAAGAGAATCTGTGGTATTTATAGTTTACAGTGACAAAATTCTTTAGAAAGCTAAGTTGAAAGGAAGTGGGCTTAAACCTGCAGAACTAACAGATTATAAGATTTTACAAGGTGCTGCTGTTATTTGGAAACATGTAATTTGCTTAAGGAGCCGACAGAAAGGGATCTGTGCTTGTTTTATTCTTAAGTGGAAAAATTCCCTAAACTGTTTTTTACTAGCAGACTTGTAAAGAACTAAGTTGAACTGGAGAAAGTGGGCTGGGAAGTGAGAGAAATGTGGATTTAGCCACAGAGTTTGCTCTGGTCCTCCTCATTAGGGAGCCCAGGGTTTAGTACTATCAAATTGATTACTGGAGCTGCCTATTATTATATCCAGATTTGTTGCACCCCCAAGGAGAGTAAAACAGTGACCCTGAGGTCAACTGGAGGGCTAGAGAGCTTGTTAAAAGTACATCTATTTTCTTTCAGCCCCTGTTTGCTCTTGGGCTGAGTGGCCTCCCAACTGTTGGACCCCACAGCTGTTCAGAGGACCCTGCCCACGGCCACAGGATGCCCACCACCCAGACAACTGACAGCTCAACTGGGTACCATGCTTCCCACTGGCCATGGAAGTCTAGAAATGGTTTGGTGAAGAGGTGAAAAATAAACCTTCCGCTCTGATGTCACCCAAGCCTGCCTGTGTGCTTTTTCAGCTGTCAAAAGATTGTGCCAACAGTGTCCGATCTACACATTCCTATCACCTGGAGATCTTTGAAAAGTCCCAATGCCAGGTCTCAGTTCGTACCAAGTGAGTCAGGTGTCTGGGGGGGTTGGAGCCAGGCATAAGTATTTTTTAAAAAGCCCTGGGTGATTCCAACATGTAGCAAAGTTTGGGAACCATTAGACTGAACTTTACAAACAAGATATTACCTCAAGGCTTCCAAATGTATTCAAAGCATCTGACGCGGTAGATGCTTATATATGACAGCTCCCTTTTCTATTAGAGAGTTTGATGATAATGTTGATGACAATAATAATTATAGTAATAATAGCAAGCTGTTATGTTACCAGCGCTGCTGAGTTGGTCCCCAACAAGGGTCCTCCACGCTCAGTGTCGCTCCCACCAATAGAATGAGACCAAGTTTGGTTCAGAAGCAAAGGCAAGATTCCTTCTTTGATCAGAGAATGGAGAGGAGTGAGCTCCAGCTCTAGAGCACACGCTCTCCCTGACAGGCCACGGATGGGCTGCTTTATAGGGTCTCCGCGCGGGGAGGGAGCAGAGCGCTCACCGTGCGTGCAGCTGTGAGGCTGAGACTCGAGATGGCAGTGCCGGGCGCAGCGCCTCTGCACACGGCGCGCCGCCGCCACGTTGAATCGCAGCGGCGCGTGCACGGTGCCGCCGCCCTGAGGCGTCCGCAGGGCAGCTCTGCAGGGACGCTGAGCTGAAGGGCCACATGTGAGGCCTCTGCCCACGGCTTCCTGTGAGCAAGTGAGACTAGGCAAAGCACGAAGGAGAAGAAAAAAGGTTAGACTTTATTCCCCAGATTCTATCTTTATTCCCTGGGATTTGTTAATAGGCTCTGCTGGTGACAGTTACACATTTAGGGAACGCTACAGTTTACTCTTACCTCTGTTTTAGTGTTAAGCCTCACCATTCTCCCGTGAGATGAACATGAGTATATGAGTACTACCTTTTCCATCTTTCAGATGACAAAAGTGAAGCTTAGGAAGGGAAAGTGACCGTCCCAAGCAGAGCCTGGCCTGACGCTGGGTCATCTGACTGCTAGTCCAGGGCTCTTCCCACCGCGCCACATGGACCGTGTGCTCGAGGAGCGCCCACCGGATGCAGCAAGACGCATCCGTGCATGTAAATGTACTGAGACTACACAGTAGGTAACAAAACACTCCAAATTACTAATCAGTTGAGATCTTATGTAGAAAGCCAAATGGGGATCCACACCCAGTGTCAGCTTCTCAATGCTGCAGCTGGATTGGACGAGGTGGCCGGATCCTCTCGTACTCCCTGAACCTAGCCAGTGGACCAGACGTGCTTCACCTCCCCATGCAGGCAGGCACAGGATGAGAAGCTAAGCAGATTAGAGACTAGACCAGGCCTAACAGGACCTGACCCTGCTCCACCCATTTGCTGAACATGAGAGGAAGTACAAGGTGAGTCTACCATGCCTGAATGCAAGGGGGTAGGTGGGTCCAAAGAGGGACATTGTGTTTCTCGCCAGGTCCACACAGGGTGATAAACAGCTAACCTTGTCTCCTTCTGCTGAGTCAGATAAGTCTTTCTTTTCTTCCTCTTTTGGAGAAGGGAAACTGTGAGAGTTGAGGGAGGTACTAGAAACATTGGTTTTCATATTTGCTCTCTTGTGGGTTGAAATGGAAACAAGTAAACATGATGATGGGAGACAGGATTCTTCCTGCAGCAGGCAGACTGTGAATAAGTGCCGTATAAATCGTATTGGAAGTATGAGCTGTGAGGAGACCGGATATTGTGGGCAGGGAGGCTCCATGAAGGCTTAAGAGTTGACTTGGGTCTTGAAGAAGAAACAGGAGCTGAGCAAATGAAGTCTTTCCTTGAATATCTTCTGATTCCCTGATCCAGGGTGTATGTAGTGGTTTTTAGAATCTTAGGGACTGGTTTGAATAAATCTGATACAGCTAATAGTTTACTGACCAATCAGGTGCAGCTGCAAATACCTCTTTGGTGGTTGTAATAGTAGCCCAGCATCACAAGGATGTGTGACAGGTAGAGGGTTTTGCTCAGCCAAGTTAGCTAAACAGTTCCTTTTGAGATATGCTACTTTTTATTTGCTTCTGAAATTTTCACAAGGATGAATGTTGCAGCTTTGAGGAAAAGGATTCATCATATCACCATGTACTGGGATGTACTGGGACAATGTTGGCTTGAGACAGCCAATCTTGACTTTCAAGCCTAGCCCTGACATACACGCGAGTGACCTCAGACATGTGGCATGCCCCCTCTGTGGCACAATTTTCTCCAGTAACACAAGAATGATAGTAGCATCTATTTCAGAGGGTTGTTCTGAGGTTTAAATGAGATAATGCACGAACATGAAGAGTCTAGCTCCTGATGTACACTGCATGCTTAATAAGTACAGTCTCGTTAATCATTGTTTTTATTGTTATTAATAGACCCTGAGATTCATCCTGTTGTGGAAATGATTCTCAACAGTTTTTCAGGACTAGAACTGCCCAATTGTGGCCAAAAACTTACCTTGCTTTGCTTTTTGTCATCTTTGGGTTTCAGATTTTTTTCTTTGACCTCTGGGAGATTTGTCACCTTGGATGAGAATTTGAAACAGGTCTTTCCACCTTTATTAGCATTCTGTCCATCTTTCAAGTTCCATTTCAAATTCCATTTGGGGAAATTAGGAAATGCTTTATGGAGGAGCTGGTATTCATCTCTCCCTCTCAGCTCCCACAGGTCTTTATAATTTTATTACAGCATTTATCATATTCTATCCAGCACTGTAGTTAAATACCATTTGTCTCTTTCACCACACAGTAACTTTCCTGAGGGTAGGAAGAAGAGTCCATTTATCTTGGAATCTCTCATGCACATAGTAGAGTACCTGGCACACAGTAGATGCTCAACAAATATTTGTTAAATTAGAATGATTCAAAAATTTTAAAAAGACTTCCTTATAATCATTCACTTTTCTATTTGTTCATTGATCTTTCCAACTGGGAAGGATAATTTGGGAGATTATCATGAAGCAATCTCAAGTTTCATGAACCAAAGGTAGAGTGATTATCATTCTTAAGTTTTTAATACCATTCCTTGAAGAGATGGAGATAAAGTACAGAGCAACAAAATACTGGAGTAACTATTGTTAACTGGTATTTGTGAGCTCTAACCCTGCTATTGTGACCTTAAACTGTGTGACCATCAATAAGCCCTGAGCTTCTCTGAGCCTGTTTCTCCATTTGTAAAAAGAAGGTGTTCTCTCTCTTTTACTTATAAATCTATATAATTCCTGGCATCTTTAGATACAAAGAGGAATTTTGCCATTGTTCTCAAAATGGTAAGTTGAATAGGTCAGAGCTTTTCTTTAAATCACTACTATGTCCCTAGGGCCTAGAACAGTGTCTAGCATAGAGTAGTAGCTCAACAAATACTAATTGACTAAATGAATAAACAAATATCTTTAAATGCAGTTTAGTAATGTTGAGATACAGTGTTTAGGAATAGTTTTATTCATGGCCCTCCAAAATACCCTGTTCCTGGGAGACTCATACTAAGGCAAGAAGCACACCATGGAAGCAAATATGAAAAACAGGACTTGGGCTCTACTTGATCTTTTTCTACATTGTGGCATGAGCTTCACAAGGGACCTCCTCCAAGTCAAGTCTATGTATATCAGAGCAATTAACATTTTAGATGGGACAATTCTTTATTTTGTGCAAATGTCCCATAGAATGTAAAACATTTTATTATCCAGTAGATGTCAGTACAAGCCCCAGTCATTTGTGTCAACCAAAAGTCCACCCCCAAACACAAACATTTCTTGACACCCCCTAGGAGCAGCACACACCCCCTCATGGAGAACCACTGATCTGTCCTCTGACCAGTTTAGCTTATGGATGGAGATCACTGCATGTCCTCTCCTCTTCACTGCACAAGTTTATAATCAGATATGAATTAGCCTTAGTATCAACTCTGGTCCTTCCTTGTTAGAATAATTAGACACACAAAAATTGTAGCCTTGTAGAAAGTCCAGTCCTCTACTAAGAACTGGGTTCACCCTCCCCCCCCATCTCCCAGAGAGATAATGACCAAGTCCAAAGTGATCTCATGGAGAAGCTACAGAAGGGGCTGATGTAGAATTGCCATGAATATCCACTTAATATCTACTTAGAAACCTGAACAGCCCAAGTTATAAAAACCTTGGTTGATACAGCATTTCTGGCCAATTTGAAGCCCAAATCTTCCTGATGCTGAAGATCCTTTGTTCACCTTACGGTTTTAGTTCCAAGCTAAATGGATTTCAAATTGCATCTTTTGTTGTCCAATGGGACCTGAAATGTTAGGAGTTAATGCTTCTTGCTCAGTCCTAATGTTTTTTCCATGTGGAGGGAGCTGGTAGTATAACATTCCTGGCCAGCTCCATAGGGGAGGTCTACACTGGACCACTTGTCTCCATGAATGCTGGATAATTGTATTTAATTCTGGGTAATTGTGTTTAGTTCAATGTTAGGAAACCCACTTGCCATCGGCTTGGGCCACATATTCTCCAATATCTGCCTTATCAGTACTTATAGTGATATTTTCATCTCTTTGTATTTTACCCTTTGTCTTATTTTTCACTTGGCTTATAATTTGGGAAGAGAAGAGGTGTCCTCAAACTCCAACACTAGATATGAAGCTTGATTCTTTTGCGATGGCATTCATAAACACTCTAAGATTTTTTAAAATATACATTTCCTGTGTAAAACATAGTGATTCACAATTTTTAAAGGTCATATTCCATGTATAGTTATTATAAAATATTGGCTATATTTTCTGTGTTGCACTATATATACTTGTAGTTGATCTTATACACAGTAGTTTATATCTCTTAATCTCCTACCCCTATCTTGCCCCTCCCTCCTTCCCTCCCTAGTAGTAACCACTAGTTTGTTCTCCATATCTGTGAGTCTTTCTTTTTTGTTATATTCACTAGTTTTTTTTTTAAAATTCCATATATAAATTATGTCATACAGTATTTGTTTTCTCTGAGTTATTTTGCTTAGCATAATACCCTCCAAGTCCATCCATGTTGTTGCAAATGGCAAAATTTCATTCTTTTTTATGGCTGAGTTGTATTCCATTGTGTTATGTGTGTATATATACATATGTACATATATGTGTATATATGTATATACACCACATCTTTATCCATTCATCTGTTGATGGACACAGGTTGCATTTTTTTAAATTAATTAATTAATGTATTTATTTATTTATTGGCTGCGTTGGGTCTTTGCTGCTGCACATGGGCTTTCTCTAGTTGCAGCAAGTGGGGGCTACCCTTCATTGTGGTGTGAGGGCTCCTCATTGTGGT
Organism: Hippopotamus amphibius kiboko; assembly: GCF_030028045.1. Taxonomy (NCBI): domain Eukaryota; kingdom Metazoa; phylum Chordata; class Mammalia; order Artiodactyla; family Hippopotamidae; genus Hippopotamus; species Hippopotamus amphibius. The sequence continues at coordinate 51,546,000 of NC_080189.1, read as the reverse complement.
GGCTTCTCCTGTTGCAGAGCACAGGCTCCACGTGCACAGGCCTCAGCAGCTGTGGCACACAAGCTCAATAGTTGTGGCTCACGGGCTCCAGAGTGCAGGCTTAATAGCTGTGGTGCACAGGCCCAGCTGCTCCATGGCATGTGGTATCTTCCTGGGGCTGGTATCAAACCTGTGTCCCCTGCATTGGTAGGTGGATTCTTAACCACTGCACCACCTAGGAAGTCCCTAGGTTGCTTTCATATCTTGGCAATTGTAAATAATGCTGCTATGAATATTGGGGTACAAACATTCTAAGATTTACAAAAGCTTTAGGGTAGTTAATGCTAAAGAATTCTACATAGTCTTTAGAATATAGGTTCAGCTCCATGTTAATGGCTTAACAAGGTCAAAGTCTGAGCTGATATGGTGGCAGTGCTCAGTGATGCCTGCAGGGGTCCTGGCTCCTCCATCTCTTTTCTCCATCATCCTTAATGGATTGCCTTCGTATACGCGGTCCAAAATGGCTTGCAACCAGGTTCAGCATTCCAGCAGGCATGAAGGAGGAAGAAGAAGGGAAAAGGACAGCTTTCCCTTTCCCTTTATGGGAACGTTGTGGAAGCTGTCTACATTACCTCCACTCACATCCTGGTGAAGAGAGTCTTGCCATGTGGAAGTAATCAGTAAGTACTTGCAGATTGAATGGATAGATAAGGGAATAGTTCACTGCTTAAGGAATCTATGGAATGAATTCCAAGAGGACTGGTTAAGTGGTTTTTTTGTGCCTAAAACTTCACTTATGCCCACATTGCAGGTGCGCTAACATAAATGTAATCTAGTAAATTTGGTTAGTAGAGAACCTTGTTTTGAATTCAGGTCCTAGGGCTTCCTCTGCTCACTGGCTTCTGTGTTTTGCTTTTCTTTATGCTGCGGTGATGTCTTGTTAGTATTACACAGATGCCAAAATCTTTCCTGAAACTCCAGTGGTTTTTACCACGTAGGGCAAGCCATTCTGCCGGGCTCACACTAAAGAAAAAGAAATAAACTATAAGATCAGTTTCCAGTACAGAAAAGCAGACCATCCTGGCAAAGGTTTTGAAACATGACTTGTTGACCAGCCTACACAGAGGAATCAGATATTTGGAGGTAACAGGAGAGATGATTCATGGCATGACTTCAGCGAGACCATGGTGCCTGGAACTTGCACTTGACCACATGCACATATGGTAAGACACAGGAACCATTAATCTGTCTTCACACCTCTTTCTCACCCAGAATGAAAATTGTTTTGCCTAGCAAAAGAGGTGGGCTCAGCCAAGGGGAGACACACCAGATTATGTTTCCTGAAGGATCTGTGTTGTTATAGTGAAAAGACAGCAATAATTTGCAAGGATTCCATGGGAGATCATAAGACCCCTCTAGTCCCACCATTCTGCTACTCTCAGTCATGGAAGTAGTGTGATGAAATGTAATACGTGGTGGAGGGGCTCAGGTTACTCGCGTGTGGTAGTAGTAGATTTTTTCCTCTAACATGGGAAATCTGCAATTTTTACACTGTCGCAGAACAAATGGATCCGTGACTAATGCTATACAATTTATGTAGCTAATTTCACATAATTTTCACAGTTGGTTCACATTTATGACAGTTAAAAGGTTTTTCCCCTAGCTTGAGATTTATGAGGTGGAATGGAATTTGCCTATCCACAGACCCCTTGCTATGTTTATATTCTCGAAGACCATCCGCTCCACTTTACCTATTTTGCAGGTGAGGAAATTGAGACTGTCATCAGTTTAGTGACTTGTCCAAGGTCACATAGATGCTATGTAGCAGAGCAAGCACCAAAGCCAGGTCCCACAAGTGCTGGTCACAAGCACATTTATTTGGATGATTAGGGATTCTGCATGAAAAGTGATACAATGCCTGATTCTCCTCTTTTTCAAAAGAAATAGAAACATCTCTCTTCCTTCCATGTCACCATTGCACACGCCCCATTTTGCACTGCAGCCATCCACCCAGTTGGAGGGGAGAGTTGAGGAAGCTCTGCTGATTGCATGAAGACTGATGTCTATTTCCCCAAGTGTCAGCCCATCAGATTTTACTCAGTAGGCTGGATCTCATCCTGGGGCAAGAAGCTTTCAGTTTATCATCTGAAAAGTGAAACAGTTTAAAAAAACTACAAATTGTCTCAAATTCTGACCAGTAAGAACAGCAATGTACACCCAAGCTCCCCCTCACCAATCACAATGAGCTCTTTCCTCTTTATTTCATAGCGTGGCCCCCTCAAAACATAAAGCCCCAACCATCTTAAGTCACATTCTCTAGCGTAAAACCTGAGATGCTGATTCTTGAGCAACAGATTTATTGAGAAGCTTGCTTTCTGATGAAATCTGTAAGAGAGTGAGGGAAGCAGTGTAGGTAGGGCAGGAAAGAAAGGAGGCAGCGACGTGGGTTCAGTTGGAGTCTTGCCGCAGCCTGATCTCACGGGAGGCCCTGGAGTGTGAATGGTTGTTCCTTTTCGAGGAAAAGGGGCTGGGGCATTTATACGAATGTACCAATCAGTCTTTGGTTGTCAGCCCTCCCAGGAGGGCTGGTGCAGAACTTCCCAAGCATCTCTAAGCTATACTGTCCAGCTGGCCATGGCAAATCTCTGGAGCCGGGAAGGGTGCAGCTGTGAGCTGTTAGCAGCCAATTTGTATAGCAGCTGGGGGATGGGTGCACCAGTAAGGGATTTGGGCAAGACACCAAGAGCATACACTAAACATTGCTGTATGTCCATGTCCCAGAAAAGAAAGAAAATTATAACTACTATAACAACACAAAACAAGAAGTCAGCTTTGTTTACCAGAAAGCATAATTCACAGTTCTACTTGTTCTGTGATTACATAAAAGCCACAAACAAGACACTAATAACAAAGAAAAACTGTAAACATCACCAATGGAGGGATCTGTTAGAATCATGTCTGAACCATGACATCAGGGTAGAAACAGATTCACTGTGGAACGCCCTCAATTCCAGGGTTACCTTGGCTTCCTAGTCCCTGTGATTCTTTTCTGTATTGATCACAAGTCCCCCACGTTTGACTTAAGACCTGGGCAAAGGCAGTATAAGACTCAGGGCCTGAGCAAAGAAAGCAGTTGTTTTGGAACTACCGATTAATTGGGAGAATCTGCTCAACACTGTCTTGCCTCAACAAAATTACATCCAAGGTGGCTCTGGCTCCTTCTCAAAAATTTCCTATTTTGAGTATATATCTATATGGTGACTAGCACAGCTCTTGACATATCCTAGGTTCCAAGGACAAATTTCTGCCACACTGACCCCAAAGATGAAAAGAACCTACGATATGTCAAGAGCTGTACTAGTCACCATATAGATGTAGACTCTAATCTTTAGATATCTATTTAAAGATGAAAATTGTAGAGATGAGCAGTATTTATTGAAGACAATGGATCAAATAGCATCAATACTTGCCAGTGTACAGATCAAGAAACAATTTTATGGTGTTCTCACCTCCCTTCGTTTTTTGGAAATACGGTGAATTTTTAAAAAAAATCTATAAAGTAGGGAATAATAATATTTACCCCACAGTTTGTCATGATGATTATAATGGGTAATATTACTAAGATGATAAAATTTTGAGTGTTACATTTATTTACTACAACTTATATGTGCCAGAAATGTAGTTCACTTTTCTTCTATTACTAAAAAAAATCCCCTTTCTCATGAGCCCCCGTTCCCGCTGAGAGATAAGAATGTGAAAGACATAATCTCATCAATTAAAGATTACTTGGTACCCTTTGGTTTAAGGCCATCAGTTTCAGGTCAGTATTTAGCCAATAGGTGTAGCAAATGCCCACAGGGGGTGTTTTCCCCTCTTGAGAGCCCTCTATCTTACACCTCTCATAGTCTACATGTGACACTAGGACCTAGATGTCAGTGACTGTTGAGAAAATGGTGAGGGCTTCCACAGTAATGAGGCGTCCTCAAAGTTCAATTAGGTTTTTCTTGTCTATTCAGTTAATTAAAAAAAAAGTTCCCTAGGAAAGTGGGAAAGCAAATAGAAAGGCCTCATAATTTAGTTAGTATGGCTTTTCTTTGACCCAATTCTCTTACATGTTGGATGAATTTCTTCTGCAAATTGAATAATTTTCACAAGTCAATTACACACATTCCCTCAGCGTGTTTGAATGTAATGAAATAGCTTAATAGAATAAAACAATAACTCCCAAGATGATGATGTTGGCCATTATTAAATATAACAATAGGAATTAATTATGACAGCAGAAGGGATAATTGATGATTTGGAAAATGGATTCTAAAGCTCTTTTCTATTGTGACTTCAGAGACCTTTCAAGAGTTATGTGACTTTCCGAATGCTTTTCAACAAGGATTATTAATAACATTTTTTTAAATTCCTTAAATTTGGTTAGTCCTTTATAAAACACTGTCATGTACAGAATCTTGTTTTTAATTTAGCCAGCTCTTAGATAGAGCTTGCCATGTGCCAGGCCCTGTTCGGCGCGCTTCACACATATTAACTCACTCGATCCCCAGTGCTGACTCTCTCCTGTGTGATTCTGGGTGCTCTTTTACAGATGAGGAAACTCAGGCTTAGAGAGACTGGGGAACTTGTTCTAGGCTCCCCAGCTGGGAAGTGGCAGATCGAGGATTTGGGTTCAAATTGCTTCCTGAGTCCCTGATCGTAACCTTGACACTGTTGTACCTACATCTCAGTCTTACCACCACCCTCAAAGTGGGCATGTTGGGTTCCATTTTCCTGAGGATTAAACACTCATTGCACAGAAATTATGTTATTTGCCAAAAATGTAGAGCTAGGTAGTAAGTGTCAGGGCTGGAATTCAAACCCTTGCCCACTATTCCCAAATCAGTACACTTCCTGATGTGCCTTTATGAGGCAAATTTCTTTTACTCAAAGTGTATATAACATTTCCAGAACTTTGGAGCACTGAGTAAAGAATAATATTATATTGCCTTTTGGGGAAAAAATTGGGCAGAAATTTTGAGGGCTGATGGAAACATATGCAGTTCTTTTAAATTGGAAACGTTAATTTAGGAACATAGACTCATAGAATGTTTAAACTACAAAAGATCATATTGTCTCCTAATAACTCTTATATTCACTGTGCACAAAAAAGTCCCTAAGAATTTTTTTTTTGTAGGTACTCAAAAGTATTTCTTTTTTTTTTAAATTTATTTATTATTTTTTGGGGGGTACACCAAGTTCAATCATCTGTTTTTATACACATATCCCCGTATTCCCTCCCTCCCATAACTCCCCCTCCACCCTCCCTCGAGTCCCCCTCACCCTCCCCATTCCAGTCCTCTAAGGCATCTTCCATCCTCGAGTTGGACTCCCTTTGTTATACAACAACTGCCCACTGGCTATCTGTTTAACAGTTGGTAGTATATATATGTCTGTGCTACTCTCTCGCTTCGTCTCAGCTTCCCCTTCACCCCCCGCCCCCCCATACCTCGAGTTCACCAGTCCATTCTCTGCACCTGCGTCCTTGTTCTTGTCACTGAGCTCATCAGTACCATTTTTAGATTCCGTATAGTCCCTAAGAATTTGTGGTTAATGCAGGTTCTCAGGTTCCAACCCAGGAATTCTCATTCAGTAGATCTGAGGTCAGGCTCAGGAATCTGAATTTTAATAAACATGCCCAGGTTATTAATGCTCATTTTTGAAATAGAGGAAGGCAGGTGCAGAGGAGTGAATAGACCTGCTCAGATTTGCCAAGATACTAGGGAAATCGAGACCCTAAGGTCAACATGTACTAAGTATACTTTGGTTTATTCATAATATGACATGTTTTATTTATGAAATTCCAAGATTAATTTATTCTCGTAAGAATCACAAACTCACTAATGCAATTTATTCTTAAGTGAGTTAAATTTTTCTTATAAATGAAGTTAAGAGCTACTGAAGTCTAAGGAACTGAATGTTACTGAGGTTTTGCAACTTAATATATGTAAGCAGCAGCATTTACTCTCTCCCAGAACTTAGTTTGATTAATTACCTCAACACTAATGCATGAAATCGAATAAATGCAAAACTACTTTAAAGAGACGGGATACCTACCTAGAGATCTAGAGAAAGATAGACTATAGCAAATCAATGACATTAGCCCAGCTAAGAAAGAATATATCAACAGAAGGAGGGGATCTGCTTGGAATATAAAAAAATGGTAATTGGAGAGCCAGAAAAGCTGCAACTATCCATAAGTGTGTGGGGAACAGGAAACCCTGCCTCTGCTCCAGTCAAGGGTGTGCTGTTGACCCCTTCTGGTGTGTCTACCCAGCCCATGGCCCCATTCTCTGAGCCTTCCCCACCCACAGTGAGTGATTTTAGAAGCCATAGTTGTAGTATACCACCCTACCCCTAGGCCAAAATTGATTGGAGGTGTCAGGCTCCTGACACAGAACTGGGGCAATCAGATTCTGCATCACATGAAATTGTAATTGAGATTCAAAGGCTCTCATTAGTCTCTTCTAGTAGCTTTGTATATAAAATCAGGAGTTTTTGGAGCCCAAGTGAAGAAGAGGCATCTTAAGGAGAATGCACAAAGGACATAAGATATGTCCTATGCAATCTGGGGGTTGGGGCTCAGATGCGGGTTTCCGAATCACATCTGAGAAATCTAAAATCTGTGAGCGTGGCTGAAGAGGCGTATGGCAGCAGAATTAAGTAGTATGGCTTGGAAAGTAACAGACCTCCCAGAATTCTCGGGAGGAAAGGATGCATGAATGTTTCCCAAGCCAGATGTGGACCGTGTACAAGCAAGAGCCAGCACAGGGTTGTTTTATACCCAGTCCAAAAGGGCTGCCTTGATGTGTGAAGGGAAAGAAACTGAAAGGAGATTGCTGGGTGCTGTATTAGTTTGCTAGGCCTGCCATAACAAAGTACCACAAATTGAATGGCTTAAAACAACAGAAAGCTATTCTTTCACAGTTCTGGGAGCCGTAAGTCCAAAATCAAGGTGATGGCAGGATCATCCTCCCTCTAAAGCCTCTAGGGAATGTTCTTCTTTGCCTCTTCCAGCTTCTGGTAGCTGCAGGCAACATAATTCTAACCTCTGCCTCCATCTTCACATGGTCATTTCTCGCCGTGTGTCTTTGTGTCCATATTTCCCTCTTCTTACAAGAACATCAGTTATATTAGATTAAGGGTCCACCAAAGTCCAGTAGGGCCTCATCTTCACTTACCTAATTACATATGCAATAACCCTATTTCCAAATAAGGTCACATTATGAGGTTTAGGACTTCAATTTTTTTTTGGGGGGGGGGGGGGGACACAATTCGACCTGTAACAGATACCTAGGTGCTGAGGAAGCACTCTCAGGCAACGCAGAATAGAGGCATGTGTGTATATCTTCTGTTAAGGGGATGATGATGAAATACCCCTTTTCTCCCCTCTTCCACTGCTCATGATAGCAGAGTGCTGCTACCCCATCCATAAAAACCACAAACAGACACACACAATGCTATAGGACCATTCCAAGAAGAGATGGCTGCCTTCCTTACCTCTCCTATCTCTCCCTGCTCTGACCTTGAAGGCTCAAGTCTGTGACTAGGAGAAGAGCAACTCAAGGAGAGGAAACTGAGAAAAATGGACCCAGTCTGCCTTTGACTTCAGGCTTCATGCCTGCAAGTAGGCTGAAGCTGGGGGAGGGAAGAAGTCACAGAGTATCGATTATTATGTGGCATTGGATACCTTAATTACTGAACTGAGACTGTTTTTCCATTTGAACTGTAGGACCTTTATTTATTACTTGGGAATGACCAGACACATAGGCCTGAGTCTTCATCCAGGGTCAAGAGAAGAGCCAGACAGGCTCAAGGAATTCACACTTAAGATGATAAAGAAAAACAAAAGTAAATGTTCTTAATGCTTACAACCCATGAGCCATGCCCGTTTAGCATAATATTGAGTTGGCCAAAAAGTTCATTCAGTTAGTGAATATGTGATTCAATAAAGTTCTTCATGAAAATTAAAAATGTCTTTTATTTTTACTTAAAACCAAACGAACTTTATGGCCAACCCAATAATTCCACATGATTCTTTAAATGAAGAACTTTACATTCTGGCCTGCATTTCAGTCTCCCATGAACTTGGCTGTGGTTCACCTGTGTCCCATTAACTGGTCTATATTTGATATATTGGCAAAAAACAAGTTTTTACTTTGTTTTGTTTATTCTTGGTCCATGGAGCAGTACTGATAAATACTGACATACCTAAGGTAACAAGATCTATATTTAGGTGACCTGTCTTGCCCTTTTATTTTGTTCTTTACCTCTTCAAGTCCCAATCATTCAATCACTTAATAATTCCTTAAACATTTATTGAGCACCTACTTTTTAAGCTTCTGAGACATAATGGAGAGCAAAAAAGACATTGTCTTTGCCCTCATGAATGGAATATTCTAGTGGAGGAAGAAACTGACAGGTAAATGAATATAGCCAGATAGATAAAGTCAGGTGGTAATAAAGGGGCAATAGAATAAAACAAAAGAATGATTTGGGACTCAATGTCTCCTATCAAGTGAAGCAGATTAGAATACTGTTTGTGAAAAGAAATTGAAAATACCCAAAGACAAAAAAATAAAAAAACAGCAAACTTAACAAGTATAATATTTTCCATACAGAATTGATAGTCTCATTTCCTGAGCTATCATTTTTAGAAAGAAATTCTTGATTTTTAATGTCTTCCTGGATTTCTAAAACCCAGCCATACACCCGGATTAAGATGAAGTCTGACTCTTGCATATTGGTTAATACCTAATTCTTTCTCTGGTTTCTCATTCTTACTATGGTTTCAAAATAACACATGTTAGAGAGAACTTGCACAACACAGAAAAGTAAATGAGGAAATTAAAAATCATCTCCAATCCCCCTTTATTTTATTTCTTGATTTTTCTTTATTTCCAAATTCTTACTCTCCCTCAGGGACAATAAAAGAAGAAGAAAATTAAAATGAATTTGAAACAAAATTAGCAGGGGCTGTTATTACACAGAACTTTTACTGTTATATGGTAGGAGATGTGGTACTAGAACATTCTGAATTGTTTCTGGACTTTGGATGTTTTACATGATGCTCTATGTGAAAATACCCTCCTGTTATGTTCTTTTGTGTTGTGAATTGTCACACCCTAAAAGAATTGGAAGAATCACTGAATCTAGAGCTTTCTATCCCCAAACATCACTGCAAATCATTAAAGATCTAAATTATCCCCCATGAATTTAAGAACAAAGCGGGTGAGGAGGAGGGTGTCAAACCATAATTACTATTGTTCAGGACGGAGAGGATTTGAGGAAGTTAAAATTCAGACCAGCAGTTTAGAAACACCAGTTTATAGATTAGGAGTCTGAGGCTGAAGCCTGGAAGGCTGACTCAAAGTTACAGGCCAGCTACAACCTGGAGATGGACTGACTGCTATTTAAGCTTCTGAAGTGCTTCGTGCTACCTGCTAACTTCTAACTTAAGAACTTCTTTATTTATTTTTTTCCTTAGAAACAGTAACCTTTTCTAGTTTATCTTTTAAGACTTTGGTGACCAAAGTCAAGTCTGATTCAGATGCAATGACTCGTAGAAAGTTTTACATACACTTGCTATTGTATGGTGTTTAGAAATAATTTTGGGTAATAGAGTTAATTGTCAATATGTGATGAACATTTATCCTGAACATAGAAAAATGATTTCTGGTCCACATTCCATTCCTCAGTAATCACACTCTCATACCCACATGTGTGCACGTGTGCGTGCACACACACATTTTTATTTCTCCCTTTTGTTTCCTTTTTCCTAGAAAAAAATTTAAAAAGCTGAAAAAATATCTTGGTGCTTTGGATCAATTTTCCATTTGAAATAGCTCAGCAATCAGCTGGCTGTACCTGATGGGTCCTTGGAACACTCTCTTTTATGATTTCAGATGAAAAAGGGCTACTAGAAAGAAAGTGGCAAGGACCTAAGTAGATTTTTAGGAGCCTGAAGACAGACTTGAGAATCTGATATTAAAATAAAAGAGGCAAGAAATGAAGCAGTCAAAAGGAGTTAATAAGACTAAAGATATGAATGCAATGTATAGGAATTAGACAAAAATGATTTTAAAAGGAAGTGCCATTCTCATTGGGTTGAATTGACCTCCTATAACCACAGCTACTCTTAGTAGGTGTGAAATTTTTTAAAAATACATATTTTTAAAGAGCTCTTGGTATTCCTATCTTCCTCATCAGTTTAATGAAAATTGAAAAGACTACACAGGCCCGTAGGTGAGGTCAGTTGTATTTTTTTCTCTTTTCCCTGCTTCATTCTTGGCCAGTACAGGATATTATTAGGATATTTTATTTGATTTTCTTCCTTTCCAGGCAATGCATTATGTACCTATCAAATGATGTTTGGTCATCAATTCTTGGTCTCTCCTGGAGGTCAGTCAATGACACCATCTAAACTGTCATCTCATTTCTTTCTTTAAAGAGAATCTATCTATTTCCTTTGAGCACATAGGGATTTCAAATGCAGGTAAGATACTAAACCATTCATGAACAAGATGACATTTTGTCTCATCAAGACTGTCAGACTTTGCTTCTATAGGAAGATGAACTTAGTTATTAAAGGAGTCTCCTTCATTTAAAGTTCCAGGTAATATGCTATTAACTCAACTCATCTCACCTCTTCATTGCTAGATCTCTTCATCTCTTAGTTACTTTTATATTAGAGTGGAGGGTGTCTATGGAGGAGTAAGGATGCTGGGGATTCAGATATGGAGAAACAGAGACTTAAAGTCAGAATTCTGAGGTTCAAATCAGGGAAAATTGTAAATGGCTGTACATTTCTGATGCACAGAAGAGAATATAAATGTGTTGGAAATATTCCCAGGTAGATTAATAGACTAAAAGTAATATCCTAAAAGTTAATAGGATAAAAGCAAAACAACAGTGGAGAAACCTTGAAATTGTGGCTCAGTGATTAAGGGGATCATTTAAAAGTTAAAGACTTGAAATACATACCTACTGTTTGCGGTCATGCTCAAAGCGTCTTTTCTCATGTGCAACGTCCATTTACTGAGAGCACAGTCAGTTATATAAAGTTTTATTTCTCCTGCAGATTCTGAATCTTTCAGAGACAGACTTAAGTGTTATTTTTGGAAGGTTTGGTAAAAACTCCAACAGCCGTTGCATCTTTCTGAATGCTTGTGCTTTGAGTTGGCTGGGGACCATTTTTAGCTTTTCAAATTAATAATTTGTAAAAGATGCAATGCCTATACATAAGGACTTCATCTTGTCTGCAGAAATGATTCAAAACAGCAGTTGCTACACACAAGTTGGTCTCATTAAGTGAGATTTTGATGCAAGAGCACAGGTACTGGTGTCAGTGCTGCTGTTGGGTAACTACTTAACTGCGGAAATAATGGCAGAGCAGAAGGTGTGAGAAAGCATTAACACTGATCGTTATTCTGCTGAGGGTTTAAAGTCTCCACTCGATTTTCCCTTTGTTTTCCATTTGGAGCAATGCACTGCACTTTAACAAAATTCCTTAGGGCTTGCAAGAAATGTAATTGCTTTCTTTCTTTTTTTCTTTCTTTTTTTTTCCAGTTAGGAATTTGCTTTAAAGAACATTCTAAGGTTTTTACGAAGGTCTTGTAGAGACCCTTATTTCAATCTATCATCAATTCCATCTCTTTGTTAAAATATCCTGATGAACAGTTTTGATGTGTAAATAACAAACAACAAAAAAGGAAACAAACCAACAAAACAACCATACTCCCACAAAATAAACAAAATCATGTAAATTATCTGGAAAGAAATACATTTCTTCAGTGAACCCTTTTTGACTAAGTGCAGAACAATGTCTCTTAACCAGGTCACTGTACTAGATACAATAATTAGATGTTCTGAGAAAATGCACAAGGTAAGGCATACCCACAGGGGCTATGGGAAGAAGATCTGAAGGTCTAGCTAAGACTCACATCAAATCCAGGAGGCATTCCCAGCTCTCCGCACACTTCAAAACAGCTAGAAGCTCCAGATTTCCAGTGCCCTTAGTTATGACTGAACCCACAGGCATAACCTTTGTCCTACTGAAGCAGACAGTCAATCGGGAAAGCCATTTTTGTTTCCAATTTGACTCTACATGGCATATATCCTGCCACTCTGTGTCTCTGATCTGCCCTTTGAAGAGAAAATTCAAAGGTGGCAATTATGATGTTGAGTGGGACAGAAGAGTCAGTATCAGAATAGAGGAGCCTCAAGAAACATTTCCATGACGATAGAAACTGTCTCATAAAATGTGGACCAATGCTGGAAGTGGACCTGGCTTTTCTTCAAATTGTTTTTCAATTGTGGTAACATTGTAGTTACCATTTGAATCATTTTTTAGTGTATAGTTTAGTGGCTTAAGTATATTGTGCAACTACCACCACCACCCATCTCCAGAACTTTTTCATCTTCCCCAACTAAACTCTGTGCCCGTGAAACAATAGCTCCCCAATGCCTCTGGCCCCTGGCAACTGCCATTCTACTTTCTGTGTCTGTGATACTTGACTCAACAGTGCTGCCAATCTTAAGTATTCCTTCACTTCAGGAACTTTGTTGTTTATTTTTAAAACCCATCAGAGAAAATGCACAGCAGCTGGGGAAGGCAAAAAAAAAAAAAAACTCCAGGGATCCATTTGAAAGAATGATTATGCCAATAATAAAGCTTGTGAAAAGAGCTATCACCCCCAAAAGAGGCAGGCTCTCGCCCAGGCCATGCCAAACTTAAGGCAACATTTCTGCTTTGAAATGGCTGGTGATAGAGAGCACATTTATGTTGCAGATGGAAGAGGAATTCAATCACCTGGGCCCAGAAAGCCAGGGCATGGAAATGGATGTCTCTGGGATCTGGCGTATAGCTATTACTGAGAGAGGAAGTGTTTGTTCTGGAGTCATTGTCATTGAAGTACCACAGGGCCAATTGGCTCATTTATCTTGGTTTATCTAATTACCAGACCAATGTGAGGATTTGGAATGGTTTAAAACATAGAAATGCAGCCTACTTGGGCTGCAAACTGGATGTGGTCCCAGTTTGATGAATGAAATGTGGTTGTTTTCCCCAACTCACCCTCTCCATTCCTCCCCAATACCCCCACCTCCAGGACAAAAACAAAATCCATTCAAGTTGAAAAATAATTTACATGGACAAAGTAGAGAGTGGAAAAACAAGATTAACAGCCAATCTGGAAAATTCTGACCCTAGGAATAATGCCATCCCCTTAGTGGCAGAGAAGAACCATTTTACCTGAATCATCTCAATAGTTACTTCAACTCACCATTTCCCTTTATCTGTGTGGATACAGCCTAAAGTTAAATTATGTTTCTGGTCCCAGGGATGTCATTCTGGAAAGTGTTGCTCATAGTATATATATTTAAAGATTTTAACAAGTGTGCAGAGTTTACACAAGGAGAAGAATAAGCACATAGGGTCATGAATTTCCTGCAAAGAAAAAAAAACCAACTCTAAACAATTAGTCTATCAGTCCCACTTAAACATGCAGTAAACCATTTGTAGATGCTCCTCAGGGAAGTTTTCCACTGACTCAAGGGCATGAGATCCCAAGTATCTGCCAACTAAAGATAGGACATCAATTTCTTTTTCCATGTGTAGTACTGGGAAGCTTCCATCAGGATTGTAGGGAGATCTCTTTTAGGACATAAGAACAGCTGAAGATACGATTTCTTTTTACATTTGGATATTGCTAAGCACTCAGGGGCCGTAAAAGGAAAAGAGTACATCATAAAAATGAAAGACTTTGGTAGGTTGTTTGATGTCACATATTAAATCACTATCACAGCAGAATAAACTTCTTTATCAGATTAGCTGGGAATAGGACAATAGATCGATATGTTTTGAAGTAGGGAGGGAGTCACTCAGAAAGTCACAGACATGTAGCCAAGGAGGGCAGATGTCTTTGGGGGTCTATAGTAGGGGGGTAGTGCTGAAAGTGAGGAAGGGGATTTAAAGGGGATGATGGGAGGTGGTGAGGTGGCAAAGAGAAGCTATGCCCCTCTCCCACCTCCTTCCAGCCCAGAGCTGTGGCTTTTGGCAGTTCTCTCAATGTGATGCTAATTGGACTGGTCCAGCAGGACTGATTCCACAAGGCCACATGAATGGGATATGCCCAGAAAATTTCCCATGGAGGAAAATGATTAATTAGAAGCAAACCTGGGAACATGGGGTAGACTGTCACTCTGAGACCTTGTTGCCTTGGGCCCCAGTTTCTTTAGCTCTGCAGTGGGGTTCACAAGCAGTGAGGAGAGTTACTAAGCTTCCTTAGGAGAGACATGGGAGAGGAGTGCCTCTCTTTTTTACTCTGCCTTGATGCTCCCCAAAGAGAGGGACTGTGCATACAAGCTGTGGTTCATTAGGGTTACTCTGATGCCAGCCAATTGGAACAGAAGCTTCTGTTGAAAGAGAACATGCCCAGGCCATGTATGGCTGCCTTCTGGCCACCCCCATAGTATCCAGTCCAGTAGGCCATGCCTAAGGACCTGAGGTTTGACCCTCCTAACAACCTGTGTTGCATGAGTGATAGCAGCTGATCTGGGAAAAGGTTTGCTTAGGCCACTGTTCTCCAAAAGTGTGTGAGTAGCAGCCTTAAGGCTTATTGGACACTGGCCTTGGGCCATCAACATATGAGATAAAAGCTAGATTGCCATTGGCATGTGTGTGAAGAAGATGAAATCTGGTATGTGGGTTAAGAGCACAGAACTTGAGTATCTGATAGACCTGTGTTCGAACCTTGCCTTTACCACTTACACAGTGTATGACCTTGGGCGGGTTACTAACCCTCTCTGTGTCTCTGTCTCCTTATCTGTAGAATGGAAATGATGACTATGCTTGTGTTATGGGGTTGGTTGTGAGAATTAAGTGAGATAATGTATGTAAAACACTTGCTACAGTGTCCGCCTAAGACCCATAGGGTGTGCATTCTTATCACCCTCGTTGTAAAGAGAGATTAACAACTTTGCCCACGCACCAGATCTATGTTGTTATCCCTTTTTTAATGAAAGGCTTAGTCACTTGCTCAAGATCATAACCTCTGGCCCTCAGAATTAAGTGTGTTGGGATGAAACCAGAGAGGGCAACATTGTAAAACTCTGACCTTCACAAAAATGCCTACAAACAGCAGGAAAAGAGCCATCTCTTCTGCTTTTCCACAGGGAGCCACTGTGGAAACTGAGTCCAGGCCCCCTTCTTCACAGAAGTGGGACACAGAAGAGAAGGAAAGAGAACATGGGGAATTCTAGGATATAGACCTGATTCTCAAGAATAACACAGAGCCTTTAAACGTGGGTTTACTTATTCAACGAGAAATGTTCATTCTGGACAATAAATGATTAGGTAGGCATCAAATACATTCTGGACAATAAATGATTAGATAGGCATCAAATACATTCCTCACCCCTGTTTGAAACTTCAATTAATTAACTGGTTGCTTTTTCTATTCAAACAGGACAAGTGATTTTGTAAATTTTGTTTGTTTGTTTTTGTTTTTTGTTTAACCGAATCAACCAATTGTTTCAACATCCTCATAAAAAGCAAATGTATGAATCTCCACATGGCTTTTGTATTGACTGTCAGGACCTAAGTCCAATTAGTGAAGCTCAGATAGAGCTTCCTCACTGAATTATATCCTGCCTCCCATCAGTCTGCATTGAGCTGACCACTTCTTTCACTAGATCAACTACATCAGCAGTTGCTTTAAATGCAATTATTTTTTCCCCACACCTTTCATAGCCACGAATAATCAGCATCTCAACATTCTGTCAACATACTCTGTCAGCAAAATAGGAAAATTGAATTCCCTTCTTTACTTTTTATTTCAAGATAATGTTGGGAAAATTAATGGGATATGTTAAACAATTTTAAAACTGTAAATTCACCTTCCTAAATATATTCTCACTATTACTTTATAATAGATAGGTATTAGTGTATGGTTTAACAGTGGTACCCAATGCTCATTGGTTCTATTGATTTTCTTCTGCCACAGATGCACTGAAGTGCAAAGTGTTACATACACTTGCAGCTTATTTTTGTCCTCTGTTAGGGAGAGAATCCTAGGTAGAGCTATTTAATCTTGAGATTGGAAAAGATCTGAAAAATGATATTGATGAGATATGAGTGTTTAAGTCCTTTCAGCTTTCTGAACAGGAGACCAAATAAATGCAAAGCATTCAATTTCTAAATAAATCCTGATGTAACAGACATTTCCCAAATATTTGGCACAGTGCCTAGAAAAAATATATATATTTATTAATTTATAAATGCCATAGAAGAGAATCTTTGCGTATATGATGCTAGCCATCTATAAAACATTACAATAATGCACATTTTCAAAATGGTTTAGGTGTTCTGAGTACTGTCATTTATTTCCTCACTATAATATGTATACATTTTATATTTCAGAAAGAAAATTCAGAGAAACTATTCTTTCTTTAGGTTGTATTTGCTGGTAATATTTTCCTTATCAAACTCGCAACTTGCTGAGAAGTTGTCAGAAAACATTACAATTCATCCTTCATCTTAAACACCTCCTTCAGATCAGCGAGTGAGCCGAGCCCACAGAGAGGTCTCCCACATACAAGGTGCCTTCCTGTCTCCCACAACCCTCACCCTGACACATCAGCGCTGCTGTGCTAACTGCTTAAAGCAGTGGACTCCCATTTCTCCAAATAGAGTATAATCTCCTTGATGGAAAACAAGCCTAAAAGATGCTTCCAACCCATACTTTGCTTTCCTCTCTTGCAGCCCAGAGCATGAAGCTGGGCACGTAGGAAGTGCCCAGTGAGTATGTATTCATTGATTGCTCTGCAAAGGACAGAAAAAGATGCCTTCCTCTGCGAGACATGAAAAATATTTTCTCAGTAAATAGATCATGATAAAGAATAGTCTTAGGTGGAAATAAAACAACAACAGAGAATGGGGTTTATAGTTTGTGGTCTGACCTTTTTCTTGCAAGTTGTTTAAACATTTTTTCCCAAACATTAAAGGTTTAAAATGCAGTTTCAAGTATTTATCCAACATGTAACTTATGGGATTGAAATCTGTCCTTCCTGCCCACCCCTTAATACCCCTTTTCCGCCCCTGACCTCGCTCTTGACTCGAGAGGACTCTTTTTCTTCTTTATGCTCCATCCTTGTCAGGTAACCATCTTCCTGACTCTTTTTGTTTATTCTTGTTTTACAACAAGACGCTATAAGTAAGGCCTTCCTCAGAATCTATACAAATACCAATATTCTAAGGAAAAATTAAGATTTTTCCTAATATAATATTAATATATTTCCATTACAGAAAAATTTGAAAGTCAAAATATGGAAAGAAAGAAAATAATAATTTATCATCCTACACTCCAGAGATAACAGCTGCTCATATTTGGTGTATATCATTCTACTTTCCAGTGTATATTCTGAGCATTGTAATGCATTTTTTCTGTTTTATGAAATTAGAATTACACTACACATATAAAGATATTTCCTCAAAACATTACATATTTTTCTACCACAATAACTCTAAAGATTTACTATGCCCAAGAACCACCTAGGAAGTGTGTTCAGTTGCCCATTCTTAGTTCTTTTGCCCAGAGACCCTGAATCAATGAGTTTAAAGTAAATCCAGGAATTTGTAATTTTCACAGGCACTCCTAGCTTTCTCAAACCATACTTTAAGAAACATGGTTCTATTCTACAACATAATTTTTCATGGCTGCATAGTATCCCTTTGTACAGATTTATACACATTCCATAATTTATACTATCTTAAAAATTCTTATTTTAGGAGTTGCATGTAGAATGAAATAGAGTGGTAAGAGGAAAAGAAGAATCTTGAGTCCCCCCAAATTGAAATTTTTAATGTTGAAATTTTATATGTTTGTTTGATCTGCTCATATTGTCGTTTTATTCAAACTACTCCCCTGGATAAATTCCAGAAATGAGTAGGTTCTCCCCAAATACACAGTGAGGTAATTTCTTGGGTGAATACAGTTAATAAGAATTACTTTTGTAAAATTTTGTAGAAATTAAAAATGCTGTTACAAAATCCAAGGCTAGCCCGAATATTTTTGCACTAATCTCAAGAAAATTTCACTGTCCTTACCTCTTTGTGTATCCTAGTTCCTTATTCAGGCTGCCTCTGCACCTTTATCTGAAATACCTCTTTGGATTTCTCCTTATGTATATGCCATTTCTAATATTTCCAGAACATTCATACTCTTGACATCTCATTGTCTTATAAACTCTCCCCACCATTCTTTTCTACCACTATCTGAATATCTCTGTGTGTGGATACAGCCTATAACTTTTCAAAGGATATTAAAAAACATGACAACATAATGAATGGGTGCTTTGGTTAATGCCTGGGTGAGGTAGGGGAGGATGAGATAACGCTAGGAGGATGGGGAATCTGGTTTTCATGGTAGATTAACCAGCTGACCTTTTGTTAACTTTGGAGGCCACCCATATTTAAAGTCAGCCGCGGCAGAACTCTTGAGAACATTTCCATCCAACAAGACCCAACTGACAGACTTAACCTCTGCCCCAAGGGGAGTTCATTGTTTACATCTGCCTGTTATCACAAGCCTCACAGAGACAGACACCGCAGGACTGAGGAGGAGCCACAGGAGCTGGCAAGGCTAATGAGGGCAGCAGGTATCTGGGAGCACTTTTTATAAATAATCACATTGCTAGTTTTAGACTTTGTTTTAAGCCCTTCATTTTTAAGTAAATGGGTTTAAGGAAGGAAAACAGTTTATTTGCTTTTAGTGTGTACAAAATATTCATTGAGTATAAATATGCTGCCAAAGAGAAGATTGGAGAGTACACATGAGTCCTGAGATGATGAGGAGGAGGAGGATGACCTTGGTGGTGATAGGAAGTTCCAAATGTTCGAGATATTTAGACAGTTCATCTGAGAGTCTCCAGCTGCTTCAAGACAGAGGCTCAAAACATTAGCTCCAAAAACAGCCTAGAAAGAGATACCTGGTTTCAAGCATCTTTAAACTCCCAGTGATGAAAGCCCACGTGCATGAGTCTTTTCTACAGGACTCCATGGTCACCAGCCTATTTGTATGAGTACCTTGGACCATTTGCCCTAATGCCAGTCAACATGGCAAGGAAAGAACCAGTCATCCCAGGCATTTTGCACATGACAACATAACTGTAAGAGGGTTAAGGAACCTTCATAGAGGTGGTTAAGGAAACTGTTCAAAGTAAGACATGCTAAGACATAACCAAAATTTGAACCTAGATCTTATTTAGCTGAGAAGTCTCTCTCATCTTTCCATTTCTTCCTTCTGGTTCTTTCCTCTCCACCTTGACATAGTAGAAAATTAATGCTTTGTAACTGTCCATCACATATTTCATCTTTTTGTAACAACACCCTGGGTTATTTTTAGGGAATTACCTTTTTCCAGTAAATACAAGTTAGTGGGACTATTAATTAAGATGACTGTCTAGGCCAATAAGGTACTTCCTGCATGAAATTCAGATTGCTTTGTGAGCAAAGCAATAAAAAGAATGGGAAACAACTGGTCTTCATTCATTCCAGCTGTTGTTCCCCAGAACCTCTGGATTTATGGGGTTCTTGCTCTTTCCATACCAGGTTCTGTACCCTTCCTGACAATTCTCTGAACTCCCTGAGATCCTTCCAGTAATAGTGTGAGTCAATTTCTGTTGCTTGCAAACCGGCAGTTCTAAACTTAAACTTATTTGCAACTCTGAATATGTTAGAGTGTTTTCTAAAGTCATCTGGTCTTAAGATTAGTCTAGGACAGTTATAAAAAATACAGATTTGGGGGTTCTACCTCAGGTCCACTAGGTCAGCATTTCCAGGAATGAGGCCTAAGAAAACTGTTTTAGTAGGCTCTCCAAGTAACCTATTTTTTCCTAGAAAAATAAATTTAATTTTTGACCTTTTCTCCCTGATTTCTAATTCGTATCCATCTTCTGTGTGGGTAACTTTCCCTATGCTCTCAATTTACAAATGATACCATGCTGTACCTGTCTGTCTACTTCTCAGTTTCCTCACTCATATTTTTTAGATATATTTATATCAAGGTGCTGCATAGAATTTTTGATTTGCATATATTGCATTTTTGTTTGTTTATTCCCCTATCGATGGGAATTTAACTGTTTCCATTTTTTGCTAGTACAGAAAAACATTATAACAGAAATCCTTCTTGGCTATGCCTGTAAGAGTATTTCTATTTTATATACCAAGTGTGGAAATACTGGATTATAAGTATATACACAAAATTTAACTAAATTATTCCAAACTGCTTTCCGCTAAATTGTACAATTTACTATAAGGGAATGAAGTTTACTGTTTCCTCCACAACCCTGATGGTGCTTAATATTATCCAGCACGATTTTTTTTTAATTTTGCCAATCTTGTAGACATTAATAAGATATCATCATTCTAATTTCCTTCCTCTGGTTATTTATTTCTTTATATGCTTATTAGTTACCCAGGCTTACCTGCTATACCTACTCACATTCTTTGAACATTTCTTTTGGGTTTCCTTTTGTAATAGATTATATTTTCTAAAAATGGCCTTAGTAATATTTCCCATTCCACATTCACTTCCAGAACTGTGTCATTTTCCCTCAAGATATGGAGTCTACCTCCCTTTTCATGAATCTAGGTAGAACTCTGTAACTGCTTCAGTGAATAGAATGTGGTGGAAATCACTGCATAACTTTTGAAGCTAGATCATAAAAAGCGATACAGCTTCTATCTCTCTCTTTCTCCTCCCCTCCCCTCTTTCTCTTTTTCTCTCTCTTCTTGCCCTTAAAATCGAACCACCATATTGGAGGAAGCCCAGACCACATGACAAAACAGTGTTAGATGTTTCCACCTATATCTCTAGCTAGGCATTCCAGCTGCGTGCCAGTTGTGATACATGTGAGTTACTGAGCCTTTAGGACAGGGTTCAGAAAACATTTTCTTAAGGAGCCAAATAGTAAACAGTTAAACTATTCTTAGTTCATGGACCACACAAAAATTGCCAGGATTTGGCCTTCTAGGATATAGTTTGCCCTCCCCACACTGCAGTTAAAAGTGAGTAGAGCAGAAATGGGCTGTCTCCACTGAGCCCTGCCCAGACTGCAAATCTGTGGACAAAACAAATGCACTGTTTGAAGCCACCGAATTTGGGAGTAATTTGTTTTGCAGCCATGGTAACTATAAAATTGGGGTGGTTTCTTAATGATTTTTGGAAGTTCTTTATTTGTTCTAGATATTAATCGTTTATTAGTTTTATATATTTTTAATATCTTCAACCAGTTTGTTAATTTTATTTATGATGCTCTTCCTTAAAGGAGAAACCTTCATTTTTAGGTTATCAAAATATCAACTACTACCTGTATAATATTGGGAATATTGTTTTAGTTTCATTACCTATTAAATGAGGGTAATAATAGTATCCAGTTTATAGGGTTGCTATGCCAATTAAATGAATGGATAACTGTGAAGCACATAGAACACTGCCTGACATATACTAACTGCCATCAAAGGGTTAAAAAGGAATAAATAATTACCCTTTATATCATGCCTTTTTATGTGTTATTTCAGAAACCCTTTCCACTTCTTGAGCTGTCCATATCTATTTTTGGTGTAAAGGTTATACTAACCTTGAAAAAATTTATTGGACATGTTTTCTCTTTTTCTTTTCTCTAGAATGTCTCATCTTATCTGTTCCTTAAAAATTTGATAAAGAAAAATACTTTGCGTGGGGGTCATAGAGGGTAGAGAGATAATTACTACTTCATTATTTGTAAATGATATCAGTTTGTTCAACTTTTCTTTTTCTTTAGGGTCAATTTTAGCATTTTATATATTTCTTGAAAATTTGCATTTGTGTCTAGGTTGTAAAATTAATTGGAGTACAGTTATTCATAATAATCCTCTTGTAAAACTTTAAAAATTTCTGCTTTATTTGAGGTTGTCTCTTTTTCATTTCATATTTTGTTCATTTGTGTTTTTCCTTTTTCTCATTATCAATTTTACTGTAAGCTTTTATAAATATATTAGTGTTTTCAGTCAACATTTTAGTCATTTAATTTTTTTAGTTCTCTAATTTCATTGTTTTCCACCATTATCAGTATTTTTTCTTTATGTTTACTCAGTTGCTTATTCTCTAGCTTTCTTTAGTTGAACAATTGATTAACTTTTATTTCTTTTTGGTTTATGATAAATATATTCAAATTTATAATTTTTCCTTTAAATATCACTTTACCTGATTCCCACAAATATCTGTATATAGTGCTTTAATTTATTTTAATTCTGAGTATTTTACTCTGTCTCTTGTCATATAGTCAGAATAATTGTTATGGCAATTAAAAACTACTTTCAAATCAACTATACTCCAATAAAAATTAATTTACCAAAAAAACCTTACTTTGATTAAGAATGGCATTCTTCAAACTGCTACATTATTGCATTGTCCAGTCTGTTGTTTCTCTATATCTAATAACTCCTTGAATAAAAATATCCAGGACTTTTTCCTAAATATCAGATTTTAATTTTTAATTGGCATTATATTTTCATAATCATTTGGATTAAATACCTTAATTATAACAAAAGGGGCACTTGTTTCCAAACTATTTTGTGCTTAAAATTTCTTATTAGTGTGTCAACTCTCGTATGTGTGTGTATTTATTTATTTACTGTGATCTTTAGAGAAGTTTTAGGTTAGTAATAAGCAAACAGTACGGAGATTTCCTATATCTCTCTGTCCTCACATACGCACAACCCCCCGCACTATCAACATCCTACATCAAAGTGGCACGTTTTTTACAATAGATGAACCTGCACTGACACATCATAATCACCAAAGTCTATAGTTCACTTGATGACATACATTCTACAGGTTTTGACAAATGTTTAATGACATGTATCTACCGTTATAGTATCCTACAGAATAGTTTCACTACCCTAAAAATCCTAAAAATCCTCTGTGCTCCACCTCTTCATCCTCCCCTTCCTCTAACTCCTGGAAACCTCTGATCCTTTTACTGTCTCCATAATTTTGCCTTTTCCAGAATGTCATAGAGTTGAAATTATACAATATGTAGCCTTTTCAGATTGGCTTCTTTCACTTAGCAATATGCATTTAAGGTTTCTCCACTCTTTTCGTGGCTTGTTAGCTCATTTATTTATTGCTGGATAATATTCCATTGTCTGGATGTACTGCAGTTTACTTATCCATTTATCTACTGAAGGTCATCTTGGTTTCTTCTAACTTTTGGCAATTATGATTAAAGCTGCTCTAAACATCTGTGTGTGTGCGCGCACAAATTTTTGTGTAGATATAAGTTTTCAGTTCATTCAAGGAACTACCAAGGACCCCATTGCTGGGTCATGTGGTAAGAGTATGTTTTCTTTTATAAGGAATTGTCAAACTGTCTTCCAAAGTGGTGTACCATTGCATTCCCACCAGCAATGAATGAAAGTTCTGTTGTTCCACATTCTTGCCAGCATTTGGTGTTGTCATTGTTCTGGAGTTTAGCCATTCTAATAGGTGTGTCGTGGTATCTCAATGCTGTTTTTTTTGTTTGTTTTTTTATAAATTTATTTATTTATTTATTATTGGCTGTGTTGGGTCTTCGTTGCTGCACATGGGCTTTCTGTAGGTGTGGTGAGCGGGGGCTACTCTTCATTGTGGTGCATGGGCTCCTCACTGTAGTGGCTTCTCTTGTTGCAGAGCACAGGCTCTAGGCGCATGGGTTTCAGTAGTTGCGGCACATGGGCTCACACAGTTGTGGCTCATGGGCTCTAGAGTGCAGGCTCAGTAGTTGTGGTGCACAGGCTTAGTTGCTCCGCAGCATGTGGGATATTCCTGGGGCAGGGATTGAACCCAGGTCCCCTGCATTGGCAGGCAGATTCTTAACCACTGCGCCTTCTAGGAAGTCCTTTCACGGCTGTTTTAATTAGCATTTCCCTAATGATGTATAATGTTTAACATCTTTTCACATGCTGATTTGCCATCTCTATATATTCTTTGGTGAAGTGTCTGTTCAGGTCTTTTGCTCATTTTTCAATTTAGTTGTTTGTTTTCTTATTGTTGAGTTTAAGAGTTCTGTGTATATTTTGGATCACACATATGTCTTTTGCAAATATTTTCTCCCAGTTTATGGCTTGTCTTCTTATTCTTTTGCCAGCGCCTTTGCAAAGCAGAAATTTTTAATTTTAGTGAAGTCCAGCTTAGTCAATTATTTCTTTTATGACTTTGGTATTGTAATTGAAAAGTCTTGGCAACACTCAAATTTTCTCCTTTGTTATCTTCTAAGAGTTATATAGTTTTGCATTTTACATTTAGGTCTATAGTCCATTTTGAGTTAATTTTTGTGAGGGGTGTGAGGTCTGTGTCTAGATTCATTTTTTTTGCATGTGTATGTCCAGTTGTTCCAGCACCACTTGTTGAAGACTCTCTTTTTCTCCATTTTATTGCCTTTGCTCCTTTGTCAAAGATCAATTGACTCTATGTAGGTCTATTTCTGAGCTCTATTCTGTTCCATTGATCTGTTTTTTTATTCTCACTATTATGAGATGTATCATGGGTCAAGGTGTGCTCCAAACTTTTGAAAGCAATTTCTATCAGAAGTATAAAAAAGGCCGAACATGCACAACAGTATATGTATCTGTATTATGTATTATTTTTAACCTATATTACTATCATAACAATATTTAAGGAATGTTAGAGAGTTCTACTGTTTTCTTCTTGTTCTCTTACAATCATATTATAGTATTTTCTTAGATCTGATACTTTTTGCCTAAATTCTTTTAAGCCATTTGTTTGTTTTATGAATGTTAATTTAGTTGAAACTAGATTTTATTGTGTCACTCTACTATTATGAATAAATGTTAAATCGCTGGGCATTGCAGTAGCTGGGGGTAAATATGTACCTGAGGATACCACTGCTAACTTCTCCATGTCAGGGAACCCCCCCATCTTCCCTCAGGAGACCTCAATATCCCCAGGTAATATGTGAACTGAGCGAGGGTGCAAGTGTCAATCTATTTATTAAGTATTAGCAAGATTTAATTTGTGTTTATTTTAGAAAAAATATAGAAATTGTAATTGTTTCTTTCATGCACCCTAAAAAACATTGTCTTAATGCTAAAGTGCACACATATTTCTGCGGCTCATGCACTACCCTTTTGAAAACAAACTGAGTCAGTGGGAAGAATACGAGCTTTAGAAATTCACACCAGAGTGTGAATCCTAGCCTCACATCTTACTTGCTGTGTGACCTTGGGAAAATTACTTAACCTCTCTGAATTCAGTTTTTGCCATCTGAAAAATTGCAATAATTTTATGTACCTTCCAGGATTGTTGCATAATATATGTGAAAGTGCCTAGCATATAGTAGGCATTCAATAAGTGCCCCTGCCAGTGTGGGTAGCTGGTCTCCTTGGCTATTCCTCAGTTCACATGCTAAAGAATATGGGTTTTTTAAAAAGATAAAATCATGACCCTCAAATAAACATAAAATGAGCATGGGTCAAAGATTTATTTAACTCATTAGTTAATGAGGGGGCTTGTAAGATGTCACAGTCTGTTCAAAGGAGAATTAGAAGAACACATATGTAGAGACAGGTGAAGATGCTGAAATGAATTTACAAATACATGTTAAACTGGTCAGTATTTACAGGCAATGCCAACTGCATCTCTGTAGGACACAATTTGTATTTTTATGGGCTAAAATGAGGGAGTCTGCTGGGCCTTACCTGGGTATGCCCTTCCTGTGCTTGGCCTAGAAATTCTTTTAAGTCAGTAAGCTCCAGGTAATTGTAGGGCTCATCTCACTTGTTTCTTGTCTCTCAGAAATCATTGCCCTTCATTGCCTGATTTCCAGTGTCTTGAAAAGTGTTGGTTTGATGTAGTTTGTCTGTTTTTTTTTTCCTGGAAAACATTTTATTTTTTAATTTTTTTTACTTTTTTTAAGCTCTTTATTGGAATACAATTGCTTTACACTTTTGTACCAGCTTTTGAGGTATACCAAAGTGAATCAGCTGTATTTATACATATACCCCCTCCCTCCTGCGACTCACTCCCACCCTCCCTGTCCTGGCCCTCTAAGGCATCACCCATCATCGAGTTGATCTCCCTTTGTTATACAGCAACTTCCCACTAGCTATCTATTTTACAGTTGGTAGTGTATATATGTCTATGCTACTCTCTCACTTCGTCCCAGCTTCCCCTTCGCCCCCTGCCCCCCAACTCCATGTCCTCCAGTCCATTCTCTGCATCTGCATCCTTATTCTTGCCCTGGGTTCATCAGTACCATTTTTTTTTTAAGATTCCATATATATGAGTTAGCATACAGTATTTGTTTTTCTCTTTCTGGCTTACTTCACTCTGTATGACAGACTCTAGGTCTATCCACCGCATTACATATAGCTCCATTTCATTCCTTTTTATGGCTGAGTAATATTCCATTGTATATATATGCCACATCTTCTTTATCCATTCATCTGTTGATGGGCATTTAGGTTGCTTCCATGTCCTGGCTATTGTAAATAGTGCTGCAATAAACATTATGGTACAAGTTTCTTTTGGGATTATGGTTTTCTCTGGGTATATGCCCAGGAGTGGGATTACTGGATCATATGGTAGTTCTATTTGTAGTTGTTAAGGAACCTCCAAACTGTTTTCCATAGTGGCTATACCAACTTACATTCTCACCAACAGTGCAGGAGAGTTCCCTTTTCTCCACACCCTCTCCAACACCCTCTAGATTTTGTGATGATGGCCATTCTGACTGGTGTGAGGTGATACCTCATTGTGGCTTTGACTTGCATTTCTCTAATGATTAGTGATGTTGAGCATCTTTTCATGTGTTTGTTGGCCATCTGTATGTCTTCTTTGGAGAAGTGTCTATTTAGGTCTTCCACCCATTTGTGGATTGGGTTATTTGCTTTTTTGGTATTAAGCTTCATGAGCTGCTTGTATATTTTGGAGATTAATCCTTTGTCTGTTGCTTCATTGTCAATTATTTTCTCCCATTCTGAGGGTTGTCTTCTTGTCTTGTTTATGGTTTCTTTCACTGTGCAAAAGCTCTTAAGTTTCATGAGGTCCCATTTGTTTATTCTTGATTTTATTTCCATGATTCTAGGAGGTGGGTCAAAAAGGATCTTGCTTTGATGGATGTCATAGAGTGTTCTGCCTATGTTTTCCTCTAGGAGTTTTATAGTGTCTGGCCTTACATGTAGGTCTTTAATCCATTTGGAGTTTATTTTTGTGTATGGTGTTAGGAAGTGTTCTAATTTCATTCTTTTACATGTTGCTGTCCAATTTTCCCAGCACCACTTATTGAAGCAGCTGTCTTTTTTCCATTGTATATTCTTGCCTCCTTTGTCAAAGATAAGGTGCCCATATGTGCTTGGGTTTACCTCTGAGTTCTCTATTCTATTCCATTGCTCTTCCTTTCTGTTTTTGTGCCAGTACCATACTGTCTTGATCACTATGGCCTTGTAGTATAGTTTGAAGTCAGGAAGCCTAATTCCACCAACTCCATCTTCCCTTCTCAAGATTACTTTGGTTATTCGGGGTCTTTTGTGTTTCCATACAAATCGTAAGATTTCTTGCTCTAGTTCTGTGAAAAATGCCATTGGTAATTTGATCGGGATTGCATTGAATCTGTAAATTGTTTTGGGTAGTATAGTCATTTTCACAATGTTGATTCTTCCAATCCAAGAACATGGTATGTCCCTCCATCTGTTTGTGTTGTCTTTGATTTCTTTCATCAGTGTCTTATAGTTTTCTGCATATAGGTCTTTTGCCTCCTTAGGCAGGTTTATTCCTAGGTATTTTATTCTTTTTGTTGCAATGGTAAATGGGAGAGCTTCCTTAATTTCTCTTTCTGCTTTTTTGTTGTTAGTGTATAGGAATGCAAGAGATTTCTGCACATTAATTTTGTATCCTGCTACTTTACTAAATTCATCGATTAGTGCTAGCAGTTTTCTGGTAGAGTCTTTAGGGTTTTCTATGTATTATATCATGTCATCTGCAAAGAGTGACAATTTTACTTCTTCTTTTCCAGTGTGGATTCCTTTTATTTCATTTTCTTCTCTGATTGCTGTGGCTAAAACTTCCAAAACTATGTTGAATAATAGTGGTGAGAGTGGACACCCTTGTCTTGTTCCTGTTCTTAGAGGGAATTCTTTCAGTTTTTCCCCATTTAGAACGATGTTGGTTTGTTATATATGGCTTTTATTATGTTGAGGTAATTTCCTTCTATGCCCATTTTCTGGAGCATTTTTCTCATAAATGGATGTTGAATTTTGTCAAAAGCTTTTTCTGCATCTGTTGAGATGATCATATGGTTTTTATCCTTCAAGTTGTTGATATGATGTATCACATTGATTGATTTGTGTATATTGAAGAATCCTTGCATCCCAGGGATAAACCCCACTTGATCATGGTGTATGATCTTTTTAATGTGCTGTTGGATTCTGTTAGCTAGTATTTTGTTGAGGATTTTTGCATCTATTTCCATCAGTGATATTGGTCTGTAATTTTCTTTTTTTGTGACATCTTTGCCTGGTTTTGGTATCAGGGTGATGGTGGCCTCGTAGAATGAGTTTGGGAGTGTTCCTCCTTCTGCTATATTTTGGAAGAGTTCGAGAAGGATAGGTGTTAGCTCTTCTCTAAATGTTTGATAGAATTTGCCTGTGAAGCCATCTGTCCCTGGGCTTTTGTGTATTGGGAGATTTTTAATCACTCTCAATTTCCATACTTGTGATTGGTCTGTTCATGTTTTCTACTTCTTCCTGGTTCAGTCTTGGAAGATTGTACTTTGCTAAGAATTTATCCATTTCTTCCAGGTTATCCAATTTATTGGCATATAGATGCTTGTAATAGTCTCTCATGATCTTTTGCATTTCTGCAGTGTCTGTTGTTACTTCTCCTTTTTCATTTCTAATTCTGTTGATTTGTGTCTTCTCCCTTTTTTTCCTGATGAGTCTGGCTAATGGTTCATCAATTTTGTTTATCTTCTCAAAGAAACAGCTTTTAGTTTCATTGATCTTTGCTATTGTTTCCTTCATTTCTTTTTCATTTATTTCTGCTCTGATCTTTATGATTTCTTTCCTTCTGCTCACTTTGGGGTTTTTTTGTTCTTCTTTCTCTAATTGTTTTAGGTGTAAGGTTATGTTGTTTATTCGATAATTTTCTTGTTTCTTAAGGTAGGACTGTATTGCTATAAACTTCCCTCTTAGAACCACTTTTGCTGTGTCCCATGGGTTGCTGTGTTTTCATTGTCATTTGTTTCTAGGTTTTTTTTTTATTTCCTCTTTGATTTCTTCAGTGATTTCTTGGTTGTTTAATAGCATATTGTTTAGCCTCCATGTGTTTGTATTTTTTACAGTTTTTTCCCTGTAATTGATATCTAGTCTCATGGCATTGTGGTCAGAGAAGATGCTTGATATAATTTCAATTTTCTTGGATTTACAGAGACTTGATTTGTGACCCAAGATGTGATCTATCCTGGAACATGTTCCATGTGCACTTGAGAAGAAAGCGTATTCTGTCATTTTTGGATGGAATGTCCTATAAATATCAAGTCAAGATGGTCTAATGTGTCATTTAAAACTTGTGTGTCCTTCTTTATTTTCTGTTTGGATGATCTGTCCATTGATGTAAGTGGGGTGTTCAAGTCTCCCACTATTATTGTGTTTATGTCGATTTCCCCTTTTATGGCTGTTAGCATTTGCTTTATGTATTGAGGTGCTCCTATGTTGGGGGCATAGATATTTACCATTGTGATATCTTCTTCCTGGATGGATCCCTTGATCATTATGTAGTGTTCTTCCTTGTCTCTTGTAATAGTCTTTACGTTAAAGTCTAATTTGTCTGATATGAGTATTGCTACTCCAGCTTTCTTTTGACTTCCATTTGCATGGAATATCTTTTTCCATCCCTTTACTTTCAGTCTATATGTGTCCCTTGGTCTGCAGTGGGTTTCTTGTAGGCATCACTTGTTTCTGTATCCATTCAGCCAGTCTGTGTCTTTTGGTTGGAGCATTTAATCCATTTACATTTAAAGTGATTATTGACATGTATGTTCCTATTACCATTTTCTTAATTGTTTTGGGTTTGTATTTGTAGGTGTTTTCCTTTTCTTGTGTTTCCTACTTAAAAAAGTTTCTTAAGCACTTGTTGTAAGGCTGGTTTGGTGGTGCTGAATTCTCTTAACTTGTGCTTGTCTGGAAAGCTTTTGATTTCTCCATCGAATCTGAATGAAATTCTTGCTGGGTAGAGTATTCTTGGCTGTAGGTTTTTCTCTTTCAGGACTTTCAATATATCCTGCCATTCCCTTCTGGCCTGCAGAATTTCTGCAGAAAGATCAGCTGTTATCCTTATGGGTTTTCCCTTATATGTTATTTGTTGCTTTTCTCTTGCTGCTTTTAATATTTTTCCTTTGTGTTTAATTTTCATTAGTTTGATTATTATGTGCCTCGGTGTATTTCTCCTTGGGTTTATTCTATATGGGACTCTCTGTGCTTCTTGGACTTGATTAATTATTTCCTTTCCTATGTTGGGGAAGTTTTCCACTATAACCTCTTCAAATATTTTCTCAAACCCTTTCCTTTTTTCTTCTTCTTCTGGGATGCCTATGATTCGATTGTTGGTGTGCTTAATGTTGTCACCAAGGTCTCCAAGACTGTCTTCCCTTCTTTTTATTCTTCTTTCTCTTTCCTGCTCTGTGGCAGTTATTTCCCCCATACTATCTTCCAACTCACTTATTCTTTCTTCTGCCTCA
The DNA here is from genome assembly GCF_030028045.1 of Hippopotamus amphibius kiboko. Lineage (NCBI taxonomy): Eukaryota > Metazoa > Chordata > Mammalia > Artiodactyla > Hippopotamidae > Hippopotamus > Hippopotamus amphibius. The sequence continues at coordinate 51,515,205 of NC_080189.1, read as the reverse complement.
GTTATTCTGCTGTTTATACTATCTATAGTATTTTTAATTTCAGTTATTTTTTTGTCCATTACTGTTTGTTTGCTCTTTTGTTCTTCTTAGTCATTAACTGTTTCTTGTATTTTCTCTATTTTGTTGTCACGATTTTGGATCATCTTTGCTATCATTACTCTGAATTCTTTTTGAGGCAATTTTCCTATTTCCTCTTCATTTATTTGTTCTTGTGGGTTTTTTTCCTGCTCCTTTGCCTGCATGGTGTTTTTTTTTTTTTTTTCTCACTTTGTCTAATTTATAGGATTTGCTGTCTCCTTTCCCTATGCTACCTAGTAGTAATTCCTCTTATTTCTGCCCTCTGCCCCCTGTGGTGGTGTTTGTCCAGTGTTTTGAGTAGGCTTCCTGGTAGGGGGGAGTCTGGTGTCTGCTTTCCAGTGCATGGCTCTGTGTCTTTTCTCTCTGATGAGCAGGGCTGTGTCAGGTGGTGTGTTTTAGGGTATCTGTGAGATTAATATGGCTCTAGGTAGTCTGTGTGCTGATGGGTGGGTTTGTGTTCCTGTCTTGTTTGTAGTTTGGTGTGAGGTGTCCAGCACTGACAGTTGCAGGCAGTCGGACGAGGCCGGGTCTTAGACTCTGATAGAGGGCTCTGTGAGAGTTCTGTGCAGTTAATCTTCCCTGTGTGTGAGGTCTCCCTAGTAGTCTAGCATCCTGGATTCAGTGCTCCCTCCCCAGAGCCTCCTACTTGACTTCTGATGGAGAAGTCTAGACTTCAGACGTTGCTTGTCCCAGCAATAAAGGGTTTTAAAGAAGACTGTCCAAGCCCCAGACTAATGGCAGAGTGTTGAGTCAAACAAATACCAGTTATGTCGGGATCTTTCCAGTCCTTTCTGGTGTCCGAGGTCATCTGCTGGTGTTCAGCTGGTTCTCTGTGGGAATTATTGCGTCTTTTGATGTATTCCTGATGTATCTGTGGAGAGGGAGGCACTCCATGTCCTTCTGCTTTGCCGCCATCTTTCTTCCAGTTTGTCTGTTTTGTTGGTGGTGGTGGTGATGGTGGAGGTGGTGATGGTGGTAGTGATGTGTGTGTGTGTGTGTGTGTGTGTTATTTGTTTCAGGCAGGAGGGTAAACCTGATTCCTGTATTCCATCGTATCTAGAAGTGAAAGGCTGCTTCATTCATTCTGAATGTTGTATAATGTTCTCTTGTGGAACTATCTACATGCTGGCCATTGCCTCTCCCATCCATAGACATCTGGGTTTGTATCCAGGTTTTGCTAGTGTCAGAAGTGTACGTGTACAGTGCTGTACATGCCTCCTGGTGTATTTGTAGAAGAATTTCCTCTGAGTTAGACCTAGTACTGCTCAAAGATTTGGAGCCCTGGTTTAGGGTGGGAAGTCTAGAGCCAGGAATTTGGCCTGTGGATATTCTGCAGGAAACCTCTCATCTTCTCCACTAGAGCAGCCTCTCCAGCCAGGGCCACATCCCACGGGGAGGGCTTTTAACTAATCCTGCTGAGAGACTAACTGTCCTGGCAGTTGAGGTATCTTCCATCAGCCAAGTTTGGATGACTTTTACCCCCAGGGAATCTCGAGAGTCTCCTCCAATGCCACTGGGATTGCTTTTCTTTTCCTGATGCAGATGGGAACCGCTCATAAAACAGCTTTACCACACACAGAGACTTCTTGTTCAGACTGGCCTGAGTTCTTTCTCTGACATGGAGGGCAGGGGTTGGCCATGAGCTCTGGGATAAGAAATTTGGTCTCAAATTTTTTGTCTGGCACCCCGATTGAAATCTGACACACAGGCAATAGACTAACTTTATATGGGTTCACTATTTCTAAATGTTTGAGAAGAAATAATAACAACAATCATTTAATTTTGGCTTTCATCTTCCTGTTCATCTTTCTTGTTTACTTATGCACGTGGCCTGCTGACAGCTGGCAAGCTCACAAACAGAAAATGAAGATTGACTGGCTCTAATTGTCCCAGGGTTACCTACTTCATGAAGTCCTATAAGGAAGTCCTAGCTGTCCCTAGCTGGCCTTTGCTGGAAAACAGAAATCCTTCACACTAGCTCACACCTAGTATAGACTTTGCTGTCCTTCACCAAATCCCAGTTCACCCCTTTCCACCCACAAACCACTTGAAATATAGAGCAGTGAGGACTAGCCTGAGTTTCACTACTTAGCAGCTGTGTGACCTTCAGCAATTTTAAAACACTTCCCCATCTATAGAATGGCTATACTAATTATTCCTATCTAACAGTAATTTTTGGAAAGATTAAATGGATAGCTCCTGTGAGCATTTAGTAGAATGGTGGAATATTTTAAGCACTCAGTAAAGATGAGTTTAGTGATTCTCAACTGGAGTTGATTTTGCTTCCAGGGGTTATCTGACAATATCTAAAAACATTATAAGTTGTCACATCTTGGGGAGGGGTGCTCCTGGCATCTAGTGGGTAGAGTCCAAATGTGCTACTAAACATCCTACAAGGCACAGGACAGTCCTTCCTCTAAGAAAAAGAGACAGAAAAGAATTATCCTGTCCAAATATCAATAGTGCTGAGGTTGAGAAACCCTGAGTTAGCTGTATACATATTCTTATTCCTGTAGACATAATACCTTTTTAGTCTGGGTTGCATTCTGGAGACATAGAACACTAGATATGAAAGAGATATGAGAAACCAAATCCTATCATCAGGTGAGTATGTTACCAAAACAAGTGGATGCTCATAGATGTGGGATCAACTTGTACATCTGTTGATCCTTGTTATCCTATAATGTGTACTCAGTTTACTATTTAAGAAAGAAGAGTCTAGGTCACCATGTATACATAAGCTCTCTCCTTTGATTTTAGAAGATAAACTGCTGAGTCCTGAGGCTTCACTTCTTTTCAACGAATCATGTGTATAATTTTTTCCCTTAAAAAAGCAATGTTATACAGACTCGTTATTTAAAGAATTGCAATTTACCATTCTTCTTGACTCTGCTGTGAGTCTGATTTCATTCAAAGTTAGACCAGACTCCATAGCTGGTTAAGCGTGGTGAGGCTGCCAATGCCTTGATAGCTTTGTAATCAGTTCAGTTCATTGAGCACCATCTATTTGCCAAAACCCTGCTGGGTGCTGGAGAGATAATAATGGAAAAGATGAATCTATGACACCAATATTGGGGAAGTTGGGGACTGTACAATTAATTACCAGTGTGATGAGTGTTATGAGAGGGGACAAATAACACAGAGATTTAGTGGAGTCCTAGAGGAGTAGGAATACTTACTGAGGAAGTGATATTTATGCTTGTCACATGAAGGATGAGTCAGGTAAGAGTCTATGGAGATTGGCGTTGAGGGAAGAATTGAAAGACATATGATTGGGGGTGTACTTGTTATAACTGACCTTGATTTAGAGTTTGTCATGTGGTTGTATAGTTTAGAGCACAGAAGAGGAAACCCACTTGTACACATGCCTGGCTCTGCCCAAGTTTAGATAATACTTTAGGTTCAATGAAAAGTCATTCTACTATTAGCTCTTCTCTGAAAAGAATTTTACAACCTAGCAAAACAAGAACTAATTATGCACTCTTCTGCTGCCTTTCAAAGTCCTCGAATGTTAAATGTCTTACGTCTTCCTTCTAATGGGTTCCTTGCTTTGGTTATTTTGTTCAGCATAAATCAGAGCTAACACAATCCCATTTTTAATAGCTCTCTTTCAAAGTCTGTTGATATGCCAGTTGGTATGAATCGTCCTAAATGTCCTCCCTCATGGGCAAGACCCATCTGTCAAGATCTACAAAATGATATTTCCTGCTTATGGGAGACATCGATGTAGAGCTGAGTGCCCTGCCAAGGAGAAACCTGCTAAAGCTGCATGCTAATATACCAATGCCCTGCAATCTCATCGTTCAGAATTTTCAGAAAATCACAGATCCCATAGACCCACAATTGGTAGTGAAGAGCAGTTCTTCCTGGCCTGACATAGAGGCAAGGTTTGCCATGAGTGCAGGGCTGCCAAATTTAACAAATGCAAATATAAGACAAATTATTTTTTAGTATAAAAAAACCCCCACATTTGTTATTTATCTCAAAGTCTTTGCTTGAAAAACATTGTGAAATGTTAGAAAAGCTTTTGTTCATTTATGCACCTTTGAGTTATTGCTCATTTGTCATTTTTCTCAGTGATGCCTTCCCTGACCACCCTGTTTAAAATTGGGTGACCCCCAATGTCTCTTTCTTGCCTTTATTCCCTCCATAATACATCAAATTATTTATGTATTTTGCTTATTGACTGTCTTTCCCCCTTGTGTGTAAGCTTGAAGTCATGGATTTTGGTCTATTTCATTCACTGTAGTATCCTGAGAACCTATAACAGGCCTGGACAAGTGGTAGCTATTTCAGTAGGTGCTGAAATAATTCATTCATTCATTTATTCATTTATTTGTGAATGATTGTGGTTAGAAGCATAGACTCTAAAGAACCATTGACTTGAGTTTGAATTCTGGCTCTAGAATATATCTGATATCTGTGATGTCAGATGAGTTGTATCACTTTCTGTATGTCAGTTTTCTCCTCTGGAAAGTGGATATTAAAATAGTACCTTTTGGATGGATGTGCTAAGAAAAAGATAGTGCCTATAAAAGTCCCTAGTACAGTGCCCAGAACATGGTAAGCATTTAATAAATAGAACTATTATCCAATTAACAAATATTTGTTGAGCATCCTTTCTATCTCTCAGAAAGTTTTGGGTGTTGGGAGGATCACAGTGAACAACACAAGGTTTTGACTTCAAAGAGATACAAACTTAATAAGAAAATAAGCAGGAAACTGTTATAGATCGTAATAAATGCTGTAGCAGTGGTAGCAAAATGATCTATGGGAGCATTAGGAGGGTACCTGACCCAGAGTTGGGTGGTGGGAAGAGTCAGAAAAGGTTCATGGAAGAATTGTTATCTATTTTAAAATAACATGTGTAGTTAACCAGAGCAGATGAGATGGGGATGGGTAGGGTAGAGAAAATATTCCAAGAGGAGGGAACAGTGGATATCGGAGTTCAGAGGAAAGAGCAAGCACTTGACTTCTGTGTTTTGGGAGGGCCAGCAGGACAGTGTGGCTGGATCACAGAGAGAAGCATGAGGAAGAGGAAGACGATGAGCCTGGGGACCAGCAGTTCAGATCATGAAGGATCTTATAAGCTTATCAAGGAGTTTAGACTCTAACCTGGGGACAGAGGGCCATTGAGGCCAAGATTTACATTTGAGAAGATGCCTCCATCTGGAGTATGGAGACTGGATTTGGGAGATTGAAAGTAAAAGGGAAGACAGTAAGGAGGTTTGGGTAATGATCCAGATAGAACAAGATAGGGACCTGAAAGTTCCCAGGGATGGGAAGGAGTGACTTAGATGATAATTAGAAGGTAGAAAAGAGAGGATTTAAGCATTGGTTGTCTCATTGGATCTTACAATAACTTTGTAAGAATCTCTGTATTCTGTGGATATTTTTCCTTACCATGCCATTGTCTGATTTTGGTATCTGATTTTGATACAATGTTGACCTCAAAGCATAAGTTGAGAAATATTCTGTTATCTTGAATTCACTGGAGGAGTTTGTATAGAATTGGCATTATTCCTCCTTTAAACATTTGGTAGTATTCATCTGGGCTTGGAGTTTTCATTGTAGGATTTTAACTACTAATTTAATGTCTTTAATAGACCTAGATTATTCAATTTATTTTTTTGAGTGAGCTTTGATAGTTTGTGTTTTTCAAAGGATCTGTCCATTTTAGCTAAGCTGTCGAGTTTACGTGTATGATGATGCTCATGACATTCCCTTGTTATCTTTTTAATATCTGTAGAGTAATGTCACTTTTCTCATTTCTGATATTGATACTTTGTCTTTTCTGTTTGTGTCATGATCAGTGTAACTAGAAGCTTATCAGCTTTATTGATCTTCTCAAAGAATCAGTTTTTTCTTCCATTGACTTTCTCAATTGTTTTTCTGTATTTCATTCAATTGATTTCCACTTTGATAGTAATTATTGCCTTTGTTCTGATTACTTTGATTTAATTTGCTCTTCCTTTTCTAGTTTCTTAAAGTAGAAGCTGAGGTAATTGATTTGAGGTTTTTGTTCTTTTCCACTAAAGACATGTATTGTCGTATATTTCCCTGCAAATACTGCTCCAGCTGCTTCCCACAACTTCTGATATGTTGTGTTTTCATTTTCATATTCCCTCTTACGCTTTTGGCTAGTTCTTTCCCCAGCATCAGATACTTTCCTCACATGTATGCGCTGACCTGTACTCTGAATGCTCAACTGTGACTTGCTGTACATCTCTAGGATTCTTTGTACACATCTCTCATTTGCAGTCCTCTGTCCTGCCACCAATACACTCCTTGGATTCTCAGCTCAACTCAGGGAGTCCCTTGGACTCTTCTTGGGTTACATCTTTCCTGTGTCATCATCTAGAAGCTTTCTCAATGAAGAAAGCAGTGGCAATGATAGGACTCACCTTTATTTTCCCTTATCTCTCAGGGAACACCATTCTTTGTTGTCTGATGTCCACTGCCTTACAAACCATTGCTTCATATATTTTGCCTTTTTTGGAGGAGAGAGAGTTTTAGGCAGTGGGTAAATCTGGTCCCCTGTTACTCTATCTTGGCTGGAGGTAGAAGTCCCTTCTATATTATTTTAAATCTGAAAAATTAAATTATTTTACTCATATTTAGTATATTTTACTCATATTTTAGTATATATTATTTTACTCATACTTTAGTGTAAAAGATTAGAATACTTAAAAAATATGCAGTCACAATACCATTATCTCACCTTTTAAAAACTGATGATTTTTTAAAATGTACATTATTCAATTATCTCATACATGTCCCTTTATTTTCACCATTTGTTTGCTTGAATCAAGATCCAAATAAAGTCCACACCTTGGGTTTGTTTGATGAACATCTTAAGTCTCTTTTAATCTATAGGTTACCCTTCCATCTCCCTCTTCTCTCCCCACAGCTCACTCTCTCCTTGCTTATTTTTTACAGAGACCAGTCTTTGCCTTGCAGAGTTTTTTGCAGTTGTGATTTTGGTGACTACACACCCATATTTCTCTGGCTTTTATTTCCTACAAATTATTAATAGACCTAGGAGCTTGATCAGGTCCAGGCTCCATGTCATTTTTTTTTTTTAATTTTATTTATTTATTTATTATTTTTTGGGGGGGTAAACCAAGTTCAATCATCTGTTTTTATACACATATCCCCGTATTCCCTGCCTCCCTTGACTCCCCCCCACCCTCCCTCGAGTCCCCCCCACCCTCCCTGTCCCAGTCCTCTAAGGCATCTTCCATCCTCGAGTTGAACTCCCTTTGTTATACAACAACTTCCCACTGGCTATCTATTTTACAGTTGGTAGTATATATATGTCTGTGCTGCTCTCTCGCTTCGTCTCAGCTTCCCCTTCACCCCCCGCCCCCTCCCAAACCTCGAGTTCTCCAGTCCATTCTCTGCACCTGCATCCTTGCTCTCGTCACTGAGCTCATCAGTACCATTTTTAGATTCTGTATATGTGAGTTAGCATACAATATTTGTCTTTCTCTTTCTGACTTACTTCACTCCATGTGACAGACTGTAGTTCTATCCACCTCATTACATATAGCTCCATCTCATCCCTTTTTATAGCTGAGTAATATTCCATTGTATATATATGCCACATCTTCTTTATCCATTCATCTGTTGATGGGCATTTAGGTTGCTTCCATGTCCTGGCTATTGTAAATAGTGCTGCAATAAACATTATGGTACATGTTTCTTTTGGGATTATGGTTTTCTTTGGGTATATGCCCAGGAGTGGGATTACTGGATCATATGGTAGTTCTATTTGTAGTTTTTTAAGGAACCTCCAAACTGTTTTCCATAGTGGCTGTACCAACTTACATTCCCACCAACAGTGCAGGAGAGTTCCCTTTTCTCCACACCCTCTCCAACATTGGTTGTTTCCAGATTTTGTGATGATGGCCATTCTGACTGGTGTGAGGTGATACCTCATTGTGGCTTTGACTTGCATTTCTCTGATGATTAGTGATGTTGAGCATCTTTTCATGTGTTTGTTGGTCATCTGTATGTCTTCTTTGGAGAAGTGTCTATTTAGGTCTTCCGCCCATTTGTGGATTGGGTTATTTGCTTTTTTGCTATGAAGCTGCATGAGCTGCTTGTATATTTTGGAGATTAATCCTTTGTCCGTTGTTTCATAGGCAACTATTTTTTCCCATTCTGAGGGTTGTCTTCTTGTCTTGTTTATGGTTTCTTTCACTGTGCAAAAGCTTTTAAGTTTCATGAGGTCCCATTTGTTTATTCTTGATTTTATTTCCATGATTCTAGGAGGTGGGTCAAAAAGGATCTTGCTTTGATGGATGTCATAGAGTGTTCTGCCTATGTTTTCCTCTAGAAGTTTTATAGTGTCTGGCCTTACATGTAGGTCTTTAATCCATTTGGAGTTTATTTTTGTGTATGGTGTTAGGAAGTGTTCTAATTTCATTCTTTTACATGTTGCTGTCCAATTTTCCCAGCACCACTTATTGAAGCAGCTGTCTTTTTTCCATTGTATACTCGTGCCTCCTTTGTCAAAGATAAGGTGCCCATATGTGTTTGGGCTTACTTCTGAGTTCTCTATTCTATTCCATTGCTCTTCCTTTCTGTTTTTGTGCCAGTACCATACTGTCTTGATCACTATGGCCTTGTAGTATAGTTTGAAGTCAGGAAGCCTAATTCCACCAACTCCATTTTTCCTTCTCAAGATTGCTTTGGTTATTCGGGGTCTTTTGCGTTTCCATACAAATCGTAAGATTTCTTGCTCTAGTTCTGTGAAAAATGCCATTGGTAATTTGATCGGGAGTGCATTGAATCTGTAAATTGTTTTGGGTAGTATAGTCATTTTCACGATGTTGATTCTTCCAATCCAAGAACATGGTATGTCCTTCCATCTGTTTGTGTCATCTTTGATTTCTTTCATCAATGTCTTATAGTTTTCTGCATACAGATCTTTTTCCTCCTTAGGCAGGTTTATTCCTAGGTATTGTATTCTTTTGGTTGCAATGGTGAATGGGAGAGTTTCCTTAATTTCTCTTTCTGCTCTTCTGTTGTTAGTGTATAGGAATGCAAGAGATTTCTGCACATTAATTTTGTATCCTGCTACTTTACTAAACTCATCAATGAGTGCTAGCAGTTTTCTGGTAGAGTCTTTAGGGTTTTCTATATATAATATCATGTCATCTGCAAAGAGTGACAATTTTACTTCTTCTTTTCCAATTTGGATTCCTTTTATTTCTTTTTCTTCTCTGATTGCTGTGGCTAAAACTTCCAAAACTATGTTGAATAATAGTGGTGAGAGTGGACACCCTTGTCTTGTTCCTGTTCTTAGAGGGAATTCTTCCAGTTTTTCCCCATTGAGAATGATGTTGGCTTTTGGTTTTTCATATATGGCTTTTATTATGTTGAGGTAATTTCCTTCTATGCCCATTTTCTGGAGAGCTTTTATCATAAATGGATGTTGAACTTTGTCAAAAGCTTTTTCTGCATCTATTGAAATGATCATATGGTTTTTATCCTTCAAGTTGTTGATATGATGTATCATGTTGATTGATTTGCGTATATTGAAGAATCCTTGCATCCCAGGGATAAACCCCACTTGATCATGGTGTATGATTTTTTTAATGTGCTGTTGGATTCTGTTAGTGAGTATTTTGTTGAGGATTTTTGCATCTATATTCATCAGTGATATTGGTCTGTAATTTTCTTTTTTTGTGACATCTTTGCCTGGTTTTGGTATCAGGGTGATGGTGGCCTCGTAGAATGAGTTTGGGAGTGTTCCGCCTTCTGCAATATTTGGAAGAGTTTGAGAAGGATAGGTGTTAGCTCTTCTCGAAATGTTTGATAGAATTTGCCCATGAACCCATCTGGTCCTGGGCTTTTGTGTGTTGGGAGATTTTTAATCACTGCCTCAATTTCCGTACTTGTGATTGGTCTGTTCATGTTTTCTATTTCTTCCTGGTTCAGTCTTGGAAGATTGTATTTTTCTAAGAATGTATCCATTTCTTCCAGGTGATCCAATTTGTTGGCATATAGTTGCCTGTAGTAGTCTCTCATGATGTTTTGTATTTCTGAGGTGTCTGTTGTTACTTCTCCTTTTTCATTTTCTAATTCTGTTGATTTGCATCTTCTCCCTTTTTTTCTTGATGAGTCTGGCTAATGGTTTATCAATTTTGTTAATCTTCTCAAAGAACCAGCTTTTAGTTTTATTAATTTTTGCTATGGCTTCCTTCCTTTCTTTTTCATTTATTTCTGCTCTGATCTTTATGATTTCTTTCCTTCTGCTCACTTTGGGATTTTTTTGTTCTTCTTTCTCTAATTGTTTTAGGTGTAAGGTTATGTTGTTTATTCGATATTTTTCTTGTTTCTTGAGGTAGGACTGTATTGCTATAAACTTCCCTCTTAGAACTGCTTTTGCTGCGTCCCATAGGTTTTGGGTTGTTGTGTTTTCATTGTCGTTTGTTTCTAGATATTTTTTGATTTCCTTTTTGATTTCTTTAGTGATTTCTTGGTTGTTTAAGAGTGAATTGTTTAGCCTCCATGTGTTTGTATTTTTTACAGTTTTTTTCCTGTAATTGATATCTAGTCTCATGGCGTTGTGGTCTGAGAAGATGCTTGATATGATTTCAATTTTCTTGAATTTGCTGAGATTTGATTTGTGACCCAAGATGTGATATATCCTGGAACATGTTCCGTGTGCACTTGAGAAGAAAGTGTAGTCTGTCGTTTTTGGATGGAATGTCCTATAAATATCAGTTAAGTCAAGATGGTCTAATGTGTCATTTAAAGCTTGTGTGTCTTTATTTATTTTCTGTTTGGATGATCTGTCCATTGATGTAAGTGGGGTGTTCAAGTCTCCCACTATTATTGTGTTACTGTCGATGTCCCCTTTTATAGCTGTTAGCATTTGCCTTATGTATTGAGGTGCTCCTATGTTGGGGGCATAGATATTTACCATTGTGATATGTTCTTCTTGAATGGATCCCTTGATCATTATGGAGTGTCCTTCCTTGTCTCTTGTAATAGTCTTTACTTTCAAGTCTAATTTGTCTAATATGAGTATTACTACTCCAGCTTTCTTTTGACTTCCATTTGCATGGAATATTTTTTTCCATCCCTTGACTTTCAGTCTATATGTATCCCTTGGTCTGAAGTGGGTTTCTTGTAGGCAGCATATAGAAGGGTCTTGTTTTTGTATCCATTCAGCCAGTCTGTGTCTTTTGGTTGGAGCATTTAATCCATTTACATTTAAAGTGATTATTGACATGTGTGTTCCAATTCCCATTTTCTTAATTGTTTTGAGTTTGTATTTGTAGGTGTTTTCCTTTTCTTATGTTTCCTACTTAGAGGATTTCCTTTAGCACTTGTTGTAAGGCTGGTTTGGTGGTGCTGAATTCTCTTAACTTTTGCTTGTCTGGAAAGCTTTTGATTTCTCCATCGAATCTGAATGAGATTCTTGCTGGGTAGAGTATTCTTGGCTGTAAGTTTCTCTCTTTCAGGACTTTCAGTATATCCTGCCATTCCTTTCTGGCCTGCAGAGTTTCTGTAGAGAGGTCAGCTGTTATCCTTATGGGTTTTCCCTTATATGTTATTTGTTGCTTTTCTCTTGCTGCTTTTAATATTTTTTCTTTGTGTTTAATTGTCATTAGTTTGATTAATATGTGCCTTGATGTACTTCTCCTTGGGTTTATTCTGTATGGGACTCTCTGTGCTTCTTGGATTTGGTTAATTATTTCCTTTCTCATGTTGGGGAAGTTTTCCACTATAACCTCTTCAAATATTTTCTCAGAACCTTTCTTTTTTTCTTCTTCTTCTGGGATGCCTATAATTCGAATGTTGGTATGCTTAATGTTATCACTGAGGTCTCTGAGACTGTCTTCTATTCTCTTGATTATTTTTTCTCTTTCCTGCTCTGTGGCGTTTATTTCCCCCATTCTATCTTCCAACTCACTTATTCGTTCTTCTGCCTCAGTCCTTCTGCTGGTTATAGCATCTAGAGTATTTTTAATTTCAGTTATTTTGTTATCCATTGCTGTTTGTTTTTCTGAGTCCTTATGAACTGTTTCTTGTACTTTCTCTATTTTGTTATCAAGATTTTGTATCATTTTTACTATCATTACTCTAAATTCTTTTTCAAGCATTTTTCCTATTTCCTCCCTATTTATTTGGTCTTGTGGGTTTTTTTCCTGCTCCTTTGCGTGCATGGTGTTTCTTTGTTTCCTCATGGTTGTCCAAACTTTTGGGGTTGCTTGTCCTGGCAATAGAGGTGTTTATATAAGACTGTGCAAGCCTCAGACTAATGTTCAAGTGTTGGATTAAACAAATACGAAGTCTAGGAAACACATACATGTATAAGACACACAATTACTGAATCCATTAGGACATAAGGCTCTGGAAAGACCTGATGGAACCCCAGTATGCTATCAGATATTCAAAGAGAAACCCAACAGAAATTGACAACTGAAACAGAACAAATCAGAGACAAAAGCAAAAGCAAACAAACAAAGAAATAACACCTTACACATACAAACACTAATCCAGGGAGATTTTGTAAGCTAGAATCAAATATAGAAAAGAGCTAGAGTACCACCAGACAGAATGGAGATTCTCAGAATGAAATTAGACAGTTTTACTAAGAACTAAGATAAAGACAAAAACCTAATATTAAATACCAAGGTGGTGCGTCATCTGGAGAATAGAGCAAGGAGTCTGAGCAGATCGATAGTGTTGCTTATAAGTATGTTAAGATAAAATAAACTTAAAATGGCTGGAAGAAAGGGGAACAGAACAGTGTAGTGTGGTTGGAAATATGGAAATAAAAAGAAAAGAATAGAAATGTATAAAAGATAGGGATGAAAGGAAAGTATGAGAGATATATTGTCCGTACTACCAAAAACTTAGCTAGATATAGAAGTATATAAAAAGGCAAAAAAAAATAAAAATAGAATAAAAAATATGATTAAAAAATTATGTTATAAAATTGTAGATCCCTTAGGACTAAGATTGTAATTAATAAAGAAAAAAAAAAGAGAGAGAGAGAAAAAAAAAATCCAGAACTGATCCCAGAATGGACCAGTTCAATAGGATCGATACTAATTTTTCTGTTTCCTCAGAGTCTCAGCTGTAAGTGTCCTTCTACTTGCCTTGGGTTTTTTTTTGCATTATTCTGTGACCAGCCGAGGTTCCTTTATTGTTTGTTTGTAAGAGTCGGTGTGTGGGGAGGGAGAGGGTACAATAGTGGCTCCTTCACCTGGGAGTGAGTGAGCAGTGGCACACTGTTGTTTCAGTCGGGCTTGGAAGTGCCTGTTGCAGAGGGATGCTGGTGGCTCAGGTGTAAACAGAAAGTCTTAGAGTTGGGCCTCTCTCAGGTTTTTTTGTTTGTTTGTTTTTTTCTCAGCAGCCTACCTGCTGCCGGGCGTTCCAAGGGGTTTTAATCTAGCCCCACCCGAGGGCCTGAGGGTGCTTGTTATCCCTGAGCGCCTTAGGTGGCCTGCAGGGCGTGTCTCCACTGCCTGTTGCAGAGGCTCGGTTATGTCAGGCTCCTTGCGGTCCTTTCTGGTGTCCGAGGCTGTCTGCTGGCGTTCAGCTGGTTCTCTGTGGGAATTATTGCGTCCTTCGGTGCATTCCCAATGCATCTGTGGAGAGGGATGCATTCCACGTCCCTCTACTTCGCTGCCATCTTTTAAGGGGGTTCCATGTCATTTTTAAATGTGCTTTCTTAGCTCTTTATATTTGAACCAGTTTTCATTAAATTCCTGAGAAAGTCACAGAAAGAAACATGCCTTTGTGAATCTGTTTTTTTATTTACTACATCTAACCTTGGACCATCAGTCATCTCTAAAAGAAGCAACTGGAATCAGGGAAAAAGTTAAGACAGGGAAAGAGATAACCTGGAAAATTAAAAAATATACTGAACTAAAATTCTGAGCTGAATGCCTGGGAAAGGACATAGCAAGGAAAATGAGATGGCTGAATTGAGGCTGGTCTGTGAATTTAATTTCAGATTTTATTATCCTAATTTACACATTCATAAAAATGAAATAGGTCATTATCAAGTGCTTAATTTTCAGTGTAAGCCATACAAATGTGTACACATATAATACAGCCTGAATTATAGCGAAGACTTTCATTCCAGTCTCCGGTGATTTGGCACCAATAGGATAAGACTGTGGTGAAAAATGCTTATTAGTATTATTCCTTCTTTCCTTCCTTTCTTCCCTCACTTACCCACTCATTCCATTATATAATTAGTCAGTAATTTAGTCATACATCCATTCATGAATGAAAGTGGCAGACACAGCGCATACACTGATTCGCTTTGAAGGCCTCAGTCTCGAGGGAAGACAAGTGAAAAACACAAACTATTCACTGTTATAAAAGAAGGTTATTAAAAATTGCTGTGGGAGTCCAAAGAAAGAAGTGACTTTATCTACCATGCAAACTAAGGAAAGATGATCTTTCCTCTGTTTTCTGAATTTTACCACCAAAAGCATATATAACTTTTGATTATCTCTGTAAAAGAAAATTTTTAAAATCTGTTTGCAAAACTACTTTCTAGTGCTAACATTTTTTTGAGATTCTGAGTTCTGGGATCTCTGAGGTGGATTTTGTTGGCCAGGGTGACAGTGTCAGACCAGGGATATAAATATTTTCAGGAATAGTTGTGATTCAAGGTAGTTAAGAGAGGGAAAAACAAGCAAAAGGTCACAAAATGCAGGGATGAGATGTAAAGAGAGCCAGACCTCAAAACCCCATCAGTGAAGCAAACTGGGCTCTAGGAGACACCAAATTTAGGGGCAGAAATACAAGACTCATCATCTGTATGTGTCTCTGAGATCAAAGTCTATAGCTAATATTTTCTGAGTACTTACTATATCCCACATACTCTTACATGTTTTCATTTATTAAATTCTTACAAAAACCCTAAGGGATAGGTTTTATTATTAGTCTCATTTATCAGGTGAGGAAACTGAGGCACAGGGAGGTTAGATGAGTCCTAGCTAGTATGTGGCAGAACTGAGATGTAAATATCTGATACAGAGCCTATTCCCTTGTGTATATATGAAGGAGGACAAGTCCTAAGAAAATTCGGCAAGCTAGATATTCAAGAGAGCTGATAGTGTAGTTCCAGTCTGGGTCTGAAGGCCTGAGAACCAGGACAGTAGATGGTGTAAGTTTCCAGTCTGAAGGCTGGTAGGCTTGAGACCCTAGAAGAGCCGATATTTCATTTTAAGTCTGAAGGCAGGGAAAAAAATGTGATGTCCCAGCTCAAAGCAGTCAGGCAGGAGGAGTTCCCTGTTATTCAGCCTTTTTTATTCAGGTCTTTTACTGATTGGTTGAGGCCCACCCACATTAGGGAGGGTAATCTGCTCTATTCAGTTTACCAATTCAAATGTCAATCTCATCCAGAAACACCCTCACAGACACACCCAGAGTAATGTTTGACCAAATATATGGCATCTTTTGGCCCAGTCAAGTTGGCACATGAAATTAACCATCACAGGCGGACACAGAATCTTCCACCATCACTGATATCCAACCACATCCCTCTGCAGTCATTGACCTAAAGGCATACACTGTGCAGAATTTATAATACTGGATTTATTGTAGTGGCAAAGGTGATATAATTTATGGAGCCCATAACCCTACCAGCCACTTCTCAACCCTCAATGGGCTCATGTCCTCCAGGTGAGCTGACTGTGGTCCTTACCAAAGGGTTTGCTATATAAATTATAGCATCACATTATAGGTTTTATAATTAACCTTGAAATTGTTATTCTAGAAGTCACAAGAGTCATGATCTCATAATTGGTGAGTTGGTAGTGGCAACACATTTCCTCCCAAATTCAGTCACATGAAAGAGATAAATCTTAACCTGCAGAAGGCATATGTGTGTGGGGATTTTTTGTGTGTGTGAGCATGATTAGGCTTTTAACTAGCATTTTGGTTTCAGTACATACACTAACCTAAGCTATTCCGAAACCCAAAAGGATAAAGAGGAGGAGAAGGAACCTCTGTACACTTGAAATAAACTCACTGAGTGACATCAGGCTGAAGACTTTCCTCTGAAGTGAAGTCCAAGTGATGCAATTACAATGCAAATAAGTTGCAAAACAAAGCTATAACTCAAGCAAACACAGGATTTTTTAAGTGGTGACAAAAAAATTGCCACTTCGGAAGGCCTTTGACAAAAGAATATCTGTTAGTTTTTCTTTTAAGTTAATAGTGGTACAAGGGAACAGAATAGTAGCTCCAAAAGAGAAATGTCTGGATATTAAAGGATTAAAAGCAACCTTTGAGAGAATTGACACTCCCAAATGTTTCTACAAAAATCACCTTCTTGGGACTTCCTAGGTGGTGCAGTGGTTAAGAATCCACCTGCCAATGCAGGGCACATGGGTTCTATCCCTGCTCCAGGAAGATCCCACATGCCGCGGAGCAACTAAGCCCGTGCGCCACAGCTATTGAGCCTGCGCTCTAGAGCCTGTGAGCCACAATTATTGAGCCCATGTGCCATATCTACTGAAGGCTGCATGCCTAGAGCCTGTGCTCCAAAACAAGAGAAGCCACTGCAATGAGGAGCCCAGGCACCACAATGAAGAGTAGCCCCCGCTTACCGCAACTAGAGAAAGCCTGTGTGCAGCAGCGAAGACCCAACACAGCCAATAAATAAATAAATTTATTTTTTTAAAAAATGACCCTCTTAATGGTCATGCTGAGAAAATAGAATATAACTCAAGGAGCCATATGAAAAAAATTATACCTCTCCCTCAAAATTAAATAAAGTCACAACTGATTAATTATTAAGAACTAGTAGTTGCAATTTTAAGATAAAATTTTGTAAATACAATAAACTTACTTTTTATGTTATTTAGCTTTATTTTGAAGACAGGGTCACAATCAAACCTTAAAATTTTGATTCTCATTTTAGGTAGATCTGATTTACCTGGAATTTCTTTTCCTTCACCATCTAATCTTTGGATAACAAAATTCTTTCTATCAGCCATGCCAAAATGGAGACTACACTGAATGTGTGTTACCATGTTACAGTGACTGTGGAGATGAGTTACTAGAAGTTAAGTGTTTGCTCAGGTCTTCCAGGCCTAAGAGGTAGCAGTGTCTCTTTTCTCTGTATACTCTGGGGTCATATTTTCTTCTTGGTTTATCTCATATATTCTCTGATGTATCATGGACTTTCCTTCATAGCTTGTATTCTTTGGTTGTCCATTTCAAGATATGAATAAGTCAAAAGGAAGGCTGTGTAGGGCTCTGTGTGTAGGATGACGGACCACTTTAGGGTAAGATGGGTAGGAGAATTTCTTTGTGCTATGAGCCCTTCTCCTCTAGTCTGGTGCTCCTTGGGGCCCAACCTTAATGACTTCTGCAAGTACACATCCTTGTTACAGTTCTTCTACTCTTCTGAGAAAACAAGCCTGAATCTGGAGTAAAAATGCTGTGTGCTCTTATTTGTCTTCTACTCTTTCCTTCTTACACTAGTATCTCCTTCTTACTGAATTCTATTGCTTTTAAGCAATAAAAAAGCTGACTCCAAAGAGTTCTAGTTCAGGCTGTCTCTAATTTTCTGTGTGAACCAGACAGTAATGTAATCCATCGGGGCCTCAGTTCCCTTCTCTGTAAAGTGTAGGGACTGGCTTAGATTTCCACCATCACTTTCAGCTTTAAAAGTCTGTGATCCTAAATGAAATTCATAAGGCATTTATACAAGAGATTCTCCAGTACAGATCCCCACTCCATCCACTCCAGAGTGGCATTCACTGCATGGCCATCCCCCAGCTGGCTTCTCCAACTCTCCTTTTTTAGCCCTAAGCGTCTGTAAAACTGAAAGCTCCTCTCCCCTCAATGACTTGCCCTCTTCTTCCTACTTTCCTACTGACCACTTCCCATTGGCCTACTCCTGGCCATGATTCCATCTTGCCAAATAAATTCCAAGGCTTAGTCCTCTCAAGTTATCTTTTTATAAGCTTCTTACCAGGAAGAGATTTTTAGCTTCTTGAAGTTTGCATTGAATTTTTTGTTCATAAACTTTCATTGTGCCTAACCTACCCTACACGGCATATATGGTAATGGTGAACAAAGCCCATTTCGCTTCTACATTCTAAGGTCTTAGAAGTCAAGGTTGTTGCTAATTCACTTTGATGTGCCTCCCTTTTCCCCAAACCCCTAGCACAGTGTCCTGTTTGGAGCTTAATAATGGTGTTTTGAAAGAATGAATGAAATGAATGTGCAAATCAATGAAAGAAAACGAGAGTGAATCCTTTTGAATATCATGTATAAGAAATTGGCTAAATTTTTTAAAGAAATCATTATGTGCAAAGAGAATGCAGGGAGCAGGTTTGAAAAAAGCCAAACAGGGAAAAATAAGTTCAGATTCCCAGAAGTTCTCTTCCTTTACTTCTCAGAGGTACAGAATGAAAAGATTGAGACCCACACTCATGGCCAGATTGAGACCAGGTGCCAGTTCTAGGGCAGCTCAAAGTGGGTCAAGGCGATATGCAGTTTTGTCAGGACATCAGCAAAACTGTGGAGCAGGTCAGGCTGAACTCTTGCTAAGTCATTAATTCCCTGTTTGCTCTCTCCCTTTTATCTTCATGGGTTTAATTGTAAATTATTCCTCATTCTTCTGGGCTCTGTTTTCTTTTCTCGAGTTTGTTCCGGTGATTACGGCCCTAAACAAAAAGTACAAATGCTAAATTTCCCCTTGTGAAGTTAAAAATAAAAAAAGGCCAAGACATTGCTTTCAAAATAAACAAGCATTGCTGAAAACCACCTGGTTATTGCTGTGGTTGCTACTTGTAGGAATTTTTAAAATTGCATCTTTAGGCAAATAGTGCAATAGGTTAAAATGTCAATAAATAAACTTCGAAGAGTTTTAATTAAGAGGAAGAAAATAAAGAGTCAGATAAACACCTGGATCATTTATATAATCTGATGATCCAAAATAGGTATGACTTCTCTCTGGGATGGTTTGATTTCCCTTGCAAGTTTTGGAACACGTATAGGGACAGGGCAACCTGAGGCTGAAGTCAAAATGACTTTTTAGTGCCTGGATGCGTAAAAGGAAGAGAACAAACAATTTCCAGAAGAGAAATCACACTACATTTGGCTTGGCCATCAGTGGTTCCATATAATAACAACATCACTCACACATAACTTTGTTTCAGTGGCTGATATTAAGAAAAATCATTGCTTGCAATATGATGCACAGGGCTGTCAAAATCACACATACATGGCCTTTGGTCTGAAAATTATTTTGTTTTTATAGCATCAATTCAGCAGTGAAAAGTTCACAAATTTGTATTAGGATTATGAGGGCCACATTACATCACAAGAAGAAAGCAAAACCCTGTTAGTAAGAAAATGTAGGTCCATCTTCTGAAATCGATGTCTGGGTTCAGTTCATGAGTCAAAGGGAATTTTCTAGAAATCTATGTTGGGTATAGCTCATGTTTTGAAAAGGTAAGTTCTTCAAAGGGGATTGATTCAATATTTCTGATTAAAGTGGTTGCCCAAGCTTCTAAAATGACAGAAAGTCTTAACTGCATCCATGTAGAAGTTTAAAGCTCTTAGGAGAAAATCATCTTGGACTGAACTGGATAAATTTTGAGGTCTGAGATGGAGAGGTTTATCTCAGTGAGAGAACTGGGTTATTGTTTAGTAAAAGAGAATGATGGGTAGTATTATCAAGCTAATACAATAAGTTCTGCTTTTAGGAGAAGTTCTAAAATAAACCAATAAAGACAAAAATGAAACCAGTAATTTCCTTGTAAGAGAAAAACAAGTGGAACTAAGTCTCAATACCAATATAAGAAAAGTCACTGGGGAGAAGATTTCTGTGTAGATATAGCTTCAGGGTTCAGCAAGGAACCAAGGAGCAGGCAGCAGATGAGCAGTGACAATTTGTTGCTACTTTGCCTCTCTATTGTGTGCTGGAAAATCTTCTTTTAATAGGATCCAGCAAGAGAATATTTATGTCAAATGCTTCCTGCTCTGCCTCTATGTGGGTTATGAAAGTAGAGAATGGAGAACTTTCTTCTTAGGTTTCTCTTTGTTTTCTACACTGCTGAGCTGAAACAGCCAAGGGGCAGGAGCTGTGATTCTTTTTATGAAGCAGCTGCACTTAATAGGAACTGAATTTTTAAACATTAGGTGGAAAATGGTTGGAATCTGCAAAGCAATTGCCCTGGAAATGGAAAAGCTCTCCAGTGCATCAGGAATTCTGGTCCCCAAAGCAAGATGGGTCCAAACTTGGCATATGTTTTCTTTACTCACTTCAGTGTCAAGGGACCAAGAGGGAACCAGATGTTTAAGCCCTTCTGCCTTAACTGTCCCCTTGTCTTTCCCTTAAAGGACATAATCCACAGCCCCTGCACTTTTGACTGGGTGTGCATTTTTCTGCCCACCACTGTTGAGTCTTCCTGGGGTATATTCCTCCACCTAGCCTCCCTTCTCCCCCATGTGGGAAAGATGAAGGGGACACTGCAGACAGACTCAAAACCTTTGTCAACTTGTGTTCTCGTCTACCACTTGGCAGGGATCCAGCCCACTTACTACTTAGAATCTGTCTTCAACCTGACAGGTGGCAATGTGCCTCATAGAGGCAAGTTTCGACTCTGGAGGGTGTAGCTGAAGTTGAGCAGCTGCCTTCTGGTATGTGCACTGAGTACGTAAGTCACATGGACATTAACTGCAACAGGTAGGGGCTATCTTGATTAGGGCATCCTGAAAGTAGCATAGGGATCAGGAATCCTTTGATGCTCACAGCATGACTTATACATGTATCTGCAACGTGCCCCTAAGTTCTCTTTCTAGAAATCAAAGTGTTCCAAAGTTTCCCATTGCCAAGCTCCTTGAAAGTAATTAAAGATATTTATCTAAGCCAGATAAAACCTAAAGGTGTTACTGCTTTTATTGTAGAAACTATGAAATCTATTCCATAGGGACTTTAGGCATGTAAGAAAAGAATTTGAGAAACTTCCATCAACCTGCTTTCCTTTTTCCTAACAAGAGACCCCCACACATAAACAAAATAGTATGACTGTGGCAGAAAATGAAATTGAAAGAGCAAAAACCTCACTGTAAGAAAACAGACCTCTCCGCTTTAATGACTGGGCAAGAGTTTTCAAGGCAGCCTCTTTTAGAGAAAGACAAGATGCTTGTGTCTTGCGTCTAATAAGCAGCATCCCATTTGTGAAAACCACACACACTTGTTTCTTAGCAGGTAGGAAAGCACACTGTGAAGCTAAAATTATTTTCATTTTGCTACATTCTATTGATACAGCTAACCTTTACCTTGAAATATTAGCAGCCCAAGAGGTGAAGAGCTGTAAGGAATACGAAACCAAAGAAACAGAAATGTTCAAATCTAGCCTTGCAATAGTTTTACAGAGTAAGGGTTAGGGGGATGAGCAGAGGAAAGAAAGATTCTTTGGTTCCAAAGAGGGCATTGAGTATGACAGGCGCACTCTCCACCTAAGGGTTATCCACTAAACAGGACAGAGCTGACTGTCCTTGTAATGCCATCGGGAGAAAACTGTACATGTACATCTCTACTTTCTCCTATATTTGTGCCTTCACCTACACTTAGACTGCACTACATGCTAATTTCTCAGACTGAAAAAATAATGGATCTACTAAACTAAAAGGCATATCAGGAACAAATCAAGCTTTGGAGGTGAGAGTCTGAGAGACAATGAGTAGCTGGCTAGGGGACAAAAACAGAGCCCAGACCCTCCATTTCTCATCACTGTTCTTTCTTCGTGTGTCAAGTGTATTTGGACCTCTGGAGTTTAAAGGATGATAAATAACTTTGTTTTGGGTGTTTCTCAAAAGTGATGCCAAAGTTACTGTGCTGCTCCAGCAGAGATTCTAACTACTCTGTGCTTCAAGCTCAGGAGGGAATGCTCACCTTCCTGGGGCCATCAAGGGAAAGCTGAAAAGGAAGAGGTTGGTGATGTGTTTGTGGAAGGAAACAGGAGACTGGTTGGCCTAGTCCTTTGGGTTCTCTGCCTGCTTTCCTGTGCCAAATGCAGTTATTCAAATCTATTTTTATTTGATTAAGGCCTTTGGTTTGATAAAGCCATTCACCCAGAAATCACTTATGACCCTAAATTGCTATTTTTGATCTGCATTTGTCAACGGGGGTGATTCCTCCAGGGCTTTAGGCTGCAGCAGCTCTTGCTTACCTAGTCTGTTCTTTGGAGAGACCTTCTTGGTTGTACTTTTGCTCCAATGAGAGTAATATGAGAGTTAAAAGTAATTGCCCAAGGGCCCACAGAAATGGCGGGGTTCCATGGAAATGCGTGATCTCATCTCACACTTTGGCAGCCACAGCAATTCTGGAACATGTCTGGAGAATATGGGGGCTATATTTCCTTAAAAGGCAAAGATTCTTTGGGTTGCAGGAGCAGGGGTCCCCAGATAAGAATGTAATTTCTGGATTCTTGGTAGCACAGACCATGCTGCAAATACTAATGAGACCAAATGCAGCATTTGTCACAATCCACAGCACATGTTCAGCCCACACTCCAGAATTAAGACATTTCCTTTTTTCTCTGAATGTGTCACTTCCTAAGCCAGGATGAAACATCTTACCTTGATTTCCAAAGTGCATATCCATGCAATAGCAGCAAGAAAGCTTTGGTGTGGAACACACTCCTCACCCTGTCTCTGGATTAACCCTCATATTAAAGGGCACACCTCTCTCTGATGGCACCAATTCACTGAGACATGATTGGCATTGAAGCCAGTCAGTCCACAAGGGTGAAAAGTCTTTCAACCACATACAAATCACCAGTTATAATAATAAATAATAAAAGCAGCACAAAGATGCCAAATGTGCAAATTCATACCCAGCGATATCTGCCAAGATCTAAGAACAGGTGGATTGCCGGAGGAACTTTGTTCAGCCTTGCTGGAGGAGAAAGGAAAGCCTTCCTTGCAGGGGGAATGATGTGCATAAAATAACATGTGGGATTACTAGTGGAGTCGGTGAATGCAGTAAATGGGAATCAAGATTCACTTGAAAGCTATACGATATACAAGATATCCCCGCTATCCGAAAGTAGGGCATTCCTACAAAAACTCTCCTAAGCCAAAATGGCATAAAGTGAGGAGCTTAGGGCACATCTTGCTAACGCATGCACAAAATAAATCAAGATCAAGCACAAATGCTCACAGACAGTTCAAAGTGAAGGCGGCCTGATGCTGAGATGCTGAATGCGGGTTCAGGAGCTTGGTGGTGCTGCTGTCACTGCTCAGAGTGCCTGCTGCCTCTACAACCACTCACTGCGAAACAAATGCTGACCACTGTTTTCACTTTTCACCTGTTTTTGGAAAAGCAAAATTCCTCTTCGAATTTCTTTCTGTTATCGAAAACAAATACTAATGTAAGTCTTTAGTAAAATGTGTTTCGTGGTGTAATGCGAACTTT
Source organism: Hippopotamus amphibius kiboko (assembly GCF_030028045.1). Classification (NCBI taxonomy): domain Eukaryota; kingdom Metazoa; phylum Chordata; class Mammalia; order Artiodactyla; family Hippopotamidae; genus Hippopotamus; species Hippopotamus amphibius. The sequence goes on along the minus strand of NC_080189.1, from coordinate 51,491,696 downwards.
TGAAAAGCAGGGGACAGCTTTAGTGATCCAAGGGGTTGAGAACACAGGCTGTGGAATCAAAACATTCCCTGCCTGCCGTTTATTAGAGCAGAGCTTTGCTCCTGGGCCAGTTTACTTAACCTCTCTAAGACCTATTTCCTTCATCTATAAAGCGTGACTACTAGGCATACCTACCTCAAGGGGTCAGAGGGTACACATATATGAGCATGCAATTTTAGGGTAGAGCCTGGCACAGGGAAGTTCTAAGTGAATACTAGCTGTTAGTATCAGGGCTCACTATTGTCCAGTGTTTGCCTGGTCCAAGAGTCTTTTCCAGTAGACAGAAGCCAACTTGGAAAGCCTATGACTTCTTGCCATTGGAAGTTCCTAAAGGACTTGGCTAGCTAGAAGCAAAGTAGAACACCTGCATGAGGCTAAAGGGACGCTTCTCAGTAGCCCTCCTATTCAATGTGCAAACAGAGATTTGTTTTCTAAGCAAAGTCTCAATAACAAACTTACAAGGAGCAGTATGTTCTCAGAAATGAAGTATTTAAGTTTTAAAAGTTGATTGATACCATGTAACAGCTCCCTTGGAGGGAAGGAATTACATTGATAAGGAAAGATTATTCACTCTGGTTGTTAGCCTTAGCAAAAAAAGGAAAAGTGCATGATGTACATTTAACTTATCATTTGAAAAGCTCTAACATATGAGTGTCTTTAAGCTAATGAAGAATTTGGTCCATAGATGGCCTCTAAATGATGCTCAGTAGTCTCACACTATCTCTCTTCTGGTTTTATATTGATGCAGGTTTATTATTTCATTCTTTAAGAACTTCAAGTTTATATATATATAACTATGTATACACACATATATAATAAATATATAGAGACATATGTAAGTAAATACATACATATTATATATATATATATTTTTTCTTGTATATGTATGGAATAGTCCTGGAAGAATACACAAGAAACCATTAATAGTTGTAACTTCTGACAGGAGGCATGAGGGAGTTTGGTTAGAAGGGAGGTGTACTTTTATACTTTGTATACAACTTTGTACTTTAAAAAATGTTTTTGTATGAAAACAGTTTTTCAATAAGAGAGCATTCATAGAAGGAACTATATGATGGGCCAGATCACAAGAAGCGGGGAGGACTGTTGGAACCATGAGGCCAAACCCCACTACTCCTTGTTGCTTATGGGTTACAGATGTTGAAATCTATGTATAGAAATGGAGAAACTCCAGCCCCTTTATTTCCAGGCTCAGGTAGACTTTAGGTGAGCAGATGTCAACTGCCTTTGGAAACATGAGCCAGCAGGTGTGCAAAACACAGAAGCTGTGGCAGAAAGGCCTGTGCCCTGGCACACGTGGCTTGTTCCTTTAACCCTTAGGATTCTCCCTGCTTCTACCACTTGCCAGTCAAGCTGTCAGGTCAGAGAAACCTGAAGGAGAGGTATGTCACTGCCCTAGTAGCTGCTAAGGAAACTCAAGCTATACATAGTTTGTTGGGAACATGGACTTGCTTAACCTCAGGCAAGATGGCTGGCGCAGGGACTCGAGCTGAGTGCGTATCCTGAGAAGACAGAGGCTCATTTTCCTCTAATGGGCTGCAGAGGTGGGGCTGAGGATGTGGAAGCAGTTTGTAAGCCAAGAGCACCACACAACTGAAAGGGCTTGCTCTTATTATAAGGGCTTGGGGGGAATGCAATGGGAGAGGATCTGGCCCCTATAAGGGATTTTCCCCATGAACATCAAAGAATTGACAAGGGGGGTGGTGGGAGGAGGATAAAGGTAGAGCTCGGAATGTTGGCTCTTCCTCAAAGGCAATTTCTATGCCTTTTCTTTGCTGAGAATCAAATCCAGAGACTCCAATGATAGTGATTCTCATTTTTATTACCGTTTTATTATTCAGGGTTGGCTCAGTATTTCTTCCCTGCCAAAGGCATTTGAATGAAGAGGAAAAGTGCCAAGTTAATATTTTGATGGAGCCAAGCCCCCCTTCTATAACCAAAGTCTTGGTGGACAGATGTGGTGCCATCTTGCTGTTGTACCTCTGCCTCCATATGTCATTGTAGCAAGGATCAAGGCTGTCCCTGACTTGTGGGGCTTGGTGTTTCTGTGTGGAAGGGACAGTGGAAAGGGGTTTTCTTTTAGTGTTTTCATCAGGTTAATTCTGGCTGTGCTCAAAATGCTTAAGGAGGAATTCCCAGAGCAGACGTATAGTAGAGATTTTTAATAAACACATTGGGATTAACAATACTGTGCTTGATAAGGTTAGTTCCAGGGGTTCTAGCTGAGTGTCGGTAAGAGGGACAGCCATGAGTATAACACAGATGTCACTACTCGCTGACTGTAAACCCAAACCTGGTTCAACTTGAATAGAGAAAGGGAGCATGGAAAACAGGAAAAGCAAATTAAAGAACATTATTATTAAAAATATATATATATAGGCACTTAATGATCAAGGGCTCCCTGTTTGGTGCCTAATAATAATACTAATAATAATGGTAAATTTTCAGAACACAGGGGAGAAGCTAACATTTACTGAATGTACTTAGTGATAGGACAGAGGCATCAGTTTATGATGTGTGTGTCAAATGCTACTCAACTGCCTGAAGAGTTTAGCAAAAATCTTGTATGTACTTGTAAGGCCTGTGAAACATCTGAGGAGTTTGGTCTAAATGTCTAAAAAAAGGAAGTGCACTTGCATTTACTAGTACAAAGGGGAAAAAAGTGTTTCAATAGCCTTAGTGAAATCCAAGGAAAAGTTTGCATATCACCTTCATTTGTTTATTCACTGCTGGAGTCTCTGCTGTGAGTTTTGCAAACCAGGATAACTCTATGTTAAGATAGAGAATGTAATCAAGATTACTAATCTTCCATTTGGTCTTAATCATGACCAATTTATAGGATATTTGTCAGAGTGGGAGCAAACAGAGCATCCCAAAAACTTCTAAACCCTCCTAGGTGGTGGAAATTGTTGAAAAGTTTTGTTTCATTGATACTTCAGATCATGGGAGTTTTAAGAATTAAAGGTTTCTGAGACAATTTATTTGTTTACCTCCAAAATTCATAAAATTCCCTTTTCTTGCTGATGTGGCACAGCATCCAAATGCTGAAAGAAAGTTAGAAGAACTCTGAATATCTTCCTTTCACATATCAGCCAAGTCAAATGAATGTGTGGATGGAGCAGTTAACAACCGAAGCCTGAATTTATTTCCCTACATCCTCAGCTAGGAATGTCAAATAACTAGAGAGCTATCTGTTGTTGTTGTTTGCTTGCTTTTGTTAAACAAGTCATAATTTCAGAAATGATTCACAAGCTGGTGTAGGTTTGAGATTGTATTAAATTTCTATAGGTCCTCGTGGAGAACAATCTCAGATTTGTCTGAATTATGGAATAACTGGTGGCAAAGTGTCAAGAAGTACTGATTAAGCTAAAAATTTCCACAAAGGAGAACAATATTCCTGGAATTTTGGATATCAGGCTATGAATCCAAGAACTACACTAAATTCTTGGCCACAGGGTCCATGTCTGGGCACTGTTTGGGCTCTTTGGGCTCTGGGCAGGGATATTCTCTCATAGAGCCATTGGTAGTGATGTAAATCTGGCATCAGAATTGAGATGCTTCCTACCTGAATATGCCACCTAATTCTAGAGACCAGTTCCATCTGGTAAATAGTAGGTATGGCACAAGTCACAAGCTGCCCACTATTGGGGGAGAGAAAGAGACAGACAGACGGAGGGAAAGAGAAAGAGAGAGATAGGTAGGAAGGAAGGAAGGAAGGAAGAGAAAGAGAGGGAGGGAGGGAGGGAAGGAAAGCATTTGGTTTTATATTCTTGTTCCTATATTTTTCATTTCAATTATTTATTACGTTCATTTATATTCATTTATTCAACAAATTCTTATCTAGAGACTACCAAATGAAAGTTTATATCGGGTATAGACGGGTATATGGGGAGTTGTACAGGAGGGTGCAAAAGTGAATCAGACATCTTGCCTTCAAAATGCTTATTGTCTAAAAGAGGAGCTTATCAGTCAGCTTTCAATATATTGTGCTGTTGTAGCAAACAGTGGAACAGCAAATGATTATTCTCATTCACGTGCATATCACCTGCAGATCAGCTGGTGTGTTCACTTCATTCTGGGACTCAGCCTGAAGAAGCAGCCTCTATCTGGAGCTTGCTACTTACATGTCAGTGGGAAAAGGAGAAAGGAAACCGGGAAGGAAAAAGGGCACACATGGCAATTAAAGGTTGTGTTCCCATCTCATTGGCCAAAGCAAATCACATAGCAGAGCCTGTTGAGAAAGGGCCATGAATGTTCTCCCACAGGGAAACACTGCAAATCATATGGCCACAGGCTGGAATGTCTGATCCTCTTGCAGGGAGGGCAGCAAATAATTGCAAATAATAAAGCAATCTACTACAGGGAGATAAATACACACACACACATAAAATGCATCTTATATAGAATATGTACACTCTACATACAATACATCAGATAGTGGGAAGTGATAGGCATCCAAAATGCAGGGACATTTCCCTGCTTTGACACTTAGAAACCGGCTATTTGACTTTGGAGAAGGCATTTAACCTTTCTGCCTCACTTTCCGCACTTGAAAAGTTAGGATAATTTTATAGCTTTGTGGTAAGGATTCAATTCAAGTTAAATGCTAAGCAGAAAGCCTGGCATCTAGTTTCTCCTCCTGTTCTTTATATTCTCTATCTTCACCTTATTGTTCTTGTTATTTCATTTCAGAATAATAAGGAATCCTTTCGGGACAATGGCATTTAATCTGAGGCTCAAAATTTGGACAGTATTTGAACAGGTAGCAGAGAGATTAACTCTGCTTCTCAGTTTTCCCATTTTTGAAAATGGGTATAATAATGATAATTGTGTCTTAGAGTTGGTATGAGGGTTAAATGAGCTAATATAGAGGAGCTGATGAGAACAGTGCCTGGCATCATATAAGTATTTGTTAGATACAAATACACAGGTGAAGACTACAATTGGGCCGGAGGGAGAAAGGTGTTCAGATTGAGAAGGTGAGAAGAGCAAAAGCAAGAACCAGGGAAAGTTTGAGGGATGCACAGGGAACAGAGAATCGATAGACTTTGTTGTGGCTTTACCAAACCGAACTTGGGGTCTGCTCACCTGCCCTGCAGCAAACCCAGCTTACAGACACCAGGTTGTGGTGAAGGAAAGTACAGCATTTATTTGCTGGATGCCAAGCAAGGAGTGCAGGCAGCTCATGCTCAAAAGACCTGTATTCCCTGGTGGTTTTCAGGGAAGAATTTTTAAAGGCAGATCTGAGGTAAGGGCTGCAGAGTGTGTGCCTTTCTTCTGATTGGTTGATGTTCCAGGAATCTCAATCATTAGCCTTCTGGTTCCAAACAGTCTGGGGTCTACGTGCTTGTGCTCAGCTTGAGGTTACCATCCTCCTCCTGGGTAGGGGCCTTAGTGCCTGTAGAAGAATACAAAGGTATGAATCAGTTATACTATAAACATATCTGTTATGTATATCCCTTGAGAAGGAACTAGGACTTTGCTTTATCGCTGCCCTATTTTTATCTTGATGGCTTTTCCTCTATTTATGCATTCCCTCACTTTCCTAATTAGTAACTGTTTGGATCTTGCCTTTGAAACTCAGGGAAGCCCTACAAACAAGAAACCGGGAACAGGGAAAGGATTTTGTACCTAGGAGGGCCGTGCAAGGTCCTGCTCAGTTTCAGTGCCACAGTGTGTATGAAGGCAAGCATCATAGAAGATGGGGCTAAAGAGGTGCCTATGGGCCTGAGCATTTGGACTTTATTCTGTAGGCAGTAGGCAACTGTGCTTCAGGAAGATCACTGTTGTCAGTGTATAAGGCAGGTAGGAGTAGAAAAGATGGGAGCCAGGAGTGCATAGGAGAAGGACACTGCAGGTCTTGGTGGAGTTCAATGATGGCCACCCTAGGATAGTAACAGAAGCAGTAGAGAGATAGGACCGCTGCACAAGGGACCAAGCCTGGGACTTGGGTCTGGGTGGTAGGGTGGGTAGAGCAGGCATGGATAGGGAAGACACATAATAAACTTTCTTTAAAAAACAACTTGCAGATGGATGTTAAGATGCTACCTGTCATTTACTATTGATGTGAGTATTGTCACTCAGATTTCTCTCCAAGGCATAAACAAGAATAGCTGCACTGAAGAAGTTTTAATCAGGAGACTGAGAAGGGAGGCAGTAGTGGGAGAAGAAAGGCAGGTTGGGCAGGAAGGTTGAAAGTGGAAAAGTGGGGAGAAGAGAACAAGGCCTAGGATAAACCTAGGATAAAGGCACAGAAAAGGAAGTGGGACTATGCCGTCTTCTAAAATATTAGCCCTTTATGTTTCCAGTATGTTAGCAAGTGAAATGTGGATTTCTATAAAACAATGGACAATATGATAGTAATTTTTGATAAAAAGAAATAATGCATATTCCCAATCATAGGAAAACATAAAAGGATACATACCTAATTTTAGCACTGGTGAAATTATACCTGATTAAAATTTTTTACCCTTTGTTTCCTAGGTTTTTCTGCATGAGCATATGTTAGTTTTATAGTGTAAATATTAAATAATAAATTCTACAAACAGGGAGAAGGAAAGGGGGAAAGAAACTATCCCTGCCATAAAGAACTTAAAAACTATCCGCACATACACACTCACATACACACACACTCACACACACACACACAATTTATGCTATTGTTTTGGGATACTTAGAACATATATTCCAATAAAAACAGATGTGCAAACAATCTTTTGGCAAGCAACACGTTCAAAGATTGGGGGCTGCCTGTAGCTGATTACATTGCCAGTGTGTCAGAATCAGGGTTTTAAGTTCAAAATGCTTGCTAACAGAAATCATTACAATACACAGGCTAGGTTGGAGGGAAATACCTGCCTAAATTTGGATACATTTAAAAGAAAATGTTTCAATGTGTTTATATTCAAACTCAGCCTCAAAGAGGTAACCTTTCAACTTAAGAGTCATTTTGGACAACTGTTCTTGAAATTGTCTTGTATATAAAACTCAATTGGTCATGACTATTGAAAAATACTTTACTTTCTTCTTGTAGCCAGAATGTGTAGCAAATGAGAGCTCTCTAAGTGATTTGGCAAAAAATTAATCCTCAGCCTGTTTTAATATGGGATCTGAACTGTTTTGCTTCTTTTTCCCTTTCTTTGATTCCTGTTAAAGGTAGACCGAAAATATTTCCTTTAAGGAGGGTTTACGATTAAGTCCTCCCTGCCTCTGAAAAAGAAGCATTTGGTGTTTTCTGGCGATTCAAGGGAACTGGGGTTTATAAGAAAAAGTGGAGTGAATTGTCAATGTAGTTAATAGGTAAAATTTCTCCTGAATCAGAAAGATATCCACTAGAGCTACAGGAATAAAGAGGTCAGTGGGTCTGGGGCAATGAGGAAAGGGGCCCTTCTCCCTGCCAATATTCTGGGGAGTTGGCAAGTTTCCAGAGGAAATGGCTGGAGAAACAGGACCGTGGGCCTAGGCATCCCCCAAGTATGGCTTTGAATGGAACAAACAAAAGGGGCCAGCGGTCTTCTTAGGGACAACCAGAACGACCATGTTATAACTAACCATCCCTTAGTTCCTAACTAAGAGTGGATTTTGGTATGGATTTTTCTTCAGTGAGAAGAATTCTTAAACTGTCTTAAGAATTAAGAATTGAGACAAAAGTAAAAATTGTCCAGAACTTTCTTCTCTTATGGACTCAAGCCAGAACTGCATTTCAGAAGCTCATTTTTAGCATATATTAGTTACCATTGACAAAACAAATGCTAAACACCAAAGAAATGTAATATACAAATGAATTAATAAAATGTTGATTTATCATGTTTTAAAATCTCCCTATAGTTTAGAAAGTATCATGTTTTCATCAGTTGTTCTTAGAGATCAGTGTGGAACTCTCTCCTGTTACTGCAGCCAATATGACACCAGTCTTTTCAACTGTTGAACGCATTAGGAAAAAAAATGGGAAAGTGGAAGAAGAGTAGTAAGCACTTATGATTCTATGCAGCTAAATGCTAATTCCGTCCTTTATTTTCTGCAGTGCCTTTTCTTACTTGGAGAGATATGTCCCTGGGACTTAGGATATGATGGTGGGGATCTATTTTCTCTGAAGAACTCTTGTTGGATTCTCTCTTCATTACTGCTGCTCAGGAATGAGAGACTCAGGAATGCAGATTAGGAGAAAAACTGGCCAGCATGGGAAGTTTCCTGTAGTTAATATTTTTTTTAAAGAATGTAGGTATCATGTTAAAAATTTAAATAGTGTGTATTTATCCATCAATTATTATTAGTAAGATTGGCAAAAACACTAATAGTCAATTAGGTTTTAAAGTTATATATTGAACCTCTGAAATATTAAATGTAGAAATCAGATCTAGAATCAACAGAGGTGTATCTTAGGAGAGGGAGAAAGAGTTTGGAACTTTTTCCTTTGAACTTGACCATTGTGAAGATTTTTATTTTCCTACAAATAGCACAATTTCAGTGCTATGTATTTTATCTGTCTACTTTTGTACTAAGATAACTGAATATAGTTAAGAAGGCACCTTAACCTCTTTAGAACAATTGTGTATGTATGCTATTGCAAGAAGAGAAGCCCAGATTTTAGATTGGGGTAACTAAACCCCAGTCTGATTTGGCCTTCACCAAGATTTATGACTTTAAATTATTTGTTTAGGCAAAGCCAGCAAATTAGTCAATTGTTAGTTACATTATTAGTGTCACCAGCTGAATACAATTTCCCACTTCTGCCCAAAGTATCTCTGCAACTACCAAGGGCTTAAAAGGACACAGGGAAGTCAGGATTGCCAAAATTCTACTGTTTGGCTCCCAGGGTTATTGCGCCAATGGCATGATGTTAATTTGGCAACAGCTTTAATTCCAATGCTTCATAAATATAGGAATTGGAGGGGATGAGTAAACCCATTCAGTTTGGAGACTGTTAGGACCTGAATTGTGCCCCCTCACAAATTCATCTGTTAAAATCCTAACCCTCAATGTAACTCTTTTTGGAGACAGGGCCATTAAGAAGGTAATTAAGGTTAAATGAAGTCATAACTGATATCCTTATAAGAAGAGGAAGAAACGCTGGAGACTTCTCTCTCCATATGCACACGAAAGAAAGGCCATATGAGGACTAAGGAAAAGGTAGCTGTCTACAAGCCAAGGAGACAGGTCTCACCAGAAACCAACCTTGCTGGCACCTTGATCTTGCACTTCCAGCCTCCAGAAGTGTGAAAAAATAAATTTCTGTATTTTAAGCCATCCAATCTTTGGTATTTTGTTTTCACAGCCCAAGGCTAATATAGGAACGTTGGTTATAAGTTCCAGGAGTTTGTCAACTTACTAAAATGGCTTTGATGAATTGATAGAGATAATGTCACCTCCTACTATGCCTTTCTTCTTTTCAAATTTAAGTATAGTTGATTTATAATATTATTGTAGTTTTGGGTGTACAACAAAGTGATTCAGTTATATATATATTTTTTTCAGATTGTTTTCCATTATAGGTTATTACAAGATATTGAATATAGTTTCCTGTGCTATACAACAAACAATATGTTTGTTTTCTGTGTGAAAGCAAGCAAGAAGGTGTGGCCTACTGTGTCTGCTTTGTATGTAGATTCATTTATATTATTTTTTAGATTCCACATATAAGTGATATTGTATAATATTTGTCTGACTTACTTCACTTAGTATGATATTCTCTAGGTCCATCCATATTGCTGCAAATGGCATTATTTCATTCTTTTTTTGGCTGAGTAATATTCCATTATATTTATTATATGTATATATGATATATAAATATGATATATAAGAAGATGTGATATATATATCACACCTTCTTAAGCAATCATCTGTTAATGGCAACTTGGGTTGTTTCCATGTCTTGGCTATTGTGAGTAGTGCTGCTATGAACATTGGAGTGCATGTATCTTTTCAAATTAGAATTTTGAATCTTTTCTGGATGTATGCCCAGGAGTGGGATTGCTGGATCATATGGTAGCTCTATTTTTAGTTTTTTAAAGAACTTCCATGCTATTCTCCATAGTGGCTGCACCAATTTACATTCCCACCAACAGTATAGGAGGGTTCCTTTTTCTCCACACCCTGTCAAACTGTTTTGGTTACTGTAGCTTTGTAGTATAGTCTGAAGCCTGAGAGGGTGATACCTCCAGCTTTATTCTTTTTCCTCAGGATTACTTTGGCAATTCTGGGTCTTTTGTGCTTCCATATAAATTTTAAGGTTATTTGTTTTAGTTCTGTGAGAAATGTCACAGGTATTTTGATAGGGATCGCATTAAATCTGTATATTGCTTTGAGTACTCTGCCTTTTATTTGCTGCCACTTTTTAATGCTTATGGCATTGAATACTCATTTCCTTATCAGGTTTCTGCTCATCCTTTTCTTTTCTTTTCTTTTCTTTTCTTTTCTTTTCTTTTCTTTTCTCTTTTCTTCTCTTTTCTTTTCTTTCTTTCTCTCTCTTTCCTCCTTTTTTGTTTCTTCCTTGTTTCCTACCTTTCTCATGTCATTAGGATTTTTTGGTGGGAGGTAGGGATAAGTTGTGGGAGGAAATTTCATGTGCTACCTTACACCAGAATTCACACAGCCATCAATTAAAAGAAAATATACTAATTACTATATGCAAGTTCTGTACTAGTTTCTTATTGGAAACAAAAAGTTTATGCCCTCTGACATTCATTATTTTCCTCTTCAGCCTTCCAATAAAGTAATAAATTGTTTTTAATTAGATAATCAATGGTCTTACCCCTTGATTGTAGAAGATTATGACAAGTGCAAAACAGGTCTTTAAAAATAATATCCTGTCATCAGTTTTAAAGGGATGAGCATGAATATTGGTAGGTTTCTGAACTTATGAATAAAATTGCTGAAGTATAAGAAATAGACATTTGATCGATATCTCCCAGTTTTTTTTAAGATTCTCCCTTCCTGTAACTCTTCCCATTTCCCCCTTAGGAAGCAAGCAAGAAGGTGGCCTACTTGGAATAAGCGTCTAAATATTCATTTTTATTGTAGTTAACCTGAGTTGGACATGTGTATTTCCAAGGAGAAATGCCAACAAAACTCATTTTCAATGGCTTGAACTAACTACCAGTCAAAAGAATGAAAACATGTTGCTCCAGTTTTCATTCTAGGGCCTACCTTTTAAAAATATTTCCTATTTAGAATAACTGAATCTATAGCCTTAGATTCACCCTGGATGTGCTCCCTGTTCTAGCATGAGCTATTTATACATGGGTTATAAATAATGAAAGAAAGCCCATTTTGTCATCACTAGCTGATTTACATCCAATATCCTCAGTTGCTCTTCACTTATTTTACATTATATTGTTAGTATTGTTTATTCTTTGCCCAGTATGTTTCATGGTCTCCAATTCACAGGAAAAGAATAACCTGTGAAGGGGGTGGAATAGTCTAGAAAAACTGAAGAATTAGGAGTTCTGGGCTCTGATGCTGATTTGAACGCATCACTTCACTAACTCTTAGCTTTGTTTTCTCATCTGTAAATCAAAAGTATTACAAAATTCTCTTTCCTTGCACTAAAATTATGCAGGTTTAATATATTTTAGAAATGTGTCATTCTATGGTTTATATACAATTAAATTCTTGAGGATGAAAATGCGGAGAAAGTGATTTTTTTAGAGCTACGTCATAGTGATGATTATATGGTGAGATCCCAAGACCAATCCCTAAGTTTGAAGATTGACTTGAAGGATTCACAGGACTCAGCATGTAGGAGTACTCAGGGCTGTGATTTATTACAGTAAAAGGAAACCAGACTCAATCAGCAAAGAGAAAGTCACATGGATAACATCCAGGGAACCCAGGCATAAGCTTCCAAGGTCCTCTCCTGAGGAGTCACACAGGATGCATTTAATTCCCCTGCAACAGGTATGACAACACATGTGAAATGTTGTCAATCAGGGAAGCCTGTTAGAGACTTAGTGCCCAGGGTTTGTACTGGAGGATTGTCACAGGGGCAGCCTCTACCTGCCACACACCCAAATTCCAGCCTCCGAGAGGGAAGGCAGGTGTTCAGCATAAACTTTATGGTTGGTACAGTGGTTTACTCATAGTGAGCCACTCTTAGTTAATGTGGTGGAAACTGCTGTGGACTGAATGTTTGTGTCCTCCCCTAGATTCATATGTTAAAACCTAATGCTCAGTGTGATGGTATTTGGAGGAGAGGTCTTTGGGAGGCGCTTAGGTCATGAGGGTGGAGCCTTCATGAATGGAATCAGTGCTTTTGTAAAAGTGGCCCAAGAAAGATTCCTTGCCCCTAGGAAAAGACATCCATCTAGGAAGCAGCTGATTCCCTGACCCTAGACTTCCAGCCTCCAGAATTGTGAGAAATGAATGTTTGTTGCTTATAAGCCACCCAGTCTCTGGCATTTTGTAATAGAAGCCCAAACAGACTAAGACAGGACCCTCCCTGAAATCTAAATTCCAGACCCCAGCCAAGGGCCAACCTTGTAAGCAAGCCTTTCAAAAGGTTAGCAGTCAGACCTGCTATATTAACTATTTTCTGCGTGGTTGCACAGTGGGTTCATTTCTTAAATCACTCTTGCATATAGCCCTTGTATATTACATGAGTTATGTAAAAACCAGTATTAAGTAAAATAATACTTTTCCAAATGTTTACTATTTTCTATTAGTAAAGTAAAATTTCATATAAGAAAACTTAAAAAAAACATAAAAAGAAGAAAAATATGGTAGCAATTTCTAAGCATAATTTCTAAGCATAATTTCTAAGTATAATTACTTCTAGATATTTTACCTTCCAAATATTTTGGACATGATCATCACTGTGCCTGTTTAAATTATACTCTATTTTTCCTCATTTTTATCTTACAATATAGAAAAATTTCCATATTATTTCCAAACATCTTGCAGACACAGTTTGTAATGACTGTTCCATTGTATCACAATTTACATAATCAATGCCCCTTTTGCCATTTTTCAATATCCTAAGTAATGAACTTCTTCATGCACAAAGCTCTTTCTGTATTTAGAATTATTCCTTAGGATAGATTTTCAGAACTGGATTCACTAAGCCAAAGGTTATATAAAGACTTTAGTTATTCCTTGCCACATGGCTCTCCAGGAATTATAAAATTTGGGCATTTACTAACAAAGTATTTCTCTAAAATAAAATGATGCCTTCATTTGTTTTTCTTGCAGTGTATTTCTGTGGTATTTTTTTCCCTTTCATTTTTATCCCCATTGACTGCCTATATTTTCTAATTATCCTACTACTAGGGCACTATTTTGGGCAAAGGCACAGCATTCATAAATTTCTTCTTTAAAAAAGCAAGAATGTTACCTAGGAATCCTCATCATGCATTATCACAGACTAACTCATTTTTTTCTTGAACAAATGAGATACAAGTTCCCCGGGTTTTGACTAAGAGGCAGGAAAAAGGGAAAAAGAGAAGAAAGAAAGAGTCTGGAACCCTGAGATATCATTCTGTAAGGGGGTTAGATGGTCCACAGGATGGTGTGGTGAGCCCCAGGTAAGTGTGAGAATGAAAAATGTGTTCTTAAGTGCATTTGGAAAGATAACAAAAGATCCAACATAACCTTTATCACAGTCTTGCTCCAGAACAGGTCTATCCCTAAGAAGTACCAGGAGGTAGAGAAGTTAAAAGAAACTAGGTTTGTATTAGATGGGTTAAATTGGAGTTCTCATGCCAGTGCCTGTTAGCTGGGAGCCCTTGAGCAAGTCACTTCATCTCCACCCCTCAGTTTCCTTTTTTGGTAAGAGGGGGTAATAGAACACACCCAACCTACCTTATAAGGCCACTGGGAATTGTGTTCAAATTTAGTAATTAATGTTCAGGAAATCACTTGTGTATGCTGGTGCATGGGGTGCTTGGAAATGACAGTCCCTTATGAACTTACAGAGTGGTGAAAAAAAATAAGCACTTGACCTTATCCTCAGCTCAGTCTTAAACATCAGGCAATCATAACCAGTGAAAGCAGTGGTTTTTAAGTTACAGGAAATACTATTCTGTTTTCCATTGCTAAGAACCAAACCAAAACTTCTCCCACTAGAAATAATCTAATTTCATTGTGGTGAGAATATTTTTAATTAGGAGCAAGTCCTACTGTGCCTTAATATTTGCTCTTTTTTTTCTCTCAAAAACTCATATATTCAAATGAACAAAACAAAAATCTACTAATAAATTAACAACAATTAAGTTTAATCAGATAGTGTGCTCCCAGGTAGTATGTGTGTGTATGGGCGTATGTTTAAACTTTGCCACAATTATAAAAGTTATACATATACAATTTAGAAAATATGGAAAAGTATAAAAAACCAAAATCTCATCTCCCAAAGGCAGCCATCATTAATAATTACTAACTTCCTTACAGTATTTTTCTATTCAGTTTTTAAATCATTGGTTTGTTCTTTTGACAACATAGTGAAATATAAATAGTTTTATTTTGGATTCATACAGAGCTTGTTAAATCTTACCTCTGCCACCTGCTAGTTATGCCATCCTAGGAAAGTTACTGAGTTTCTCTGAGCCTCACTTTCCCCATCCATAAAATGGAGACAGTGATACCTATTTTCCAAGTTGGGATTCACCAAAATTAGCATGCATAAAGAGTTGAAGTGCACACATGGACTTCCCTGGTTGTCTAGTGGTTAAAATTCCACACGTCCACTGCAGGGGACATGGGTTCCATCCCTGGTCAGGGAATTAAGATCCTGGATGCTGCATGGTGCAGCCAAAAAACAAAAACAAAAACAAAAAAAGAATGAAAGTGCACAGAGATCAATTCGCAGAAACTGTAGTATGCATGAAACTATAGACCGTACCCAGTTAAAATTATTTACAAGTAGTGTGGCAAATAATTTTTATATGTAATAAATAACAATGCTTATGTATATCAACTAACAAATGTGCACATCGTTGCTTTCCTAGCAACGATAGGTCTATTGTAAATATTTAATAAAACAATAAGATCTGGCAGAGTTATCTCCATGCTGAACTGCTGAAGGTTAGAGGCTCAGCTGTCTGCACTTGGGGGGGGTGGTGTGACTATGAAAGATTTCACGTGGTCAGTGCTCAGGGCATATTGGAAACATAAATTTTATTTGGATAAGATTTATTCCCTGCTTTCTTCCAGGAGGATTAAAGGATATGGAAATTTCAATACAACTTAAAACAAGACACAAAGGGAAAAAAGTAGAACAGAACCGTTCCTCTGTTTGTTTGACATTTATTGAACTCCTGCTATTTGCTGGGAGCTCTTGATGGAGTAAGAAAGGAACCAAGGTAAATGAGACTGCTCTTTCCCCAGGAAACTCCCAAGTTGGGAAATTGTTTCTCAAAGTGTGACCTGAAGACCCTCTGTGTAGAATCTCCCAAGGTACTTTTGAAAAATGAAAAAAGGAAGATTGCTCATCCCCTACCTGGAGACCTCTCCTAATGCAGAACATCTGGGAGTCTCCACTACTCACCACCTCTCTGGTTTTTGGGCATGCATGCTGAGGTTTGCGAACTTCCAGAGGGGAAGCAGACTTAGCAACAGCTAATGCTGCAGTGATGTTCCAATGCAGTCATCAGTTGGGCAGAAGCTGGGATATTGGGAACTTTGGAACCAACAGACCCGAGTTCAGTGGCTGACTAGCTAGGAGTTTGGTGGAGCCTTCCCATATCTCTAAGCCTCAGTTTTATCATTGGTGCAATAGGTCTAATGCTCCCTACCTCAGAGTGGTATTGCATTAAATGAGATGACCTTCTATAAGAAAATGTTTAATGCACTGCCTCATTCATCGGAGGTGCTTGAAAAGTGGTAGCCATCACTGTCACCTGCCCAGGAGGCACATGCAGTCACACCATAATCTTGGTTTGCTTTGGCACCAATCAGATCCCAGAGGCACAACACAGCCATTTCTGGGGCCAAGGTCATTTGAGGCTTTGAAAAAAACCCTGTCTCTGGAGTCTGCCATTAATCCACAACAACTAAAGGCTGAATTAACTGAAACCTGGTTGGAAAAAAAGAGGTCTTGCTCTCTTTTTTTCTCCTACTTCCCTCCTTTCCCTCGTCCTCTCCTTGCTCTCTCTCTGTTCCTATTCAGTGGAAATGATACATCACCCCCAGAACACTGCAGTAGCAGAAACCTGTTACCAGTTTTGTCAGATCCTGATATGGCAGATGGATGCAGCCTGCAGCCTCTCCCTGCACCCAAGATGTCTTCATCTGTCCTCCCAGGACCTCAGCAAAATGCTTTTGGCAAAAGCAAGAGGAAAGGATAAAAATTAAGTATAAGGTGCTGCATTCATAGGGGCTCTTATGGCTTTGGATGTGTAACGATAGTTTAATGGCAGTCAGGAGACAGGTAATTAGGAGCAATCCGCTCTGATCACCCTCGTACACAGCCCCAGATAGCTCCTCAACACTCCCGAAACCTTGTTTGCTTTCTCTGAGGCAGAAATCCCACAAGGTCTGCTCACTGCCAGCTGTCGAGCTAACGAACTGCCAGCGTGTTCCTGAATGGGAGCACTCAGCCTGGCGAGGCTCCCTTGAGCAGCCCTGCGCTGTCTTCGCCCGCGTGATTGCCTTTATCTAGCTGGTGCAGGAGCCGCTCCTAATCACGCTGCTGCTGGCCTCCAAGGGTCAAACAGGGGACCATCACTACCTAAACAAATGAGGAGGATGTCACCTTTGGGGGAGACTGATAAGCAGTTGGCAGGCAGGCCACGGAGAAGAGAAGGCGCCAGCAGCCAGCAATCTGCAGAGGCTGTAAATATGTTACACTCTCAGCGGGGAGACGGGCAATATAGGCACCGAGAGGCCTTTGTTTAATGAGCTGTCAGAAAGCAGGCATGAAATTATGTTTGAAAACATGTGCAAGCTGCAGAGACAGAGCGGGGGCCTATAAATGGCCCTCTTCCTTCGTGGTGGATGTTTAGAGCATCTTATCAGTCTGAGAACTGTCATAGGATGAAAGCTATCATTAGCAAACTAATGGTGTTTGAAAGCTACAAATTTTTCTCTCTCTTCTCCAGTTTTGACTTAAATGGATTATAGGAAAAAAATCTTAATGGTTTTTTTTTTTTTTCCTTGGGATTTTGGTAAACATGCAAATTGGAAGAGAACCAAAAACAAACCACAAAAAATATCTCTGGAAGAACAAACGAGACAGTTATACTTCAAGTCTCTGCTCAGAACAACTAGCTTATATTCTTCCCAATTCTGTTGAGACTCTGTTCAGAGAACTCTAATGTACCTCCAGACAGTATTTTATTTCAATCAGGCCCATAAAAAAAAGCATAAATATGAAATAGATTGCTTTCCTATAACCTGGGTTTTAGAATTAGTGGGTAGGTATAATATCACTTCTACTGCATCAGCTATCAAATAGTAGGGAATAATTTTCCAAAGACTTGAAATTATTCTTGTGGGTCACATGGCTGTAGAGTTTATTTCTATTAGGGGTAAAACTTAAAAACTTTAAAAAATCTGTCAAGACTGAGAGGCATCACTGATTCAGAGCATATTTGGGCCTCAGTTCTTAAATTCTGAAATGATGCACAAGGCCTTGTTTTCTATGCCTGGATCTTTTTCCTTCAGTGCACAAGAGACCTGCATCTCCTGCCTCCAATCAAACCAGGCAGCCAGAAAGGACTTGCACAAAACCCCTTTCGCATTAAAAGGCTCAAGACAACGCCGAAGCTGCTTCAGGAGAGGTGGCCCAATTAGCAGGGAATAGTCTCTTGGGACCATATCGTTCATGGATTGAACAGTGGCAAGCTACTCTCCTCTAGCTTTGAGAACAAGAGAAAAGAAAGGCCTGAGTAGGAAACAATAAAGTTAGATTGAAAAGGTAAATAGACAAAGGTTACAGAAACAGAAACAAAAATAAAAGACGGCAGAAAAAAAAGACTTTTTGATTAGTACCAAACAGCAATAACTGAAACTTGTATGACAGTTTGTTTTCCTATTCTTTATGCTTTTTCCTCATTTGCAGATGAGAAATGCAAAGGCAATATACCTGAAGTCAGCCAGTACAAGTAAGAGTCAGCAATGGGCCCAGCTACTGGCACCCCAGAACCCACATTCACTCTCACTCCAAATAATCTCATGTAACAGTAGCAAAATTGAAATTCCTTGTATTGGATTTGTTAAGAATAAAATTTGAATGGATATTTAATTTTGTCAAATCAGATGTTTCAACATTTATGGGATTGATCAAATGATTTTCCTGCTGGAATCTATTAATATGGTTAATAAATCAATAGATGTCCTGAAATTGAAGCCTCCTTGCATTCCTGGAAAAAAATGCCACTTGGTCATTGTGGCAGAGACTTCATAGATAGTCTTCTTGTTATCTTTATTTTCAGGATATTTAACAGTTTCAGTTTGATTTTTATTCAAGTTATTTGAGAGAGTTATTAATATCCAGAGAGTAGGAACTTTTTGTTTTTATTCATAAATTCCAGTTTTATTGCATTGTGACAAGAGAGTATTGTTTGTATTCCTTCTAATTTGGAGGAATTTATTAACATTTTCTTCTCTCATGGATAACTAGTTCACAAATTTGTAGCTTCTCAAATCTCTAATACCTTTTTCTCTGTCTTTACTCTTAGCTGATAAACTTGCTTCCCACTTCACTGGAATACAAAATGGAAACATTCAGAAGATAAGTTCCACAAACTTGGATACCAACATCTTCCCACCTACCAGGATCCAGACCATATACACTGCTCTCCTTCCTCTCTGTTTCTAACTTTTTTCCAGCAATTCTCCCTGCTTTCTCCTATATCAAATTTCTCTTCTCTCCCAACTCATTTCTGCCAGTATGTAAACCACACTGTTACCTCTCTCATCTTAAAAGCAAAACACAAAATTATCGTGAGTTTACTTCTCCTCCAGACGCTGTCTATCCCTTTTCTTTGTCTCTCCTCCCCTACCTCCACATTACAGAAGAACTTCTTGAAAGATGATTCACTCTCACTGCTTCCATTTTCTCTCTTTTCACTTAAACCCACTCCAGTTAGGATTTGGACCCTGACACCCCACCAAACTTGTACTTGTCAGTATCACCAATGACCTCCATGTTGCTAAATCCAAATCTCCGTCCCCTTCAAAATCAACCTATCAATTGTCACAGTTAATTGCTCCCTCCTCGTGGCAGTGATTTCTTCACTTGTTCTCTAAGACTGCACACTTCACTTTCCTTCAACCCCACCGGCTGTTTCTTCTCAGTCTCCTTTGCTGGATTCTCTTTTGCATATTAACCTCACAGCATTAAAGTGCCCCAGGGCTCAGTCCATGGATATCTTAATCTCTTCTCCTCTCTCTATACTCACCCCCTTGCTGATTCTCTTCCAGTTCCATGCATTTAAGTAGCATCTAACTGCAAGTGATTCTCAAATGGATGTCTCCCATCATGACCGCTCCCCTGAGCATCAGCTCATATCTCTGTCAACTTTATGTCTCCACTCAGATGTCTAATGAAAATCTCAAATGTACCGTGCCCCAAACTGAAATTCTGATCTTCTCCACCTGCATAACTTGCTCTACCCATATAGCTTTCTCCTTCTCAGCTAATGGTGTTACTGTCCTGGTATCGGACGGGCCTCCAGTGATTAGAGAGCATGGATTTTTGTGCCTAGATGATTGTCTACTATAGCTGTAGGACAGGAGGACTTGTCAAGAAAGGGTGGACACTGTGTCTCCATATTATAAGATCCTTTATAGTATGAGCTAACCTTCACATATAGGGTCAGTATATTGCCTCTTTTTAAGGTCCACTGTAATACTTTGACCTACAGAAGACCTCTCCTTATACATTTGGGGACTACTCTCTTTCCTAATTAAAGTGAGGTGGTTGGCTGGTAGGTTTTGCGGTGTTTTTTTTGTTTTTTTGTTTTTTTCTGTCTTCCTGAGCTGCCTCTTTTAACAGCTGTGGTGTATTGCCAGTGAGTTATCAGTGGACAGACATGAGGTTGCTTCACGATGTTAAATGACATATTACAGTGCTTCTTCCACAAACAACAAAGGCTGAACATCATGGACAATACTAAATCTTGTGCAAGAGTTATCCTTTTTAAAAAATACATGTTGTTTTCTAAAATATAGCTGCACAATGTTTTTTTGGCCGTTTTCCTAACATGTGCTCTACTTCATGAGAAATGTTTTCATAGAATTGGATGATCTCCTTTGGTCTCAAATTTTTTGACAACAAACAACAACAGCAAAAAATTATATCTGACTGTAAATGCTGGGATGGAGTAACTATTAAACAAACTAAAGTAATTTAAATTAATGTCTACTAATTTAAAAATAATGCCTACCAATGTAATAATTGATTCAGGCAAGTCATCAGTAGATGCTTAAACTGCTGGATAATATCTTGCATGGTCTCAAATTATCATTATACAGAGTAGTTGTTAATTACAATGAAGAGAATATTGGTCAGAGGATATCATCTAATCAAGTTGTCCAAATGGGCATCTTCAGTAATAAGTCAAACCATCATTATGTGCCTCCTGATATGATGGGGAAGTACATAACATCACCTATTTAATATGCTTCACAAAAATGCTTAACTTGAATGTAATCGTGAGTAAAGAAAAACAAAATGCAGTCATAATGGTCCTGTGGTTCTGTAGGAAGAACTCCTTGTTGTAGGAAGACGTGTTTAGGGTTGAAGTATCATAAGTGCAACTCACTTTAAAGGGCTCATTAGTGACAAAGAGAGACAGAGAAAGAGAGAAGAGAGAGAGAGAGAATGTGGTAAAATATTGACAGTTGTTGAATCTAGGTGAAGGGTTACAGGTATTCATTGTAATAGTCTTTCAAAGGTTGCTGTTGGTTTGAAATTTTTTAACATAAAAAGTTGGAAAAAAGTCATAAATTAGTGGTTCTGTGAAGTGAAGATATTGGTTGTTACAGTCATATATCTCTGTAACTGTTCTCAAGGCAATATTTCATTGAGATTTATTAAAAATGACAGAGATATGTCTACTTGAAAACTCCCGCAGCCCATTTTTTTTTTCAGGATGATAGACGGAACTGCTATTAAAACTGAACGTGTTATTTGTGGCAAAGTAGTAATGAACATAGCCACTCTCTACCTAGTCTCTCAGATGAGCAGGTTCATTTACTCTGAATTCCTCCCCTCCTCCACCCGCAGTCCTCATGGCTAGTCAACAGCCACCAACACTGGTGATGCTGCCTCACAGTGTCTTCTGAGTCTGGCTTCTCCTCTCCACCCGTGTGTCAGGTACCACGTGACCACCAGAAGGACCCCCATATCTGTCAACATGCTGCTCCTCTGCATGGAACACCTTCCTTCTCTTCTCTCTCAGGTAACTCTGTCCTTCTTGCTCAGAATCAGTCCAGGGGACACCTCTTCTATGAAGTCAGGGATGGTTTGTCATTTCGACTGGTTCCCACCACATTTTGTTTTCCTCAAAACATGTCTCCCAGGGAGCTATGATGTGCTCTGACTAGGTGTTTCTGTCCATCTTTCCACTGGACTGTAACTCAAATATCTCTGGATCTTTTGTGCCTGACACAACAACAGGCACATAGATGGTGTTTAATAAATTCTTGTAGGCATTAATGAAGGAACAAGTGAAGACATGATTAGCTAAACGTAACCTAAGATAGAAAACTTCATTTTGACTAAGAGACAGTTCCTAAAGTTATACTGATCCAAATTGTACACCTAATCTGTTATAATATTTTTAAAGCTTTTTAAGGGAATCAAGACATGGTTAATTCAGTGCACAGTGAGAATGTAGAAGGCAGTCACTTTGAATACCGGACTATATGAAAATAACTCTGTTACAACTGAAAATATTCTAGTAAGGAATAGTTGTGAGGGAGTGAGTCTTAGGGAAAGTAGGGCTGTCTGCATGTTGCAGTTTGGAAGGATAAAGGCTGGAGAAATAAAGTTAACTACAGTGATGATAGATTTTGGTCCTCTTCCCCAGCTCAGGCCTCTGAGATCCCCACCCTACTGCTGACCAGGAGAGTGTGTGTCAGGAGGTTTCTGGAGCAGTCACTAGTAATGGTTGGTCTCACTCTGTCTCCTTTAGAAGCCACTTAGGAATGACAGGAAGCAGAAATTAAGTACTGTCACCTACTCTAGTTTAGTGTTTTAATGTATCTGGTGAAGACTCAATTCAATGATGAAAAAAATTTCCAGAGAACTTCATCAGCATCTTGTATAGCAGTGCATAAGGCATCAAAAATAATTTTTTGGGGGGGATACTATATTTACAAGGGAGCAAATGGGAATCAAAACCATATATAACATTAAATTTCATTTACAATATGAATGTATTTTAACATGAAGGAAAATGGGGAGCTATTGTCTAATGGGTACAGAGTTACAGTTTCAGGTGATAAAAAGAGTTCTAGAGATGGATGGTGGTGATGGTTGCATAACAATATGAATGTACTTAATGCCACTGAACTGTACAGTTAAAATGGTAAATTTCATATTATGTGTATTTTACCACAATTTAACAAATGAAGGGAGAAGTGTCTTTAGTTAAATTGAGACATTTTTAGCTTTGCCGAACTACAGATCTTTGAAAAGTTGTTTGGGAAACTCTGAGGCACCCTGCTGCTTAGCAACTGAGTTCTCATTTTGTGCCAAACTGATGCATAATGTTCTAGAGATGAGGGGGTGGGCTTAGATGTGGAGCTATGTGGAGGTCTGGCTCAACAACATCAGATATACAAGAGACATCATGTCTCCTTGCCAGGGTCCTGATTCTACCCAGCTCAAGCTTCCTGGTCTGTGACAGGCAGTCACCTCTTTACCACCTCTTCCTTTCACCGTTCCTATCTTGTTGATATAACTACCTCTGAAGCAGCCCTGACAGATTTGATGTCCAGGAAAGAGGAGTGTGCCAGGTGCAGGATGCATAATTTTGTAAAATGTTGAATAAATGTCCATGTATGCATGGGGAGGGTGATTTTTAAAGTTTTTGCTTGGGGTCTAAAAAATATAAACCTGACTCCAGGTTCTCTTCCTGTGTTTAAGGATTTGTTGATATGACATCTTTGCTGGTAGTATTGGTATTGTAATGAGAAGTCTGATAAAAGTTATTTTTAAAAATAGTGTTCAATTTTAGACCATTTAGAAAAAGTCTCTCCTCCCCTCCTTTGGATTTGTCCAGCTTTTTTCTCTGGTTCACAATTGTTTATCTGGACTCCAAATGTCCTTGCAGAGGGGAGCCCTGCCCCTTTAAAATGTGCTCCTTAGGGTTACACTGAGATAATGCACATCAAAACAGAGACCCTAAAGCTATCAAGTCATAGGCAGACGTTGCGGCATAATCGTTCCATTGTGATTGAATGGATGCAAAGGGAGGCCTGAGGACGCATGTGAGTGTCCATTTTTGTTGGAAGAACATGTGGCATGCTCTCCATCATAGTCTAGTCTTGTAGACATAATGCAGTGGTTTCTCTCAACAAGGGCTTTCCAGTGTTCGCCTGACAGCAGTGTCTTTGGGCTTTGTGCCAACAAAGTCTCTCATCACACTTTCCTTTCCTCTCCTCTCAACATTTTCAGCACAGACCATCCTTTACCTTTGGTGGTCTCTGAGACCACATTTCTTCTACTGTGATGGCAACATCCCCTGACATACTGATTTTTAATCTGTTACTTATTGTTGCGACACCACTGGTAATGCTAATAGCTTCCTTCTGTGCAGCAGGTATGTTGCATATACACATTTCAATGATCACATGATCACTGATCTCAATCACGTAATGAAATGATCACATTTCAATCCTGAGAGGTAGGGTAGGTATCAACAGTTGCATTTTCAAGATCCAGATACTAAAATACAAGGGAGGTGACATGGTTTGCCCAGGTCTCTCTGAAGCTTTTAACGGTGCTATGTCTGCTGCTGGAGACTTGTTGCCTGCATGTGGTGGGCCCAATTTGGGATCTGCAAATAGGTAGCAGCTACTCTTAGGGGTCAGGAGATCCTTCTTCCTCAGAATTCTTCCTTGTTTCTCATACTTTTCTAAGAAGATCCTGTCATTCTATGAGATAGAAAAGCAAGTCAAGTCTAATGTAAATCACATCTAGAGTACCCGTATATCAACTTCAAAGAAAAGAAGGAACATATAATGCTGAGAACCCCTAACAGCTCAAGAACACATCCTCCACTCTGTAAGAACTGGCCATTTGTCACTTGGTACTCTCAGCACATTTCACAAAATTTTCCATTAGCTTCTCCCAAGTAGCCTAGCTGCATGGATGGCAATAAATAACACTGCAAAGGAAATTCAGTGTCAGCTGGAGGGATTTAAAGGCTATTTGAAAATAAAAGGACAAAGTTTAATTTATTAAGAATTAGCAACTACTTTTGTCTGAATTTCACTTGATGAAAATTAAGAACCAAAACATATCCCTCTCTTCTCTCTTCTCTTCTCTTCTCTTCTCTTCTCTTCTCTTCTCTTCTCTGTCTCTCTCCCCACCCCTTTTGGCAGGAGTAAAGAGTAGGAGGGCTTAACACTATCATAAAATAGAATATTTAATTTTTACTGGAGTTCAAAAAGGCTATATAATGTTGCACAGTATAGAAATGCAGCTGTTGGGTGTTAATGATATATGACATATATCAACACACAGTGTAGCAGGACTACATCTACAATTTCAAGAGAGTTTTCTGCATACATGAACATAATTCCTATTATTAGAATCCTAATAATGGGTTCTAATATTAGGACCCCATATTCATAATAGATGATCTTTATGTTAATTCAATAGCCATTTCAAAACTGATACGGAAAGAAATCGACTTGGGAGTGAAAGGACCTCCATTCTAGTCTCTACTCTGCCTCTCACCCTGTGGTCTTAGACAAGAAGTCTAAATTTCCTTTGCCTCCTTTTCTCACCTTAAAACATGGTGACCAAAAACGCTAACACAGACCACCACTAATTTCTTTAATGTTTACCTCTGCGTAAGGAGTGAAATTATCCTGTGGGAGCAACTGCTAGGAACTCTAACTCTTTCCTTCAGTTGATCTGAGTCCTAGAAAAAGATTAAACTACCTGTTGAACTAACCCAATGAACTTATGGGGAAAGTATGAAGGGGAACTTGATTTGAAATCCTTTTGCTCAACTTTTAAAATAATAGCAATAATTATAATGCTGATTAGCATTTATTAATTTGGCTGGTACTCTAAATGCTAATGCTTTACATACACTATTCCATTGATCCTTACAACGTATGTATGAGGGAAATAATACTGTCTCCTTTATTATATAACATGCACATATGTAGTATATAACAATATTATTAGATGAAGAAACTAAGGCTTAGAAGATTAAATGGCTTTCAGTGGCCCACACAGCTCTTTCAAATCTAAGTCTATCTGACTCTGGAGCATTCACTAACAGTGATTATATCGTAGGATGTAGGGCCTTACTCTTCAAAAAATGTAGAGAAATGTGAAAATGTGAACTCTAAGCCAGCAAATGTAGGTAAAAAGTTACCTTCAAACTAACAATTCATTGTGCATATACTTTCATCAGTCACTCCTTTCCATTTAATACTAAAGGCATTTTTACAGTAATAGGGAAGGAAACTAAAATGATATGTTTTGTGTTTCAAGTTGATAAAAGGGGGCAACGGTTGAATCCATTTGAATTACATTCTGCTGCAGCCAAGCCTGTACAGAAATGAGGCTGTAATATAAATGAATGTACACTTGTACCAGAAGGAAACATATATAGTCTTTAAAGTTATTCAATTTATATTGCTACTCAGTTGTTAAAGTGTTGGTGCGTGTAGCATGTATATAAATATGACACCAATGACAGCTATAAAGATAAACCTTTTATGTTGTAACTTCTCAATTTAAGCACACAAGACTAAATTTGGGGAATAAATCATGATAACGGGTAGCCACTACATTTATATGAAAATGAATAAATGTCTTTTACTATCAGTTTATTAACCTATAATGAGTAGATACTTTATCATCACTTTGTAGATTTTCTGAAATACCGTGGCACAGTTGTATTATAGATAATGCAGACTCATCTAGTTGCTAAGAAATTAATTTTATTACCTAAGAAATTGATCTTCTCAGCACTCAGTAGTAGATTGGACTGAAAAAATGCGTGACTGATCCAACACATTAGCCAGCTATGTGACAAACCCAGGGGGAGGATGTTCAGTTATAGTCTCCCTTTATCTGGAGGAGATAAGAAGGGATAAAGATCACATATAGGCAGGGAGGGAGATTAAAGGCAATAAGAGCCCTCAGGGCACAGTGATGAGGAGCCTCCAGGACCAGGTTCCCAGGATTCTTCCACCTAATAGACATTACGGGGATGCTTCCTATATAGGGCAGGAGGGGAGGTGCCCACAGGCAGCCCCACACATGGTATCTTGTGGGCAGCCGTTTCTGCAGCATGAAATGAGGGTCAACACAAGATCCTTTGGCCCATGTTTGTCACTGTGACATACCCTGTTGCTTGATGGTCCCATTATTTTGGTTTTGTCCAGAAATGAAGGTTTTGCTATCAGGAAGCTCTAAAGTGCAAATACAGAGCGTTGGAAATAAGATTGTTCAAAGAATGACCCCAGGACATTCTCTGGGTTGCATGGCAACAAGCTAATTGAAACAGTGAGTCCCCTCTCCTTTAGCGGGAGAGGCTGCTCCCTGACTTCACTTTGAAAGAACAGGATCTGAGATCTCCAACTGTGGGGCAGCTGGTACTGCTCAGCATCCTCTGAAATCTTGCACCCTAGCATGACTGGCACCTGAGCCTAACATTTCCTGTGCAAGGACTCTCATAGTCACCCCTCTAAAAGGAAAAACAACAGAGAGGGTGGTCCTGCTCCTGAGCACAGCCCCCTTGTGCACCCAGCCCACCTCTCCGCAAGATGCTAAGAGAATAACGGACACCTACGTCTGCTGGCTCTTCTGTCCACACATTCCAGTCAGGTTTTCCTCTTTCCCCTCAGAGCCAAATTCATGCCCCCCATACCCACCTCAACCAAATTTATAGGCACATATTTTGTATGTTTCTTCCTACCCATATTTTGCCTCACATCCTTTAATCCTATAATCTTTACATCAATTTTGGAATGCAATGGGATAAAAATTAACAAAATACAAAAGTTTCATGTTCTTAGGTATATAAGAAGAGTCTCCCATCACATTTCTGGGAGAAGGAAAAGCCCCCACCCCAACCTCCCAGGTACTTCTAGCCGCGTTAGAGCCTGGTGATGTGGGGAGGGAAGGGCTGCTGTGCTGGGTGCCAGGAGAATCAGAAGAAGGGGGCATTCTGGAGAAAAGCCTGCTGCCTCTTAAGCAACACATGAGCAGGAACTATGCTGCATTCCCATGCACAACAGTACCTGGTACATAGAAGTTGCCCAATAAAAATCTGATGAATGACTTAATGCCTTACATAGGAAGAGCCTACTCTGTGAAAGGCAAAGGAGCACAGTGCAGAAGGAATCCTGGCTTCACCTGGACCCCTTCTCATCTCCACTCTTGCTCATAAGTTCCCATGGAGCAACCTAGTTACCTGAAACAACAACAGGCCTGGCCTCCCAGGGAATGACTGACTAAATGAGTAAGTTGTGAGGGTGTAAACCATTAACCAAAAGGTTGGTCCACACCCCTTCAGTCAACTGTAGACCCATGAGGGAGATTAATTGGAAGCAACCGACCATGTTTGAATTGTCTTTCATGTCAAATTTGGAGGTAGCCGCCACCTCCTGCTGTTGAAAACCATAGCCAAAAGGCCTTTTACAGAAGACATCCTGTCTGTGTTACCCTGAGATGCTGAAGGAAGGCTGGGAAAATGAGCCCCAACTCTTTGCCAGCTGACTTCAAACATATTCAATCTCAGCACACTGGGGTCGGCAGGATTTAGCAGCTGAAGTGCAGTCAGAGGTCACTGCAAATCAGCAGTCTTTGCACAGAGACCTTTCAGGCCGGCTCCTCCTGGCATCCATCCACATCCATCCAAATGGATGTGCAGACAATGGGAATGACATCTTGTGCTGCCCTTTAAAATGCTTTGGTACCAGAGCTCTCAGCATCCCCGTCTTTAGCCACTCAGGTATACACAAGTCCGTCAGCAGTTCCAATTAGGGGATCAGAAAAGAAATGAGTAAGACTTCTCTCAGATGGCTCTGGCATGAGAAGTGAACGGCGTGGATCTCGCTAATAGATTTTCCCCCATCTCAGGACGAGGAGCCAGACAAGCACGAAGTGCCCATTAAAGGGCGAGCTGGCCTTACAGCTCCCTGCCTTCTCATCAAGACAATTTGACCACACATCAGCTCTGGAGCCACTTTGCTTGCTGAGCTCCCAGCCTTTATTTTATCACCAGCAAACAAGGCCCGTGGTGAGCCAGTGAAATTACCTGCAGCCTGTGATCCAAATTCGGCCATTTCCCCCTGGGTCCTCCACTTTGCAAAGATTTTCTGGGAGGTAATGCCCAGAGAACATTTGAGCAACCATGCCAATTAGCACTGACCTTCAGCCTCAGGAACAAATAGGAGTCATGCTGTGGGTAAAGAGAAAAATGGTTTATCAGAATGGGAAACACATCTTGCAGCACAAATGGTGTCTCCTCTGGGCTATTAATATTCATATAAATAGAAACTTTACACCCTGGTATGAGAGAATAGAGAGAAGAGGTCTCCAAAGTGTGACTCAAGCCCTATCCCTAATTTATTCACCAGGGTCATGCCTCCACAACCCTTTAGAGGAAGGAGGAACAAAAAAGGAAAAAAATATTGGTAAGAATATTAGCTGGCTATTCTGAATAACAAATTCTAAAATGTTGTAGTTTAATCAGCAACAATTAATGATCTCTCTCAAGCCTAAGGGTTGGGTAAGTGGTTCTGCTGGTGGTCAGGACTGGCCGGGGGAGGGGTCGGGAGGGGGCATTGCTGTTCTAGAGTGCCTCGGAGAGGATGACTTGGCAATCTCCCACTTGGTCTCTCTTCTTGCAGCCCAGGCTTGTCCTAGCAACAGAGGCAAGTTTCCAGCAGGGAACTGAGGGTTAGGCTTGGAACCGGCATGCCAGCACCTCCAATGATTTCTAATGGCCAAAGAGAGTCACATGGCCAAGCATATCAAAGGGTGGGGAAATATATCCAGCTTCTTCAGGGCACAGCTCACATGGCAAAGGGCACGACTACAAAGTCAGGTGGAGAATTGGAGCCATCAGGGTAACTCATTTGCCATGATGGGAGAAGGCAATGAAAGAAATAATTTGAGGAAAAGGAGAAGTAGGTTCAAGGTGTTTAAAAGAATGGGATTGCGTCTGACTCTTGCTGCCCTTCTTTCTCTTCTGCCCATGCCCTCTCTTCAGCCTTCTGCTCAAGCATTGGAAAGTCTAATGCATATTTGCCTAGGAAACATGTGACCAGGTCTCATGATCTGGGTTATCATCCAGCTCCTCTCTGAGAAATGCTGTTGGCTTCCCCCAGACCCAGGGCACACACCCCAGCAGGTGGCTTTGAGGCCAACAAGAGTCAGAAAATCTCCTGGGGCAAAGAGGGATCTCTGGGCTGTGGAGGATACTCAGGCCACAATTAGGGAGGAGGGGGAGGGGGAGGAGGAGACTCTTAGCATCACCCTGTGAGATCTGCCCAACTGTTCTGCCTACCTGTTCTGCATCCCTATTTGCCATTTCCTCTCACAGGCACCTGCCACCTGGCAGGCTACACTATCTTCAGTTCCTGAAATATGCTGTGAAAATAGCTCCATGTCTGCACACACACTCTTGTTTAGAACAGCTCTCCCCACTCAGACATCTCCACTTCACCCTCCAACTTTCAGTGTGAAGGTCGTACCTAGAAGTGCCTCTCCTCTGTGTTTCCAGAATGTACCTCAACCAGAGCACTCATCACTCTATTGTAATTGCTGGCTTTTCTGTCTTCCCTATGATTCTGCCAGTTTCTTTAGAGCTGACAAAAAAAAAAGTTTTTAATCTTTATATTCATTAGGTGAACCAAGCCTCCATATTCCCAGGGCTTAATTCAGAGCCCACTGCATAGAAGTGCTTAATAAGTGCTTAATAAACACAGCTTCACTTTCTCCTCAGGAAAAATATAGCCTCTGTTTATGGAGCAAACACAGGTTTGTAAAAGCCTTAATTTACTTTCCCTATGCCTCTGGAGTGGAGCTAACTTGTCTCATTTCAGCTTTGTAGTTGGACAAATTTTAACTAATTTGCCTAAAATCAACTAGCTCCTAAGTGACAAAGCAAGAACTGAAATCTCCATCTTCCAGTTCTTAGTCCAGTGTTCTTTCTTTTTAACCCCAGGTTTAAAATGTATTTGCTTAACTTTTGATGTCCTTACTTCATTCCAAAAGAGAATTTATTCAACAGATATTTAAGCACCAACCATATATTGGTCACTGTCCTTCAAGCTAAGAATATAGTGATACGTAAGACAGATCAAGTGGGACTTAGACAATAAACAGTACTTATGTAATTTAATTATTTACAGTGAGATACTTAGCATTTACTATGTGCCAGGTGCTATTTTGTGTGCTTTTCATTTACAGATGAAGAGACCGAAGCACAGAAAAATGAAATCACTTGTCCAAGGTCACACAACCAGTAAGTGGAAAAGCTGGAATATGAACCCAATCTGCTTCCCGAGTCTGTGCTCATAATCACTCCCCCAGTCTGCCTGATATAAAATGTTCCATAATGTTAGGTCATGATAAAGATTCTAAAATAAGAAAAGCAGAGTAGGGGGGCAAAAGGAATAGGAGATGCTGCTTTAGACATGGTGAGCAGAGGCAGCCCATCTGATGAGGTGGCGTTGGAGCAGAGGCCCAAATGAAGGGAGGGGTGAGCCTTGGTGGGGAAGAGCACGACAGGAAGAGGGAACAGCAAGAGCAAAAGCTCTGAGATAGAACAGTGCTTGGTGTGTGTAAGCAACAGCAGTGGCCAGTGTGAACAAGGGGAAGAGTGATGGAGGATGCATTTAGAGGGGTGATCAGGGGCAACATGAGAGAGGGGTTGGTTTTGTGCTATGCTAAAGTATTTGGATTTTATTTTAGCATGACTTATGTAGCTTACATAATTACAAATGATATAAAGAATAAAACAAAATCAGATAAGTGAGAAAAAGATTTGGAATTGGGATAAATGTAGAAAAAAATTAAACAAGAGTAAGGTTAGATATAAAATGTAGACCTTACATTTTGCTAGTGTATGTAGATCATACACTTTACCACCAGCATCAGGCTGCAAATTTGAGCTTGAGCTTCCTTGTGGCTATTTCAAAGAAGGAAATCTGGACTGCTCCATGCTTCTTAGTATCAAAAGATAAAAAGAAAAATGTTGTTTAGAAATACAGTGATTCCTAGTACTGAAACCTTAGGGAATTCTCTAGCTAACTGAGAAAATGAGTTGTTGGAATCCTGAATTGATCAAAAGAAAAGTTAAGGCATTTTGTAACCAGACAGAGGTATTTTATAACTACACTGAGATGTACAAAGTTTGAATGGTTTACCCATGGTGGAAACATCAAAACAATATTAAAATCTTCCTGTGTTTCTTTATATACAGAAGTTTCAGTGCACACAATTTACAAAGCCCACATCTTGGGGCCCAGATCATGTCCATGATGATAAAATGATTGATTTAGGAAATGGTTGATTCAGTGGTTCAGGCTGATGCAAGGGTAGGGGTGGCAGGCAGCATGGTCAGTCTCCTCAAACTGTTGATATGATGATTCAGAGAAAGAAATGGACCACGTAACGGCCCCATAGAGGCCAGGCAAGGAGAAGGTATTTCTCACTTCTAGCATATGGGAAGAGAGAGGAATCTGCTCTTGTATTGTATTCTCTTGACAATCATTACTGAAAACCAACTTTTTTTTCTACTTACCAGAAAATATAGAAAATAGAGAGAACAGGCAGATTGGTTGACAAGGCCACAAGGGGGATGTTTCTCCACTAACCGGTGTGCTCATTAATACTCATAACAGCTCCTGTGTTTTGAGCACTTACTCCGTTCAGACAGGCTTGACTTCTTTCCATGCATTCCTAAGTAAAGCTCTTTACCTTCTGGAGGCAGGCACTTGATAGGACTTAATGGGACAGGGAGCCTCACAAGCCTTGGGTGGTGTGCCTTAATTAAGTCCCAAAGTTTTGACGACATACTAGAGAGAACATTTGAAAGCCACGCAAACCGTTCAGGCTGTTCATGAACTATATTACAAATCGTAATGCCAGAGCTCTAATGGTCCCTAGTGATTAAAGAAAGGCCAGGGCTGAAGATGGAGAACCTGGGATCATGCACAGAGGCAACCGTTGATGAATGCTCTGAGAAAGAAAGAAAGAGGAAGGAACCCAGGGCCGTGAATAAACCCACAGTCTTGATCCAATCCGCTTCAGGCCCCTTCTGAGTCTTTACATTGTCTGAGCCTTTGGTTCCCCTTCATACCTTCTTGCTCTTGTCAGAGAGGAGAAGAACTAAGAAAACACCTTTGGGCTTATTGTTAAAAAAAGTCACGGAACCTTTCTTGAGGGCAGTCTCAGTAGCAGGAGAGGTGGGAACCAGACTCGGAAAAAGCTGGTGGCGAGAAGGTGGAGGTGCGGAGGAGTCACCCAGAAAGGGGCAGGGGTGGGAAGGAGAGAAATCTCGTGGTGGTCTGAAGATGCAGTGGGGTCAAGAGCTATTCTCTTTCCAGAATAGAGGAGACATGCTAGGCATGGACAAAAGGCAGAGTTCCAGAGGATAAACGATGGACCAAGGCTAGAGTCAAGAAGGAATGGTCAGGAGTTAGCCTTATGTTTATCCTCGGAAGAGAAACAGGACACTTCTGAGACAGGTTCAGTAGAAGAGGATACAAGAGCTGTTATCTGAGGAGGAAAGAACCCCCACTGTCCATGCAACCTCATTCTTCTCAGGAAAAATAGGAGTGTGTATGTAGGAGGGGGTCACCTACTAAGAATGAGGGTGGGGAGGTAGGACTAGGGCTGGGGGGAAATGGGAAAATGCTGAGATGGTTGCACAAAGCTCTTAGGAAAGGGCTGGATGAGAAGTAGTTTCTCAGTACAAATGTCTGGAGGTATCTTGGGTAGTGTTGAGAAATAAAGAATAAAACTCAACCCTGGCTGGGTATAGAAACAAACCGGTTTTCTCTTGCTCAGGATTCAGGTGTGAGGGGAGTGAGGGGCAAGAAAAGGCCTTAACAGATTTGGGAAAGATCTCAACAGATATTAGCTCTAGTCAAAAGCAACAACAGGAAAAGTAAGTTTCTAAACCTTCTAGCTATATTCAAGTATATAGTGCATTTTCCTCCAAATAATTGATTTACTCTTCCATAAATACAAGGTTTCTCACTGTATTCCTTCTTTCCATTCTCCTACATTCATTAAGTACTATTGGACCATAAACTGTACCAGAGACTATTTCTAATAATATTCCTGCATGTGTAGGGCACTTTCTTTCATGTTCACTTTCTCATTTCGTCCTCTTGAAACCCATTACAGGACAATAGGAAGGGCAATTGTGTCCATCTCATTCTCTGAACAAGGAAAGAGACTAAAGACAGTCTCAGGAAAGTGACTTCTAGCCCTCCAGTTTCCTACGTGCACCCTAGCTGACACTCCCCTTCACAGATCTAGCACAATCATAATTATTTATTTGTGTAATTGTTTACTTAGTCTGTCTCCCCTGCTGGATGGTAGCTCATGAGGGAAGACTAAGGGTCTTGGTTCACGATCATTTTCCTAATGGATCCTGTTATCACTGAATCGTCAATGTCTAGACGTGTAGTAGATAATCAGTAGATTTGCTGATGGAGGGCCCCCCTTATCTTTCTTGGACAAATCCTTTTCTTTAAAGATATTTTACAACTAAAAGACGCTTATAAAGCTATATTAATTGAGATTTTTGAGTTTTTACGTTTTCCCCAATATTTTACACTGGTGTCACTCAAACTTAATCTAACAGCATATCTGACATATAGCAGGTGGTCAATAATTTTTGCTGTGGTTGAAGAGTGATTATATGTATGAAAGAGCCAGCACCTGAGCCTCAGAGTCCTGACTCAAGTTTGCATGTGTTCTACTTTTCTATGCTTCCCCAGTGTAACTAGAACAGTCCTGGAGCATAGCAGACA
The DNA here is from genome assembly GCF_030028045.1 of Hippopotamus amphibius kiboko. NCBI lineage: Eukaryota > Metazoa > Chordata > Mammalia > Artiodactyla > Hippopotamidae > Hippopotamus > Hippopotamus amphibius. The sequence goes on along the minus strand of NC_080189.1, from coordinate 51,457,511 downwards.
AGCAACAGATAGCTATTGAGCGAATCAAGGAACTAGTATCACTTGATACAGAATTAATATCTGTGCAATTAATTGTTTGCTGCTTCATTGTGTTTGAATATCTACCAGTGACACCTATGATATTTAAACTCCATTGTTATGTAGCCAAGAATGATTTTGTTCATAGCAGAAAAATAGGAAACGGACATAAGCAATAATAAAATGGAACCGAGAATTGATCAGTGCGTCCCCCACCAGGGACATCGTTAACCTGAGGAGACAACTTCAATTATCTTTGTTTACCTCTTTGATATTAGAGAAATAAGATAATGAATGTCTTTTTAAAAGTTACATAGCAAGCAATGGATTATTGCTCAGCTGAAAACAATCACTAGACTAAACTTTTAACACTTTCCCCTGTTGGCCTAACTTTGCCCCTACTCACTCCCTGGCCTCAATTTCCCCGTCTGCAGAATGGGATGCTAATGTCTGCACTGCCTGCCTCTCTGAGTCAAATAAGATGGATGTTTAGTACAAGCCATGTTTTACCTAGTATGGAGGCAACTCAAAGGATAGCTTGTTTACTGAAAAATTCCTTATGGCGGAGAATCATAGAAAAGGATAAATATATACCACAGGTATTTCATCTAAGTGTATATATCTAAAACATAGACCTATGTCTTCAATGACCAAGCTTTCCTCTAGGACATAGGCCTCTTCTTCCAGTATGGATTTGCCAATAGACTGTTCCCATGGTCTTTATGGCTCAGATCCATTTCTTTAAATCAGTTAAAACTTAAAGACCCCTGTAAAATGATATAAATTGAGATTCCTGAATTTTCAAAACATTTTTCACCAGTATTTTATAGTGGTCTCACCCAAACTTAACTTGACAGATAGCACTTTTTTTGGCAACTCATTCTATGAAATCTTTCCAAATCATTCAACTCTATTTTTGTGAAAACAACGCTCTGCCTCTTCGTATTCATAGCTCATCAGTTTTAAACTAATCAAATTAAATTAGTATAAATATGAATATAAATTAAGTACTACTGCTAAAATTAAATTAAGAAATAGCTGTAACTTGGTATAGCACACAATAGGTAGGAATAGAGGTGCGCGGGCATTTTAGAGCAGTAGCTTTCAAACTATTTCAGTGCACATCCAGAGTAAGAAAGGCATTTGCTGTTGCAGCCCCATACACGTGCACACACACACATGAACACAGACACGCTCATTCAAATACACACACACCCCTCAAACAAAAATTTCAGAAAACACACCTTACCTTGCCCTTATCATGTGTCGTGTACTTTGATGTTTTTTTCTTCTATTTTACTTATTGGCTTTAAAAAAATATTCTGGGTGCAAACTTCTAAATTGTTTTCATGACCGCTCATGGATCTCAATGTAGAGTTTGCAAAGACCCTGTCCTAGAGAGTCAGTTTTAATCAAGAGTGTTGAGTTTGATGTGGTCCATCCAGCACATTATATGGAGGGGAGGGACAGAGTCAGTGGGACTGGCAAGCAGGTTGAATGGAGGTTGCCTGAGAGACTTCCTAGTGTGCATGGAAATGCGTTGTAAATCTGTAAGGAGCTCTGCAAGTGTGAGGCTTGGGTTTCCTCTAGAACAAGGCTCCCTGGTAATTGTTCTTAAACCCTGTGCTAGGTCCCCCCAATGGTCCTGATAACCGGGTATGAGATAGACTTTCTATGCCCCTCTCAGGGCGGTGGAAAGCAATCCAAGTGAAGTGGTGTGTTCTCAGCCAGTCCCTAGAGAGACCAAGGCTGGTGCTGGAGACAGAGTGCCGCCAGCTCTTCAGCTGAAGTGCACATCACGCTCCTCCCGTAGCACACGGCAGTTCGTGATTGCATGTCACTTCGTGATTGCATGTCACATGCTCAGAGGACTGTCACCTGCACCAGGGTAACTCATGGACCACGCACCTTTAAACCTTTAACTCACTCATCAACCCTGAAGGAATGCTCATTTGACTGCTTGTACAGGAAAGAATGAAAGACTCTTCTGGGGTCTGGGATGTAAGCTGAAGACAAATAGAAATATTAGAAAGGAGAAAAGGTGAGAGAATGAACCCAGGTTGCAATTGCCCATCCAAACCAGACATGGGCTGTCCAACTTCCAGAGAGCCAGAAGAGTTTGAAAGAGTGTTATCAACTTTGGGTTGCTATATGGACGTAGGACTTTTTCTTCCTAATTTCATTCTTCATGGCTCTGAAAAAGTATATCCTGGAATAGGTCACTTCCATCTCAATAAGGCTTTCAACACCTGGCAAAACATGCAGCCCATCGTCAGCCAAGGCCTCCCTGCCCCTTCATACCCGGATAAGATAGTCTGGAAACTCCATTCCACTCTGGCCAGCCAAGGTCTTTCTTTCACATTTCCATGACTTCTAAAGAGTTGGGGAATGATTAGTTTGGATTCGAGGGCTTCCGCAGCTAATTGTTCAGTGATGTGCATCCATACGTGTGAGCATGTTGACCCAGATGTAGAACTGAGCCCTTCCTTAATCTCCACAAAGATCTGCTCACGAGGGCGTTTGTGTCAGCAGAAGCATCAAAAGTTGTGAGGCGGCAGAAGTGGGGTTTCACTGCAGCAGGTGAACTGAGTTATTAGGCATTGTGTTTTTTATTTTTGCCTGCTTTCCTTGACACTTGTCTTCCACCCACCCCCAGGCATTTAAGGAAGTCTATACTGCTTGTGGCCTCACGTTATCTTGCCAGGCTCTCTGTGCCTTTCCACACCTAGGAAACCTGCATATGTTTCTCTCCTTCTGTGAATCTGTGCAGTTCTGTTCTCTCTGAGCCTTATTGCCAGGCTCAGTTCTGAGTCCCATCTTCGCAAATCCATAACACACCCAGCATTCAGTGGTGGAAGAAGAAGAGGGTAATTACAATAAAAAGATTTCATTTGAGAAAGGAAAAAAACCCAACATACAGTGGCCACTATTTAAAACGGCTGATATCTCATGCTGGACAAGAGTGGCCTGTCCTGGCTGCCCTGGCTGTGGAGTGAGCTCTGTGACCAGTCGACCTGGCCGCCCCTAGTTCTGCTCTCTGGAAGGTTCTCTCCTGTACACTGTCCACCATGGCATCATGTGAGAGGATTTTAGGGAAGAGATCCCTTCCAGAGGCTTCAGTCATTCCTGTATTTGCCGACTTCCTGTGAGTGTGGATTTGGGGCCTGCTGATCTTGGGGGGTGAGCAGTTGCAGGCATTTGAATGCCAAGCTGGGGTTTCTCTGGCAATTCCAGTTGCTTCAAACTATCTGTCCATTATTTTGGCTGATAATAATCATAATACCTAACATGTTTACATATTTATTGTTTCCTATGTTCAAGCAATCTTCTAAGCTCTTTATATATACTGTCTTAACTGAATCTTTGAAAGAACCACGTGAAGAAAATACTTTTGTAGGGAAGGAGATAGAGGTGGGGAGAAGTTAAATAACTTGCCCAAAGTCACACAGTTAGTGACATTGGGATGGAATTCAGCCAAACTGACCACAGAGCCCAAGCTTTTTAACACCTGTGTCATGTTGCTTAACCAAAGCTTGAGTTATGGTGACTTGAATACAGACCCAGATCTCGAAGCTTCTGTCCCTTAGCAGTGTACCTCTGTGGTCTCATTTTGGCCTCTGCCCCCGAGGATTGCTAAACAATAGCCTGGGTGGGCAGGCACAGCCACCCGCCCCTCATTCCCAGAAGTTGGTCCAGTGCGTGTCTCAGCATCACAAAATTTGACAGTCACCCGCTTTGTCAGCTGGGAGCCCTCAACTAACCAGGGATCAGGAGTTTCCCAGATCCTACTCTTATCTCCCTCTGAGTTTCCAGCGTTTTTCCCTGTCTCTGCTGGTACTAACTGTGACTTGGGAAAGAGGATTTTACTTTGCCAAGACTTCAAACTCATGAATAGCTGACTTGCAGTCATCTAGCACTGCTGACCACAGGCTGACAAGGCCTCACCTAAGAAAGCTGTGTTTTCCCCTGTCATGCTTTTAGATGGGTCAGCCTACAGGAAAGCTTTTGTCTTTCTCACCAGGCCATACGGAAGCCTGTAAGATATCACCCTGACATTTCCTACCAAGTCTCTTAAGGCTTGAGCTGTGATATGAATATGGTTTAAGTCCCAAAATACAGTAGGCACATTGGCCAGGAAAGACTGAATTACACGACATTAACCAATGCCTCCCAGATCTCAGTGGCTGACAACTACTGAGGTCTGTTACTTCCTCATGCTTCATGCTCCTTGCTGGTCACCAGAGGCTGCCCCACTTACCACCCACACTGCGAAGCTCAGGCGGTGCAGCAGCCAGAATCTGGAACCCAGCAGTATGCATTGCTGTGACGGGAGCGAGGAGTGCTCCAGGAACATCTTGCACCAACACTTAAATGCTCAATTTTGCTCAAAACATATTGGTTGGAACAGGTAGATCACATGACCCCACTCAATCACAGGAACCATAAAATTCAATTCTAACATATCTCTGGAAGGCAGAGAGCTGCAAATGTTGGGTGAGATACTAATGCCTGCAACAGTAAGTGTTGTTACCACATTGCAGGTGTTACCAACTTTCTAGCCAGGAGAAAGGGAATCCTCAGCGTTCCATCCCCCCATCCTGACTGGACCAATTTCACGTTTTATCTTCATTCCTTGCAACTCCCCACCTCTGGTGTCAATATCTACAGTACTCAGGATTATTCTGGTTGCAAGTGACAGAATACCATTTTATTTTTAGATAAATAAATTTATTTATTTACTTATTGGCTGCATCGGGTCTTCGTTGCTGCTCATGGGCTTTCTCTAGTTGTGGCGAGCAGGGGCTATTCTTAATTACTATATGCAGGCTTCTCATTGTGGTGGCTTCTCTTGTTGCAGAGCATGGGCTCTAGGCACGTGGACTTCAGTAGTTGTGGCACATGGGCTCAATAGTTGTAGCTCGCAGGCTCTAGAGCACAGGCTCAGTAGTTGTGGCTCACAGGCTTAGTTGCACCGTGGCCTATGGGATCTTCCTGGACCAGGGCTTGAACCTGTGTCCCCTGCATTGGTAGGCAGATTCTTAACCACTGTGCCACCAGGGAAGTCCAAGAGAAGACCACTTTAAACTGGCTTTTGAAAATATGAAATTTTTTTGTTTACTTAAGAAATCCAGAGCTGCTTTGAGCCAATAACCCAAATGATATCTCTAGGAGAGTGGCTTTCTCCGTTTAATTTTTTAGGCTTTGCTCTTCTCTTTGTGGGTTTCATTCTCAAGAAGGATCCCTTATAGGGTGGCAAAAATAGGCACCCATAGCTCTAGGCTTACAGTCTAGCTATCTTTGTGGAGAGAGTGTACTGATTTTCCAGTAGCATTAGCAGAAGTCACTAGTCTAGCTTAGAACACATATCACCTATCACTGTAGCCAGGGAAATATGGTGCCCTGATTGGAAGTTCTGAGTCACGTGTGCAACCCCAAGCCTACAGGGAAATGGGCTCCACCAGGACTTTATGGGCCAAGAACAGAGGAGGGACAATTCCTGAGAAAAAGGAAATGACCTCGTCTAGAAGAAAAGAAAATGCATGACAGATGGGCAAAAACAATAGATATTCATTACAATTACATGTCATTTGTATCCCCATTTTCTGGTTGAGGATATTGAGACTTTGTAAGATTAAGTAACAAGTCCCAGATCTTGCAGTGTAGGCTTGAAACTCAAACTCAAGTCTGATTGCAGATGACATTTGATTATTTGCTGTGCTCCATTGCCTGCTATAAATTCCTATTACTAATCTAATAATCTGGGAAGTATGACAAAAATGTAGCATGAGCTTTTGAATGTTTAAATTAAAAAATGAGATCTGCAGTACTTCTCAATATTTAGAAAATGTTGATGAAAAAGATGAATGTAATCTGACACGAACCCCCAAGCTGTCTACATCTTCCTGCGAGTAGAAAAAAAAAAACATGATTTTTTTTAAGTTCATGATCTCCTTTAGAAAAATTAAATGGTGAAAATGAGTTAATTGATAAATACAAATTCTTTCCTAGAAAGGACACAGATTTAACATAAAATAATTGCCTCTTTATGACTGATTTATCTTAAGCCTGACTGCATTTAAATTATATCTTGCCCTTATTCAGACCTTATCTAGGAAAATAAATGAACCTTTCATTCTGGAAGGAGATAGAATGGAGAATGCCCCATGAGGAGACAAAGAAGAAATAGTCTGAGTTCTTAAAAGATGAATTGAGATCCTTTTTTTCTCCTCCTGTTTGGTGAGGAAGACATACATATCCCACTGCAATAAATCGTGAGTCACTTATAACACAGTCCCTTCTAATGTAGCTCTATCAGGAATGCCTTCCCCCACCCGCCAGAGTCCACCGCCGCTGACTTGTCCATCTGTCTGAACCTCCCCTGGGAGTCTGATGCACAGTTATCTGCCCCAGGGTCCTTGGAGAGACCATTTTGGTTGCTGTCTGTTAGGACAGGGTACAGCTTGCTTGGCTCCTAAAACTCCATTTTCATGCTGTGCATTTTCCTTTGAAGTAAAATATGTGACATTCTAGACCTTGGGCCCTTCTCCCTAGGAAAAGGGAAAGCAAACACTGAGACCATCGCTCACATCCTTCAAGGCCAAATAGCTCCAACTGAGGCCAAGAGGATGGGGGTGCGGGGGAAGCAGAATGTCTCAGTTATTTTACCTCTTTGCCTAAACAGTCCAAAATTACTGGATAGTTGCCGATGCACTCCTTTGTATGTGTAGACCTAGAAAAATTTACATTTTCAATTGAATGGACTTAATTGTCTCATAAAATTGCATGGTACAAAATAGAAGCTAGATACACAGCATTATCAAATTTGGGGAGCACATGGGCAAAATTTCTTTCCTTGCCTTTGTGATAGCCTAAGCATTTTACAAACAGGAGGTTTGGGGACATGTCTCAGAGGGGCAATAGATGGCACATCTGAGGCTGGGCAAATAGTGGTGGTGACCAGCGTACTCATTGGTGACCTTGGCCAGAGCTGTTTCTACAGAGTGGTGGGAGTGAAATCCTGGTTGCAGTGGATTCAAGAGAGAATGAGAGGAGCAGAAATGGACACTTGAGGGTAGAAACAACTCTTTCAAGGAGTTTTGTTATAACTGAGAGCACAGAAATCTGATCATAGCTAGAGGGTGATCTGAGATTAAGAGAGTGTTCTTTGCTTTGTTGTACAGTGGAGAGAAAACTGCATGGTTGCATGTTGATGGGAACAATTAGGTATAGAGAGAAGAGCTGTGCTTGAGTAAAAAAGAGGAGATTGCTGGAGCTGTGTCCTTGAGTAGGAGAGAAGGAATAAGACCTAGCACATGAGTGGAGGGATTGGCCTTGGACAGTTCACTCATCCTAACCAGAGGGTACATGATACCCATAATTTGGTGCAGAGAGATGGGAGGATATGGTGATAGAAGCCTTTGAAAATTCTCTTCAGATTGCTTCAATTTATTAGTGAAATAGAAAATAAGCTATTCATCTGAGATGAGGATGAGGGAAGGGGCACTGGAATTTAAGGAGGCAAGAAAATAGGAAAGATATGAAATGGTCATCTAGTTGAAAGGCAGAATAAATGACTTAGATGAACAACCCAAAGCAACCTATTTCTGGATTGTTAGGTGATAAACTTAAACATGACCCCACACAGACTCAAGCTGTCAGTGAAAGCCTTGAATTCTGATTGGAATTGTCATGTGGTAATGAAATAATGCCTGATGCACAGTGGGGGAAGGTCTACAGGTGGTGGATGTAACCTCACAGTCTTTCATTAGTCTATAAAACAAAAGTATTCTCAATTAAATAAGATAAAGACAGTCTTGCTAGACAGGGATAGACCTGAAATAGAATGCTTTGGAAGGTGCATTAAGAAACATTTTGGGCTTGAGGAAAAATCATTGCAAGTGGAGAAGCCAAAAGATAATGCAGCGTCCAAAGGAGGAAACATAATCTAAATCAGAATGTTGTTTAAATGCCGGGGGAACAAAGCCCATCAAGAATATTTTTACAGTATAATTTTGGAAATGCAGAACACATTAATATTTAAAGCAATACTTATAAATAAACTTTTAAACAGGGTTTTTGACCTGACTTGCTCACTCTCCTTGGATGGCATTCAGGTAGTCTGCACGCCCTGAATTTGCACATCAAATGTTGTGTGTATATGAGTATGTGCATATTTCTGGAAGCGAGCACATAACTGTCATTGAATTCTGAAAATAGACTGTGATTCCAAAAGAATAATGACTGCCTTAAAAAGAAAGTTATCTACATCAGAAACTCATTATAGAGACGGAATATTTTACATCAAAAAATTTCTGAAATGAAGATTTAGAAACAGCTTGGAGTAGTAGGAGATACAGTGAACCAGGATTCAAGAGTTTGGATTCTAGTTCTAGATTTGCTTCTAACGCACCCTTCAGTAGCTCAGCTGGTAGAGCGGAGGACTGTAGATTTGCTTCTAATAAGCTGTCTGATAATAGACAAATCTTCTCACTCATCAGGGCATCAGCTTCCTCCCCTGTGAAATAATGGAGCTGGAATGCATGATTGCTAAAATCTCTTCCAGTTCTAACATGGTAAGGTTCCATGAACGTGTACCACACTGCATCTTTTTTGTTAATAAAAATGAGGACTATCTTTATCTAAACTAAAGACTGTGGAAGGGCCTCATGGCCCCTCTGGGTCCTCCTTTTCTTCTCCCACTAAGTCTCAATGATCAACCACCCACAAAATAAAGAGAAATTAATAAGTTGATATCTAGAGGATGCCTTGGCTGAGATGGTAGTACTAAGTGACACTTAAGACACATTACCCTCTCAGGTGCTTATCAAGAATAGATTGCTAAATATTTACATCTGACATAACAAAATGCTGGGGGTGGGGATTTGTAATTCCAAGACTTAGGAACATGAAGAGGCTGCGAGTAAGAGTATTTCCACATGAGAAACATTTGAGTTCCTCCTAATCTGAAGTGCTCTCCATAGTGCATATATTATTGCAACTTTCACTGAGAAAGCAGTGAATTTGGTGATGGTGCATGGATTACTATAAATTGTCTGCTGGGTTATCTGTTCCTACCATCTTAGAGCACACACACCTCAGCTGCTGTGGAAGCCAGCCTCCAAGATGGACCCCAATGATCCTTGTCCCCTCATATTTGCACCTTTATATAGTCCCCTCCCACAATGCATCAGGGTTTGACTGTGTAACCAATAAAATATAGCAGAAGCGGGACTTCCCTGGTGACGCAGTGGTTGAGAGTCCGCCTGCCAATGCAGGGGACACAGGTTCGGTCCAGGAAGAGGTAGGGGAAGGAGGATCCCACATGCCGTGGAGCAACTAAGCCCAAGTGCCAAATACTGAGCCTGTGCTCTGGAGCCTGTAAGCCACAGCTACTGAAGCCTGCACGCCCTAGAACCCATGTTCCGATAAGAGAAGCCACCACAAGTGAGAAGCCCATGCACTGCAATGAAGAGTGCCCCCCACAACCCTGCTTGCCACAACTAGAAAAAGCCCGCATACAGTGGCAAAGACCCAACGCAGGGGAGAAAAAAAAAAAAAGCAGAAGTGAGAGTATATGGCTTCCAAGACTAGTTCATAAAGGCACTAGAATTTTTACCTTGGTCTTTCGGATCACTCACACTGCAAGAAGCCATCTGCCATGTCATAAGGACACTCATGCAGCTCTGTGGAGGATGAGATGACCAACAGACTGTGACACACCTGATCACAGGTAGATTCATTAAACTTAGCCATCAACTCAGAGACAGATTCAGTGAAGTCCTAGAGAATATCCATCCCAATACCGGGAGGATACATGGGTTTTCCCTGCAACTAACTAAATGCCTCTTTGTGCAGGAAGAGTAGGGGAAGCCCTTGAGAAGAGGGAAAGTAATTATTCTAAAGAGACTATTATTATTATCAGAAGAGACCAATGTAGCTTGAATTGAGAAGATCAAGTGTTTTCTATCATCAACAGGAATAGGGCTTCACAAACACATTCAGCTCTCCACTAAAGGCAACACCATGTCACAATTCTTGGTCTCATCTTGTGCAACTCTGAGCTTCCACTACTGTGCCCCAATCTTCCACAGCTCTCAATGCTCCAGATCTTTCCAGCAGGAACTGGAGGAGGGAAAGGATTATAAAGCGGTTTTACTTTGGAGGCCACTGCCCTGGTCCATGGGAAATACATCACTGCATTCATTTATGACCTAATCCAAAGCCACAGCCAAAGAGTAACCAAACAGCAAATGTACTTGGGTTTTCATGGCAGCCGCTGGGTCCTCTGCACCTACATTCTGAGCCAAGCCCCAGCTCTGCTGCTCACAAGCTGTGTGACCCCTCATACTCTTGGTTTGGGCTGCCGTATTTTTCAAATTGGATGGTGGTAACAGTGCGAGGGGGTGGTGGAGGATTTTGTTTCTGTTTGTTTGTTTGTTTTGTTTGCTTTGTTTTTTTGATCTGGCCATGGGGAAATGGGGGAGAGGATGGGACCAGATTAGATTCTTGCAAATGATTATCCAGCCGTAAGACTCTAAGGCTTTACATTATAGCATTTCTTGTGGGAATGCTATAGCTTCCAGAGACCACTGCATAATCTACACTTTAACTACTTTATAAACATAACCTGAAAATGTTCAGCAAGTAGACCAAAGGCAGGAAAGCAGCCCCTTAAACTCTAGCCGCTGATGGTCTTCACGGTAGAACAATGAGGACACGCCTTGTTTCCAAACTTAATTAACAAAAACTGTTACCTATGGAAATAGGCAAAGATTACTTCCTAATAGGTGCGTCCTAAGTAGCTGGTCTAACGTAATCTTGCAGATGGGAAAGGCCAATAAATGAACCCAAGTGAGTATCCCAGCAGGTGGCCCACCCTGCTAGCTCTTTCTGTACCCTACAATCTAGCCGCTGTAATAACAGCCAGCTAAACCCAGCACTCAGATCACGGCCCAATGCAAACAAACTCACAGACTGTCTAAATCTTCTAAAACAATAAAGATGAATGAAAATCAACTGACTTGTTCAAACTTAAAAAGAGAGAGAGAGGAAGGAGCAAGATAAAATATTTTGTCATTTGTGACCAAACGCAGCCATATAGGAAAATATTTGTGCTATATCAATGGCTAGGTTTAGTAGTGTGGTTTCTGTGTTAACTTTTTTTTTTTGCCAGTTCTCCCAAAGGTAGTTTTATTTTGCTGAAAAGGCATAGAAAGGGGTTAGAAAAAATAGCACTAATTAAACTTTATTTCCCTTGGCCACGGGCCACACAGTTCAAATAAAGTGCAGCCTCTAGCCTAGTCCCCTCACAAGCAAAATTCAGAATGCATGGCCTAATTCATGTATATTTTGTTTCTCCAACAAGAAAAAAGAGGAAAAGGGGGAAAAGGATAGAAAAAGTAAGAAGGTGAACAGGAAATATGTCTTCTGTTTGGTATCCTTCCGTTTTCTGCTTTTAGAGTAAATAAGTGGTGGGTGAGGCAGAACAGGAATATAAAATTATTTCCAACTATATAAAAACATATGCAGGTATATATATAAACAAATATACTCAGTGAACAAAATCTTCTTTCAAAGTGTTATCTTCTGACCCCTGCCTCACACATCCCTCCAAACTGCTTTGGAAATGGATCCAGATCTGATTGTTTCTCACCGCTTCACCACTGCCCTACCAGTCCAAGCCACTACTATCTCTTCAGCAGAATATTTAAATATTCTACATGTCCTTCCAAAAATTGGTTCTCTAGTAAGTCTGATCTGGCTCCCTCTCCCTCCGTGACATCATCTACTATTCTCCCCTTCTCTCCTTCTGTTCCAGCCATGAGCTGTTCCTCAAACATGCTAAGCCTTCTCTTACCCCAGGGCCTTGGCACCTGATTCCCCTCTGCCCAGAACACTCTTTCCCTGGGTTTGCTTCCTTACCCTTTCACGGCTCTATTGAATGCCTCAAGTTATCAGAGTTCCTTCCAGACCACTCTACGTAAAATGGCAAATCTCCATCCAGTACTTTATAGCTCTCTTGCCCAGTTTTATTTATTTTATTATTTATTTATTTATTTTATTAGTCCATAGCACACGCTGCCCACCCAACATACATCTACTTGCTTATTTATTGTCAGAATCTCTCCTGTTAGAATTTACGCTCCTTGAGATAGTGTTTTGTTTATTGCTGTTTCCCCATTACCTACAATGATGCCTGGCATATAGTTGATGTTCAATAAATATCAGTTGAATAAATAGATGAATGAATGGATAAATGATTAAATAAAATGCATACATATGAGAGAAAGTGCAGGAAGGGGGGGCAGAATGAAGAGGAAAAGAATACACAACCTCCAAATACATCTCTCTAAGGTAATAGTATGGGTGAAAATCTCATACCTTTTTCTATTTTCCTAAATGTACAAAGTAAAAATGTTACTTCTATAATAAAAAATAGTTAATATTTATCTTAAAACAATTTTGTCAAATTTAATATTTAGCTAAGATTTGAAAACAGAAAATTAAAAAGAAATTTTTTTTTAAATCAGTGTTTCACAGTTCTAGGAGGATGGATAAGTCAAATAGTAGGTAGACTTCTTGAGATGAAGCCCCAAATCGTCTCAGTGGTCACCCACTGAGCTGTCCAAGTCAGACACACAGGCTCCTTGCCACCAACTCTGTCTCCCCCTGGATTCCCGTGGTCACGGGTACTGTCTATCCTCTAAGGCTATCATTCTGCCCTTTTCAGTTCCTGCCTCCATCATCTCCTGAAACATTCAGGAGTCATCTTTATTCCTCACTTACTTCCCACAACTGAAAGTCAATCAAATCCTCTCAATTTTTCTTCCTTGATTTTTCTCTAACATATCTCTTCTTGTCTACCCACACTGTCATTGCCTTAGGGCAGTTCTAAATCATTTTTCCCCTAAATTCCTGCTTTCTCATTCTACTCCCTATGCCGAATATCTCTTCCTCAGGCAGACGCCCTACTGCTGCTGGAGAGGTTTTTCTAAAACAGAAACCTAATCATCTTATTCTCCACACATCTAAAATCCCTCCGTTTAGCACAGAGGGCCTTTTCTTGATGGGACTCTGCCTGTCCTGCGAGTGTTGGTCCTGCCTGTGTCCATTGCCTTTGTTTCAGCCCAACCCAGCTCCAGCACCAGTGGCTTCTTGGCCTTGAACATACTTGTACGTCTTCTTGGAATGTCAATCCTTGGGCTTATTAGCGGGCACCCATCCTTTAAAACTCACTTCTCTTGCCACCCTCTCTGGAGGATTCTCTCTGACTTCCATTGGTATAGATGTAATTCCTCTGGGAATGTGTGCTCTATTTTAGTCAATGATTAACTCTTTGGAATCTTACATTGGACTGTTAACCTCCTAAGGAAAGGGCCCAAGTCTCAGACTGAATTTTCATTTTTACATTTAACTCAGTGTTTCAAATCTAGAAACTTAATAAATACTTGCAAATCTAGAAATTTAATAAATGCTTGCAAGAGGAAGGGGCCAGAAGAGAAAGGAAGTCAGCTAGGTATTAGAGTAGAGCTATAAATATGTTGAGGGAAAAGTCCGTAAGATCTTGAGATGTGCTCACTAAGTCGCCATTGGATGTTTGCAAACCTTGAACCTGAGATATTTAAAATGAATAACATATGATGGTTAAGAACAGAGAGGCCACATGAATTTCAATCCCAGTTGAACCACTTAGTAGCAACTGACCCCAAGCACATTACTTAAACAATTTGAGCCTCAGTTTTCTCATCTAATAAATGAGAAGAATAATATTGTCTCCCTGATAGAGCTGGTGTGAGGTTAAATAGGGTAATTCACGTAAAGGGCTCAGCATAGTGCCTGGAAGCAGTGAGTGTTTAGTAAATGTCACTAATGATGACGGTGATGATAATCATTAGGAAACACGACACTAAATGTTTTTAACAGAACAGTAAGAGGAGGCCCAATAATAAAGCTATCCAATATATCAAACTGGAACTGCAATCAGTGGTATTTCAAAGACCCTAAATTAACATCATCATATGAGGGCCTGGGGATGCCAACCAGCTGCTCTTTACAGCATATAAGCCAGCATCACAAGAAAAGGCAGCAGGCTGTTAAATTTTCTCATGATATAACAGCAGTTTCAAAACTGTGTATGCGGAATAGTTCCACAGGATGGCAATGTATGTTGCATGAAACAAAATGTTCCACGATCAAATAAGATTCTGAGATTTCTTAAACCAAGTCCAACGGTGATATTTTTCTGCAAGACTCCTCTGAGCATCTCTGAGAAGGGGATGGCAGGATTCACCCACCGCTTTTAACCATAGCATCCTGTGTTTTTCAGATTACCTCCTGGGACTTTTTAAAAAATGCCCCAATTAAAGGAAAGCTCCAAGGGTCTAGCATTTATCATATCCCAGGACAATTGAGAAGAAGGAAGAGAAGGAAAGAAAAAAAAGAAAAGAACGAACAACTTCCAAATAATAGTAAGGGTGACTATTTTTTACTTTTCTTGGTTTTCCTAAATGTATAAAAGTACATTACTTCTATAATCAAAAAACCAGATAATATTTATCTTAAAACAATTTTTTCAGATTTAAGATTTATCTAAGATTTGAGAACAGAAAATGAAAGTAGACTTAAAAAAAAAAAATCAGTGTTTCACAATTTTAGGAGGAGAAATGTTCCGTGCACTGTGAAATAACAGAAACAAGAAGGGCCTCGTTAATGAACGCAGAGTCCCAGACAATCTTCAAACAGCTGACTCAGAGGTCTGAGAGGCACTCAAAGACCCCCACAGGGCATGGAACCCTACCTGGGCCCCACCTGGGAGGGGGAAGGCCGGGTCTCAGCAGGCACCTCAGTGGGCAGATCTTCAAGGGAGAGCTATGTTGGTCCTGGGATCTCAGCACGCCTTGACTTTCCCCGCTTCACTGCACAGTCCCCAGGAGGGCACCTCTGGAGTCAGGGCGGCACTGGGTTCAAGCTGGGCCAGCAAAGGCCTCTCACCTCCATCATTGCCGAGGCTCTGAGCTCTTTTCTCTTGTATTCATTTGCTTTCAAGTATCTCTGTGATTCTGTAAGTTTCTCCTTTTCATTCCAAATTGGTTTCCTGTCATTTTTATGAGAAGGAATTTATTGGTGCTTTAAAGATGTATAAAAATGTCTTTATGTCTAAATCTTTTCTTAACAGGCTTCTCTACACTGTTTGTTCTCTATCCGGGGTTTTTTTTTTTTTTTTGCAGCTCTGGTAAAGGCTGGGGAGTGGATGTGAATGGGGTGGGGACAGCCAGGCCCTGGGGCTGCCAGCCGTGAGCTGCTGCCCTTGCTAAGGCCCATTACTCACTCAGTCGCTCGGCAAGACTCTGCCCTCAGGCAGCTTGTCCCCCTGACTCTCTCTGAATAATACACACACCTCGCAGGAAACCATCACTTACACAAATAGCTGAGAGCACCTCCAGACTACTGCTCACCTACCCAGAGTTCAGCTGTCCTGGGGTGGCCAGATGCAAAGTGCCACCTCGAGGTCCGATCCCAAGTCTGCAGGCACCTTTCTAACTGGCCTCACAGGTGTTGCCTCTGCAGGGTAAAGTGCCGGTCATATCAGTGCCAGGGCTGCCCTCCACATCCTGGGGAAGGGGATCTGCACTTTGCCAACGCTAGGCAAGAGGCCTCCTGGGATCATGGCAAGTGGTGGGTTCACCACTGGTGCTGGGGCGAGGTGGGGTTTGTGGTGGTGCCTGCCAGCAAGCAGTGCCCTGGCCACTCCCCAGCGCCTTCAGGCAGACCTGGCAACCATCTCAAAGGGAGAGGGCATGGATGCGGCCCACTCCCCAGGCCCACCCAGACATCACACACATATTTATGAAGACTCCTGGGAATAAGTACATAGGGAGGCTTAAAATCATTTTGACAAATATAGGGGAAAACACCTTCCATAGGGCTCAGGGGAAATGAACAATTTGCAGAATCATGTCTATCACAATTTTGACTATGTAAAAGGGGTACCCCTACAATATACATGAGAAAAACAGGAATACATAAAGCCCAACAATTTACTCTGTTTAGTGAGATTGTCAGCAGTATTTATTTTTCTCCTCACAAATTTCTGCCTCTAATCTTTCTAACAATGAGCATTCTCACTTTTATCAGCGGAAAAGGTCCCTATGCCGTTTGTTCAAAAGTCTGCTAAATACTTCTTCAGAGTAACAATTATGGACAAGACAGGTATGTGTGCCTGTGTGTTTGTGCATGTGTGTGTGTGCGTGTGTGTGTGCATGATGCTTATATAGATACATATACCATGCATGTATATAAATAAATGTGAACAATGAATAAGCTCATGTGTCTATGACTATATAAATTATATATATATATAAAATTTCCTATCTTCAGAGACCCACCAATACAGAACATTGACCTACTGGTAAACCCACAGAAATATGTCACACCCAGGAGGCCATCAACAGATAAGACAGAGAGACACCCACTAGCTGTGATAGGATCTGTCTTCATCTTCTGGAATTACGTGACTGTTGCAAAATAATCCATGGCCATCTTGACAGAATAAAATGGGGAAGGCCCTGCTTGGAGCAGAAGCTGTGTGCCACCATGGTGACAGTGATCTTGATTGATATTTGTGTCCAGGGGCAGCTGCTCTCTCCTCTTCCTCCTCCCAAGTGAGAAACTACACTTCACACGGATGGAACAGGGCAGGGTAGGGTGTTTTCTCTCAGAGCAGAGCAAGCCCAGTGCCAGGTACAGAACACCTTGTGTGCTTGGCTGCCCTGGCTGCCCCACCCACCTATTCTGCCAGTCACTGACCAGTGCCCCCTCTGACAGGTACCCATGTGGTCCCCCAAGGATCTCCTTATGGGGAAGAGCCTTGGGAACGCCTTGGCCGGCGGGGCGGAGCCTATGAGGAATGGAGGGCTTCATTATGCAAGACCTGATCCTTAGAGACACAGCAGGGAAAGGGGGGAACCCCAGAAGGAAAGGGGAAGGGACGCTGAGCCAGATGTATGAATTTCCCCTCTGGAGTTTCTTCATCCCTTTGGAGCTCTGAAGATTTGATCCCACCTTTGTTATTACCTATGGGGGAATGGCATGATTCCTTAAACAACATGTTAAACAATCATTCCAAATAGTTTCTTCAGAGAGCTTTTGCTTTTTTTTCTGGTTAATCCTTGTAGGACAGTGTTGGTGTGTGTGTGTGTGTGTGTGTGTGTGTGTATTTGTGCACATGCATGGTTAAGAAAAATAGTTGATCACTCCAATAACTCATTGGCAAGATGGAGGCTTTCAGTAGGTGCTGGGTGATATCTGAAAGACTTTTAGCCCATCTGTTTGTTCAATAATTTGTTCATTCATTCCAAACATATGATGCAAAGATTGGTTGTAACTAGATGCATAACAGGCTTGGAAATCCAAGTTATAGTCAAAAGATATGTTTACTTTCTGCTATATAAAGTAGTATAGGCCTTTGTTCCTAACAAAATAATTTATTATAAATATTTCAATTTTGAAAATAAGTACTAGACTCTCTAGCCAAAATTTAAATCAGAGTAAGCCCAATGAAAAGTCTTTGTCAGGACTTTGAGTAGTAAGAGAGAGGGAAACCCAATTCCATCCATCGAGTTTACAGCACAAGAGGCAGTCCATCTGTCCCCATAACTGGTAAGTCAATGGTTATGGGATTTAAAAACTCAGGTTCTGCTGGATCCAAGGGCTTGGATGACATATAGGGTTTCTTTCTCCCTCAGTCTCTCTTTCCTCTGTCTCTCGCTCTCACTCTTTCCCTACAGATGGGAGGACAGTACCATCAGCTCAAAAACCACATCCTTACAGCTATTGCCCCAAATTGATCAAGCATGCACACTCTCTCTTGGCATCCATATAGCAAAGCTCAAGAAAAATGACCATTTCAATGCCAATCACTCTGGCTTGGGAAAAGAGGCCTTGGACTGGCCCATCAGGATCACAGCCGCCTTCTGCATTTGGGGTCACGTGGAGTACTGGTGGGGTAGATTGCTGTCGGACAGGGTGCCGGTGGGCTGGGATGCTGCTCTGGGGTTTGTAAACATACAGGATCCTGTGGAAACGGGGAATCGCGGTTCTCTAAAGGAAAAGTAAGGTGTGCTTCCTGAAGAAGGGGAAGGGAATGCCAGATGGACAAATAATTTCTCAAAGCATTACTGTAAAATGTTCCTGGAAAGAGAGTGATCCTGATGAAAATAATCTCAGGAAACTAAAAGTGAGAGCGGAGAAAAAACTGAGATGATTTAACAGTGTTGATTAGAATATTATCATCCAATTATTATTGGTTCAAGAGAGTTTGCTTCAGAAAATACCTTCACAGTGGAAATTCAGGAATGATGGTATTTTGATTAAAGTGTTTGTTTTCATAAAACAAAGTCCAAATAGCCTCAGAGTCAAAACAACTTTTCCTGGAACTGAGGTATTTTTTCCCCCAAAGAAGTCCAAATTTAATTAAGATGGGATAAACAGCATCTGGACATTCCTGATCTTATATCTTGACATAATTTAGCCCCAGAGGCAGTCATATTTTCTTAGAAGATGATCCGTTCATTCCTTCTGATGTGCTTTGTCCTTGAGTGGGAGAGAGAGGAGAGGTTACTGGAATTTGTCACAGGCTCATCACCACTACCCGTCTTCTCTGCTTTAGGGGAATATGCACTGGAGGCAGGAGAGAGACCCAGTACTTCACAAAAGTATTCAAAAGGCTCTTCAAAGTCATGGGGCTCTGAATGGGGGTGTCTGTCATCAACTGACTCTTGGCTGTCCTGCTTTACAGTTTTATGACTTCTAATCTATTTCCATCAGTTATCTTGTTTTATGACTGCAAATAAGATAAACTAGGTTCTCTCTCTCTCTCTCTCTCTCTCTGTCAGTGTCACAGGTTAGAGGACTCACTGCTGGTCTGTGAACCAGAACAGATCATTCCACAAATCCATGCTCTCTCAGATCTCTTGTAATCTCACCCATAACAACTCATGCAGGCAGAATATTGAACTCCGAAGCCTGCCTCAAAGGGCAAGAGACCAAGCTGATGCCAATTTTGAAACAGGTTTAGCAAAGCTGTCTCCCTTAGAGATCCCATCATGCCTCTTTGACAAAGCCAATCTCACTTCTGGTCCTGTGTGGGCAATCTCCCCTTAAATCTAAAGCTCATCAGCTGTGTGGCTTGAACAAGTTATTTCACCTCTCTGGACTCATCTATAAAATGAACAGAAAGGATTAGGTGATTTCTGTGGCCTTCCCAGTTCTAACAGCCTGCAATGCTGTGACATCCGGATGCTATATCCTACCGCCATGATATAGGGGAGTTCTCTGCAATCATAACTCTTTCTGGTGTCTCTCAGATAATGGCCAGGCCTAACCTTACCCCCAAAGGGTATGTCTACAATTGCAGAAACAAAAGCAAGGACAGGCGGGGGGCCAGGCACCAGGTATATTCAAACTAAAATCAGTAAGGTTACATCAGTAGCATCCTTAATAGTGTGGCCATTTCTTTCTCCTTCTCCTTCTCGCCTCTGGGATTAAAGCTTGTGTGCTGACTGTTGAAAAATCAGTCATTAACGGCCAGGAAATGACTTCCCCATCCATCAGAATACTGCTCAGCCATGTTTCAGCTTTTTTCCCCTTTCCCTGTGTAATTATTCTCATCCACCACTGATTACAGTTTATAATAGCCATAATTCTCTCTGAATCAATCATTACTTTACTTTACCACGGGGTTACCAGGAGAAACATGAGGGAATGCAGATACCCCCGGCTGGGTTTTATTTTTTGGAAATTGCCTGCTTTCGTCTGGATCTCATTTAATCATCTGGATGTTCAAAGAAAAGCTGAGATTTTAATTCAAAGGCATTTTTTTCTACTTGCCCTTAACTCTTCTTCTTTTTTTTTTTAAGAGTAAATGATGGCTGGTTAAAAGAGGCTAATATTGTGCAAAAATATTCCTGTGATGTTGTTTAGAGTGACTGGTGGGGGACACAGTGGGGATTCTCTTTTTTCTTCTTCTTTTTTTATTAATTGTTATTGGAGTATAGTTGTTTTACAATGTTGTGCTAATTTCTTGCTGTAAAGCAAAGTGAATCAGTCATATATGTACATATACACATCCACTCTTTTTCAGGTTTCCTGCCCATTTAGGTCACCACAGAACACTGAGTAGAGTTCCCTGTGCTATGCAGTAAGTTCTCATTAGTGATCTATTTTATACACAGTAGTGTATATAGGTCAGTCCCAATCTCCCAATTCAGGGGATTCTTGTCATGAATCCACATGCTTCTTTGCCACTTTACCTTCCTGAATGCGGTCCAGGCTACCCATCCTGAGTGGTTTCCTCGAAGATTCAAGAAGTGTTATTTCCCTCCGTGGACCGATTAGAGCAAAAATTCCTATTGGGGGAAACAAAGTTTTTTCTTACACATTCTGAAGAGGTATGACAGTCGTGTACAACTTAGTGACAATTTAAGGCAATTCGGTTTTATTTAGTATTTACCAGACTTACTACATTCAATATACTGTGCTAGTGCTTCGGTGAGTTAAAAGAAGTAAAAGAATATCATCTAGTCCTTGTATCCAAAGCTCACACGGTAACGGGAAGTGGTAGGAAGATAAACATATAAATAACCATTTCAGCATTCATCACATGTGCCTTGGATTTGGGGGGTACAAAGTGCATCAGGAAAATGAGAAGAGGCTATTTGTATGCTAGGGAACTTAGAATTCCTGGAGGAAATGTGATTTGAGCTGAACCTTGGAGGAGGGGAAGGATTTGAACAAGCAGTCATTCCAAGAAGGGGCAGCAGAAATTAATCACAAAGGCCGTGGAAGTTAAGAGAGGATGAGGGAGACGGATTGCCCAGGAGAAAAGGACCGGAATAGCAGAATGACCTGGGGCCATGGGATGGTGTGAAGGCCCTATGGCTGGCTGTATCCTTAACGTAAGCCCCAGGAAAGCTGTGGGGAACCACATAAGCTCTTCTCAGGGAGTTCTAGAAATACTTGCTGAAGCAGCATTGGCAAACACGAGAGGATAGGGCAAAACATCACATAATTCAGAATATATTATTGGAAATGTGACCTCACGGCTAGTGAAGTTTGGGACTTACTAGTTATAATGATGAAAGGCGTAATTTTGCAACATTGGACCCCCACCAAAAAAAAAAAAAAAAATGGTCTTTTTTAACCCAAACAAAACTAGGTTGAATTTGAAGCTCTAACAAAAGACATTTTATTTTTAAAGTTTTAAAATATTAACATAACGTTTTGGAAGTACTGGATCAGCATCAACAGCGAATGTTCTCAGGCCTATTTACACAAAGGAAGGGTTGTGTCGGTGGTGGAAGTGGGGGCAGCACACTTGACCTTGCATCCCTCCTTACTAGTGCACCATTAGTTTATTGGGGGAACCTATGAACTCTCATAAAGCTCCTTTCACCCTCATTTGCCATATTCACATGTGTAAGAGACATGAAATAATTTATGCAGCAAAAGCCTCAGGGTCTATAGTCTGAGGGAAAATGTTCCAGGTAGCTGCTAATCTGGAAGTTATTTACTTTCCCTAAACAGCCAGGGTGGTCTGTATCAGTGGTTTCCAGCTATTTCATGAGCTGGTAAAAATAATTTTTAAAACAATTGCGTGGTGGCTGGGGGAAACATGGGTTTGCCTATTTTTATTTTTCAAAGACGGGGCATGAAAACAAAAAACATTCCCATCTCCTCTCTCTATTGTTTCACATTTACAAAAAGCACATCTTGATACCCAAACCATAAGCAAACCATAATCTCAGCATAGAGGATAATCCTTTCAATTAAAAGTTTTGTTGAAAAAAAAATCTCACTTCATTTATCCTTACCTACCTCATTTTGCAACAGAATGCTCAAAGATGCATTTTTGAAGGGCATGTACACCCTGAGAAGTTCTGATTTGTGTGAGTTCTCTCTCTGGCTGCTAGAAGGTAGCTCAGAGAGACACAGTTCTGAGGTCTTTTCTCTGGACACGCATAGGAAGAAATAAAAGGAACCACCTCATTTTCCAGCATCGTCCAAACTGATCAGGAAGCAAATCTGGACTGTATTCTCCACTCAAGCTCCCACTGTGATGTTTGAAAACAGCAGGAGACAGAGGCTGAGAAATCTGTCTTTTCATTAGTATAACGGCCCTGTTATGGAACTTGTTATGACCCATGCTGTTAGGCTTTTTGTGGATGAGGGACTGTGGGGCCTAGAAGACCAGCCAAGTACACGAAATTAGGACAATAACATCTTAAAAGGTTGGAACAGAACCTGGCCAGAAACATCTCCATTTTTAGTCACTCTTGGAGAAATATTTCATTAATCCCAAAAGTGGGGGCAGAGGGAAGGAAAGGATTGTTGGCCGATAATAATTAGTATCGAATACTTGCTATATGCCTACTACATAGTATATATGTATTTCAATACCTACTGTGTTCTCTGCTAAGACTTTTACCTACACCTTCTCATTTAACTCTCAAGACAAATTTATAAAATAGGTATTCAATGCAGTTTCATTTTTATTTGGAGATAAATCTAAGAGAGGTTAAGCTCTCTGCCTCTGAGTACACAGAGGTGGGAGCAGAACTCATATTTGCCCGACCTGAAAGTCCATTCTGACCACTGCAACAAGAACCTCACTGCAGGATTTGTAGTTTGTTTTGTGTAATCACCTACCGATACATATGTATGGTCTGCAGTTATGTATTTAGCAAACTATTTGTGGTGTATTCCATCATATGGCTTTTCTAAGTCTCAGTGAATCCTTTGTCATTTTTATAAAGTTCTGAATTGAAAGACAGTCTCCGGGCATTAAGGGATGAGCCTGCTAGGGATCTGGCATCAAGAAGGCTGATCAGGTAAACAGTGGTCCTCTCTCCACAGACCCATCTGAGTAGACTGCCCTTGCCATCAGGACTGGATGGCTAATGATTTCCAGGGTTTCGAGAAAGCCTCCACAATCCTGCAGGCTCTGGCCTCCTCTGTCTGCTGTGTCTCCAAGGTTGGCTGCAAATTCCCAGAAACATGAATCACCTTTCCTCTAGGGCTTTGCTTCATCTTTGGCCCCAAGTCTTTCATAGCAGCCAGTGCCAGACAGAAAGAAGCCCTGGGAGAGAGGAAAGCTTGCATATTAATTCCAGAGGCGAGGTAATAAGAATTTTACTCTCTTACTCGGAATTCCCTGGTGTACCCCATCCCCCCCTTGGTTCATTAACTCTCTGTACCTTGCCCAGATGCTGAATCTCAAGAGAACAAACGAACTCTCTGTTCCTCCAGCAGATCACCTGGGTCCTCTCCTTCCTGTATTTCCCCCAGGACCACACACGTGCATCTGCTCCTGCCCCTCACAGAGGTCTTTTCCAGGCACGGAGTGTGCATTCCCCTCTTCAGGAGAGGATAGCCGGCTTGTCTACCTACCACGAGGCTTATTCTCGGGTTCTGTAATCCTTATAGGCTCTGCCCGGCTTTCCTTCTCTTGTATTGGTGTGTGGTTGCGTGTGTGCGCGCACGCCCAGCCCCTCGTTCTCACCATCCCCCAACAAAGCAGACTTAGTCAATTTCAGAGAGGGACTTAACTCAGTTGTGGTCAGAGGGCAAAATGCTTCCCAGTAATCTGAGTTACAATTCTGGATAAAGATTTAAAAGTATGAGAAATTGTGCAGGGATGGGGGGAGGGGTTGTGGTTTGGGGAGAAAGCGTAAACTAGAATTTAAAATCCACCCAACGTCGGTTCGAGTCGAAAGGTGACAGTTTCATTCTCAACTTAAAGAAGCAAACATTTTCACATTAGAAAAACTTCGTTAATGTGTGCTAAACATTTCTACCAGGGGGTGTCTCTGAACTACCTATCCAGGTGTGTGTGTATGTGTGTGTGAGAGAGAGAGAGAGAGAGAGAGAGAGAGAGAGAGAGAGAGAGAGAGAGAGAGAGAGAGAGACTGGCTTCATAATCTAAGGCATGTAGAGGAAGGCACGGTTCCTGCCCTTCCTGCACACCTACTCCGCGCTGCTCTAAGGCTGGCTGCAGCGCCTAACGCGCTCTTCGGGCTTTTAAGGGGCTGGGCTGACTTCATGGGCATGCGCATTGGGTGCCCGCACTCGGGCTTTGCGCTTGGTTGAATGCTCTGCTGCCGCCATCTTAAATTCTTGATAACATATAAGGAGGGCTCTGTATTTCCATTTTGCACTAGGCCCCGCAAGTTATGTAGCTGATCCTGTTGAGAAGCATGTCATAGATAGAACAATGGCTGCACTTTCGAATCACCTGAGAGGCTTTGGAGAAATATCAACGTTCTAGAATCCATTTGGAAAGGGGCCCCACATTGGTATTGTTTTGAAATTTCTTTTGAAGTTCTGCAGGTGGTTGGATGCACAGTCATTTCTGTGCATTTCTGTGCATTCAGGCCTAAAGGGTCTCTAAGATCTAAGATCTGTTTTCTGTGATCATGTATTCATTTTCTTTGGTGCTTGTTAGCATGCCTGTGACTGCTGTATTCCATTCCATAATACAGTGAAGCTTGTTTTAATTTAAAACTAACTCTTAAAATTTTTTATTACCTAGTAAAATTGACACTCAGGAAGATGCACCATGTTTAGTTTCTACGTAACTCATGGCTTTGTGGCATGAGTTATGTAGAAGCTCATGTGTATGAGCCTACTCTGAGAGGGCCAGGACTAGGCTAATGATGATCTTTAAAAACCCTTAATTCTCCAATGTGCTTTTGCGTCCATGATCTGTCTCCTATAGATCTTTCCACAGAGGGCCACATTCATGTGAGAAATTAATTCCTTAGATGTCTGTCTTGCCCTGCTAACATCACTAACCCTGGGTGCTCAAGAAGTTCAATGAATATACCAAAGTTCAAGGTCAAAACAGGGAGAGATTGGTGTGGGCCAAAGGAAGGAACCTGAGTTTTCCGCTGCTCCAACAAGTTAACAAGAGTCCCACCCTTAGTCGCACTGGGAAACACCAAGACTGTTGTACAGTTGATACCAAGTTAGATCTCTTGCTACCCTGGGATTACTCTAGACAAAGACACAGCAGAGGGAAGTTTGCCTTCCATGTCCCTTGTTCTCTGAAGGATCCTTCAAAATGACCAAGGTGTATTGTGCCAGCCTAACCAGACCCTCCCACTAGGGGGTTAGTACATTACAAGCCCCAAACCATCTTTCTTCTCTCTCATAGCTGCCCTTAGAATAGGATTTGATAAACTAATTCTCACTAATGTGTCAATGACTGATGTGTTCTACTTAGTTTTTTCCAAGTGTAATACATTGCAACAGGGGTGCTGTTTACTTAATTCAAAAGCATATGGCTTTAAGGTAGAATTTCAGGCATGAGTGGTAAAAAAGGAAGGGTATAGTCAGACCTAGAGCAGGGTTCTTGGACCCCTTTGAATAGCATAGCTTCTCTGGCAACTGGCCAGATGTTTGTTATTTAAGCAACAGATAATACTATCAGCAAACAAGTCTTTGAACATGTGAAAGTGTGTATTAAAAAATCAACCAACCACATAAACAAAAAAACCCAAGGATGAAAAGATGAATTAAGGCAGCTTCAGTAAAACCTGGCAGGTAAGCAAGGAGTTTAACATTAATGCTGTGAAAAAAGAATAAAGGAGAAAAAAGTGAACTTGCAATTGAGAAGGATGTAGGCAAATATCTGGTGTCCCCAAAACACTTTGGGTCCAAGAAACCAGCTGAGGGAGACATGTGAAAAATTTAAGAGAGAAACGAACCAAGGTGTCCTGTGGAGAGGGAGTAGGTGCTGAAATTCAGCCCATATTCCCCTCGCCAGACCCTGGCTCATGGTACACAGATATGTCCACCCAGAGGGGCTCTTCTTTCTAATATGTTCATCTGGAGGGAATGCTGCTTTCTAATCAGTCTGTCAGAAGAACTCTCTCCTAATTTTCACAAAGATTTCTTATAGGACAGCAGCAGCCCTGGAACCTATCCCACTTAATCTGTGGTCGGTACACAGAAACTTTTAAGGCATAAATAGCCAAAGGAAGCAGAATCTCATAGGAATTCAGACCTAGACTCAACAAGGAAAGCATTAAAAAACAAAACAAAACAAAAACAAAAAAAGAAAGGCAAGCAAAGGAATGGAGATTGGTAAAACAAACATTTAATGGGTCCCTGAAAATTTTTCATGGTATCAGGTCACCTATTACCAGTCAACTGTTGCCTGGAATAGACAAAAAAAGAAATGACCTGTCTCTCCTTCCTGCATGGACTGATCTGTAATTTGGGAAACAGTGTAAAAGAAGTCAGAGTGTAGGGCTAAAGGGGTATCTCTTGAAATCTATGAGCCAAAGAAGCCACCCTTTTTAATTTGCTAATTTAATATGAAAGTGAAATAGGTTCCTTTGCAACCTTGACAGCTAGCTTTCTGGGAAGGTGTCTAATATTGGACATAAAATGGAGACGTGAATCGATGAGACTTATTAATATTCATAAACAGCAGATTAAGGTTGGTGGAAAAATTATTTATGAAACAGTATTTTCTTCCTCTCACCAAAAGGATTTTGTTTAGAGAGGATTGGATTGGGTGACAGGGCTATGACAGATTAAGTATGAATTTGCAGATTTCTTCATTTATCTCCCAAGGAAAAGAATCTAAAGTATTTGCAAGCAAAGAATGTGCTGGGCTGAGAACAGCAAATGCTTCAGCACCACACTCCAGTAGGTGTAATGAGCTTCAGACACCACAGCTGTGATGGAAAGCACTTGAAAGGAATGAAAGGATGGATTGAGTGTGTGGTTATGTAACAAAGGAACAGGCTGAAAGCAAAACGGGGCTTAGCTGGTGTTGAGAAAGCTGAGGGGATAAAACACTGATGGTTCCTTTTTTATTTATGTATGTGGGGAAGAGGAGATAGCATACAATTCAATAACATAATACGTAATTTACTATTTCTTTTCTCACATTGCATATGTATTTGTGTTGCTGCATAAGAAACCTTTGTGTTATTTCTGACTGTAGTTAGTATGTGCTATTTTATAATCTAATAAAAACAATAGTGAGAGTCCATGAGTTAAGAAGTGATCTCAGATCCTCAAATGAACTCTTTTAACAGTACTCTGTACTTACACAGTTTGAGGATTTATTGCTAGTCCCTTATCTCCATGAGCCCTTTCCTCCTTTATCTTCCAATCTGTTACAGTCTTGTGGAAATACGCTGTTGTGATCTGCTGAAATTTTAAAGTGACAGGTGGAAAAATTTTTTTTCTGAGAGTGGCATAGTGGGAACCTTAGAATAAGACCTTGAATTGTTCCCTAGGGCATACAAAATGCTGTGGCTTTTTTCCTGTTGACTGCCCTTCAGAGAATTCAGTCTCCTATGCACAGGTCCAGCCCATCATAGTTTCATTGGTTGCTATAATGTTGTAAACAGAAATTGGAGAAGAGATGGTAGCATTCCATTTTAGATCATTGACACACATGCTTAAATTAGATAAGATTTCCAAACCAATTTAAAAAAATTTCAGTGGACTTAAACAGATAGAATTTAAAAACACATGCTCAGGAATTTGACAGGTCAGTTTTTGAGGATGGGAGACCTGGAACTGAGTGTAAGCAGAATTTTATGCAAAACAACACAGCAGGGCTAAAAGGAGGTACAGAAACAGGGTTTGAAAGCTAGAAGAAACCTTGGCCATAGTCTGCCCTAATCTCTCCATTTTGAAAATGTAGACACGAAGACTGAAAAAGGACTTGGCCAAATGGATAAACAGTATGTGGTACATCCATACAATGGAATGTTATTCACCCATAAAAAGGAATGAAGTGTTGATACATGCCACAATGTGGATGAACCTTGAAGACATGCTGAGTGAAAGAAGCTAGACACAAAAGGCCATATACTTGACAGTTCCACTGATGAGAAATGCCAGAATAGGCAAATCCATGGACACAGAAAACAGGTTAGTGGTTGCCAGGAGCCAGGGGTGGGAGAATGGCAGTGACAACTCTTATAATAGGTATACGGTTTCTTTTTGAGGTTATAAAAATGTTCTGGAATTAGATGATAATTCTTGCACAACCTTGTTAATATGCTAAAACCCACTGAATTGTACACACTAAAGTAGTGAATTTTACCTTTTTTAAAAATATTTATTTGTTTATTTATTTTTGGCTGTGTTGGGTCTTTGTTGCTGCACTCGGACCTTCTGTGTCAAGCGGGGGCTACTCTTTATTGTGGTGCACTGGCTTCTCAGTGCAGTGGCTTCTCTTGTTGCAGAGCACGGGCTCTAGGGCACATGGGCTTCAGTAGCTGTGGCTCTTGGGCTCTAGAGCACAGGCTCAGTAGTTGTGGCGCACAGGCTTAGTTGCTCCGTGGCATGTGGAATCTTCCTGGACCAGGGATTGAACCTGTGTCCCATGCATTCGCAGGTGAATTCTTAACCACTACACCACCAGGAAAGTCCCTGAATTTTATCTTATATGAATTTTATCTCAATTTACTTTAATTGCCCAAAAAAAGGGCAAAAGGAAAAAGGAGATGGGGGGACTTGACCAAAGTTTTCTGTCAAAGACCGTAATCCAGGCCTACTCATCTGAAATGAATGCCCTTTCTATTCAAAGAGCTCCTTTTCAGAATCATGTTTTTAATATATAAAATACCACACATGGAATGACAAAGAAAACCAATGATATTAAAATGCCATTATCAAAACATTTTTTTAAAACCAAATTTTTAATCTAGTAATATATGTGCTTCCATAATAGTACATTAAATAACAAGAACTAGCAGCTGGTCTGAGAACTATTGTAATTTCAAAGTCATGATGAACATATGTGATTTTATGTCTGCAACGACTGTTGTGTGATATGAAATCTGTGATTTCTATTAATGACAAAATTGTTGCTGACACTCATAATTGAAGGAAATGCTAAATTTCAATTGAGGTAGCAAAAATAGAAATATACATAATTATTTTTACAGCCAAAACCATAGACCCTCAAATTCTATGCATGGACTGCTTGGGGGTTCATAGACCCTGAGATAAGAAGCCCTATATTGCACCACTTTGGAGGGCATCTGGGAGAAAGTGCAAAGGACTCAAAATGTTTATTTAATAAGCCATTATCATTTAATTAGGGAGATGGTTTCCAATCGCAACAGCTAGCAAATAGCAAAAGTAATATCTAAGTGAACATTTTTGTCTTTCTATGCAGAACACACAAAAAACAACCCAATTTAGTAGGCAGATAAGTCCCCTGAATGCAAATAGGTTTCACTGTGTTTGTGTCAACTGCTACCAGGTTGTAGGGAAGGCTAGTGTGCTGTCTTGAAAACAATTTTAAGGTTCTGTTCCCTGCTAAGGGTGTTGGTGACTTTTGTGATGGGTTAGTGTGATTATTGATGTCTGCTCCTGAGCCTGGAAGGGGCAGAGTGGTGACCACTTGATCCTATTAACTCCCAGCCCTAAATGCTGAGACTCCTTCCCAGACCTTCAGGCTGTGACTTCATGCCCCTTCCTGGCAAGTGCCTTCGCTCAGCAATTCAGGCCTGCTAAGTAAATTCTACACCAAATGTGTGAAGTTAATATGTAAGGTAGACTAGCCAAAGCAGACATTAGATGTGGCTTTTCCTTTTAAAAAACAACTCTCAGTGTTATTAGCATCACAATATACTACCTACCAGTGCAGTGCATTTACTAAGAAGCTATCATTTAGAGAAAGATATTAGCATGTAAAGTTACCTCAGAAACGTGATACCTCCTTGTTTAAGATACTGTTAAGCTCCACTTTTTAATTTACTCAAGCCCTGCAGGTCTTCTCAAAACCAATCAAAACTCATGGTGAAGCTTCCAGATACCACCAACATCCAGATTTTGATCTGCTCTAGGTGAATTTCTTCTCCAACTCTATGCCTTTCACTCTGAGACCCCAGGGAGTCACAACTTACCATGAAGTCAGTTTTTAGATACCTGACCAACAGGTGCCTGCACTCTAATCCTGGGTGTTGGTCCATGGCCTTTGGCCATTTGTCCTCAATTTGTTAGTGAAGATAACAGCTACCCAGCCCAGACCTGTAAGGGAATATGGCCCTGGCACTGCCTTCAGTAACGTGTCCTCCTCCATTTCTGAAACGGACGATGCAAATGGATATGTGTGATGTGTGTGTGTGCATATTTTATGTGTGTGTGTGTGTGTGTGAGACTGTGTCTCTCTTTCTATATAGAGACACATCCTGTATATATATAGATAGATAGATATCTCCATCTTCCTCCTCCCTTTGGAATTGCTTTCCCTTCACTGTTTGTGACGGGAAGAATGAGCTAGCTCATATCTGGTGGGTAATAGTCCCAATTTCCTGGCCCTTAAATTTATTATTTATGTATTTATTTATGTATTTATTTATTTATGTATTTATTTATTTATTTATTTATTATTTTTGGCTTCTCAGACCAGGGCTTGAACCCGTGTTGCCTGCATTGGCAGGCGGATTCTTTCACTGTGCCACCAGGGAAGTCCCTGACCCTTAACTTTAAATCAGGTTAACTGGAGTTTGGCCTCTGGCTTCTGCTTAGTCCTTTCAGAGTCTCCATTCCTCATATAGTCTTAATAGCAGTGAATTGGACTCAGTGCTTCCGAAGCCTGAAATAGTAGTGTGTTCTGAGATTGGCAGGAAGCTCTCCTCCACCCACTTCGTCTCCCTCATTGGTGAGTCTGAGTTTTCCTTGACTTTTGACCTTCAGCCAGCTCCACTTAAAGTGCAAACACCTCAGTGGGTGCAGTTGAAGGGTGGAGATACAGGGGTTTGGCAACTTCCCTCCTCCCTCCCCCATCCCGGGCAGACCAATTGAATGTAAGACTCTTCCCTGTTAACCTGGATCTAGCCTCAGAGTCCTTCTGAACACAGTGAGCCAAAAGATGGAAGTCAACACATAAGGGGAAACATGCTTACCGATCTTGCATTAAACGCTTATAACCTTTATTAATGGACAGAGACAGAGCAAAATTTACATCACTGACAACTAGCTCATCATGCAGCGAAGGGCTGCGTCCCCCAGCTAAAGCTTTAAAGTCCATATGTATTCTTAAGCAAGCAAACTAGATGAGCTGGTTTAAGAGAAGCTCTTAAAATGTCCACATTGTCCATTAACATATGTAGGAGTGGATGGGGACTGTTGGGGGAATAGGAGCCAGAAGAAATGTGTCAATCCCCTGCACTGGGAGTTTCGCCGCCGTTCTCCTGGCAGGTCAAACAGATCCTGGCACAGGACATTCCCTGCATCCCCCTCATTCAGCGCACTGCCTCCTGGCCCCTGGGGTTTGCCTTCCCACATTGGTCCAGTAGTGCCGGGTCTCCGATTTTTCCTTAGACCTCCCCTGCCTTCTCCTTCTGAGCATCATTTAACCACCTTCACATGAACCTTGGTCTCTCCCATTTCCCCACTATCTTCCCCACTAAGGTGCAAACCTTAGTTTTCCAGCACTTCAGGCATTATTTTAATCATTAGCATGTTACGATATCATTTCAGTATCACAAAACACCCCCTTCCCTCTGGTCTGTTTCCACCTCTCTTTACAGCCTTCCTGACCATCAAGTCAGCTATTGGAAGGCATCCCCTTGCTTAACAGAGGTATTCATTTATATTTTTCTACTCAATAACCTTTTGTCATAGATGGCTCTCCTGGAAACAGACTTTTCTCTCCAGTCCAAAAATATGCCACAGCACAAACCTTCCACCCTGCACCATAAACTTCTTGACTGTCAGATGTTTTAGGCAGCAAAGGATCAGCACCACTGCTGAAAGCAAGCCAGGCAAGAGGGTTAGCCGCATAAATGAATGGCCTATCTTAGCTGCAGCTGTATCATCTGTACAAAAACCCTTCTCTCTCAACATCATAGGCTTCCCAGTGCAGGGAAGAGAATAAGGAATTCATTCTCCTTCCCTCAGCTCTCACTCAGGCAGAGAAGAAATTTGAACTCTCAGCTACTCTCAGCTGCAGTCTTCTGGAACACCATTTAGTCTGGGGTCTCCTGAGCCTCCTAGCCAGTGAGCCTCACTTGGGACTCTGAGAACCTGTTCACGGGGTGCCACCCACCACGCTCCTGCCCCTGGCAGCCCAGAGAGGTGAAGCTGCCTCAAGACAATCAGCCAGGGGCTTCCCTGGTGGCGCAGTGGTTAAGAATCTGCCTGCCAATGCAGGAGACAGGGGTTTGAGCCCTGGTCTGGGAAGATCCCACATGCCACGGAGCAACTAAGCCCGTGCACCACAACTGCTGAGTCCGCATGCTGCAACTACGGAAACCCGTGCAGCCTAGAGCCTGTGCTCTGCAACAAGAGAAGCTACCACAATAAGAAGCCCTCACACAGCAATGAAGAGTAGCCCCCGGTCTCCACAACTAGAGAAAGCCCAACACAGCAATAGAGACCCATCACAGCCAATAAATAAATAAATTAAAAAAAAAAAACATCAGCCAAAGGGATCAACTGCCTGTTTCCCAGACGCAACTTCTAGTAAGCGCTGCAGCAAAATGTGAAGATGCCAGGCAGCGAAGAAAAACATGGGTAATCCTGAATGTTCACATGTCCTCAATTTCAAATTGTTCATGGTGCCTTTCCCACGACTGCTATTCAACAAGCAAGGGAACTGCTGGGCTGTGGAAATGGCCCTGGCTTTGGAATGAGGAGACCTGGGTTGAGTCCTGGTTCCTAAACATGCTGGTGGTGTGACCTTGACCAAGTCCTTGGCAGAGCAAGCTCATGGAACCCAAGGGCCCCATTGGTCAGTGAGGATGATTAGTATGTCCCACTCTTGATGGCTTTGAGGTTCCAGTAGCACAGTGTAGCCTGGAAAGCTGATTATGTGCTGTAACTGTCATTACAAAAGTGAGGAAGACTTTTCCTTTCTCTCCATAATTCAACAGCCCACCATCCACCCGGGAGAGTCTCTCTCCCCCCAGCAATTCTGCCTTGCTGTTCCTAGCATCTGTGGGTCCACTCAAGGCCTGGTTAGCGGGATGCTCAGTGGGGTGAGTCGGGGAGGGGGTGAGCTCGTGATACCTCCATCTCACCCATGCAGATGGGTGAGGCAGCTGAAATTAATGACATTCTGAGCCACTGCAGTGCTCATCTGCTTAACAATCCAATTTCTAGGACGTTTTAGAAGTTGTTAGCTGACTGCCAAAAATGAGGATCATTAAAAATAGATTCACAGCTGTTCAGGAAGCCAGAGATATAATTTTACCTTCATTATGCCTTATTGCAGATGTTATTGATTTAATCTCATTGCATTTTACTGTGTAATATCAATTCACACTGTCTTTGACTTGGAAATCAGGAACTGTATTCATTCTTCTTATTCTCATAGCAGAAGATGTGCTTATACTGACAGCCACAGTGACACAGGCTCCAAGGTGGTGGCACTGTTTAGGCAAAGTCTAATTGTGGGGGTGCAGAGCTGATCAAGCGTAGGTGGCTGACAGAAAAATAATCTAAAAACGGGGCCGTGATTCCTTTTAAGTGTGGGTCTACGCACACAAATGGTTTAAATAAGTCAAAAGAACACTTGGTTTTGCTTGCATGTCACAAAAAAAGTTGTTTCAATGACTCTTGCTTTTCTGTCATTTCTTTTATCCTGAAAATTTCACACTGAGAATTGCTAAAGTAGAAATTCATCTGAAATAAATTAGGATGCATTAGGATATTGTTTTCCAAGAGTTGTTTCTCAGAACATTTGTCTTGAGATACTCTGTGATTTTTAAAAATATGTTCTGAACTCAGAAAGTTTGGGAACCCCTACACGATAAATCCTCCATATAACACCTTAAGGAATTATAACGTATGGTGTCATATTAAAGGTTCCAAGCAGGAAAGAGATTTGGTTGACTCTGGCATCGTGCAAACTAATCTGATGCAGAAACATTTGTTCTCCCCATCCATTAACATCCCTGAGGGCCAGTGCGCTAAGGAACACCATTTGGGAATCACTGCTCTCAGGCAGGTCTGGGAAAAGGAAGGTCAGCTCATTCCTAGAAGTCCCACGCATGTGTGGATGGCCACTGTTGCCGCCATCTTGAACTGAAATGAGCCATTCCTGATTTACAAAGGTCTGGGTCATGAAGTTTGCTGCTGAGTGGCTGCTGCTTCGTCTGTCTCCCCTTCCCTTGTTTCACTGCCTCAGTGTCCAAACTCAGGTTCTATCCCACCGAATTCCAATTTCCCGCTTCCCCATGCCTCCCCACCCCCACCCCTGCCCTGGGAGAACTTGCCACATCACCAGGCTCATCACTCAGAAGTGCAGTGGGGCTCAGGGAGGCCCACGCCTACTCTATTTTTACTAGGTGTAGCCACTTTTTCAATTACGTAGCTCTCACTAGTGAGAAAATTTGTTCATACTATGTATTCCAAAGCCTGTATGACATCAGGTACAAAATACTTCCAAGTTCGCCTGATTTTTTGTAACACTAATATGTTCCATAGCCTTCAGCAGGTAGTTTAGCTGCTCTGTCGTGTGAACAGTTGGCATCACATCCAGAAAGATGCACAACTGTTTCTGCCTACATTTAGAAGAGCTGAGAAAAGAGGTCCGTATTGCCAATGTTGCATGTGAAGGGGTTCCATATGAACGGTTGGGTTTGATGAGCTCACACTGGTGGTTTTACCAACTCCTGTGGACATCATCAAGGATGGCGTGACTTCAGGATTTTTACTCCATTTCTGCCCACTGCCTTTCAGAGTTCCAGGCACTAGTTTCCAGGCTGGTAAAGGTCCATGGGAACCTGATATACTATGTCAATGCCATTTTCTTTTGTTTCATAGAAAATATAACCCTTCTGATATCTAACATTTGCTTCCAGTTGGCAGAGAATGTTAAGACAATTTCATTACTACCTCTCTCTAGCCCCTCTCTGCTCTTTCCTGCCCCAAGTTCACTGATTTCTTCACAACTACCCTGTCCTCAGGGGTGATTTCACGTCTCAGGATGACTCTATGGGCAAAAGCATGGGCAGGGTTTAGGCCAAAGGCACAGACCTGATCTCATTTGGCGCTCATTCCCCATTATCACTAACTTGCTAATAACAGACAACTTGTGCCCCTGTAGACTGTGAGCTCCCCAGTGCTGGCCTTTGACTTCTCCACATACCGCTTATGGTGTCTAGCGTGCAGGTCAGTGCCTATCTGCTACTTAATGGATTAGCATCTCCTGGCCAGTAAGGGATGGAGCCAGAGTGGGATTCAGTCTCCTGATGGGCGGATCCAGCGTGCTGGACTAGGTCTGTACTGCGGGTGTGATTCTGTCAGACCAGTCAGCTTATGCCTCTGTGTTCAGACTTCATTCTCACAGGAACTCCTGTACAGTAATGTGGATTGGAAAGCTAGCCGGGGCTTATAACTGCATACATTGTGCCCCTGAGAATTATCCAGATTTTTCTTTTTAGTCATAGCTTATGCATGTATGTTTGAGGCAGGCAGGGGGCACAACTATATTTATACACTAATAAAATCATAACTATTCAAATTTGAAAGAGGTTTTTGAGGACATTTGGAGGAACTTCCTTATTTTTATAATTAGGAATTTGAACTCCAAAGAGAGGTTCGGACCCACAACTAATTATATAATTATAGTTGGAGAGTTCCTCTTACACAAATAATGCTGGAGAATTCCTCTTTACACAAATCCAAATAGGAGAACCCATTTTCAGTTCCCTTGATGATACCTATTTTTCTTTTCAGTGTTTGAGTTATGTTACATTTTTGCAGCTCTGATATGATTCAGAATTATGTCTCTTTTAAAATCAAAATAAAATGAAATCTCCAACACAATTCTAAAGAATCTGAGACAATGACAAACCAAAAAAGAAATCTCAATTTGGACTCACATGTGAATGTCCAGAAAATTACTGCAAAAGCAAAATATACTACAAGGAAAATATACTGATGAATAACTAGTTCTGTTTTCTTTATCAGACTTTTATAAATGTATAATGACAGACCCAGACATATTAATAAAAGGATAGAAAAATAAAAATGCTTTTTTACCTGACTAAAGCTAACCTATTAACATTGCTCCCAAACAAAGGAATAAAAAATAAGAAATTAAAAACACATGAAGAAAATTAGCAGAGCGGCGCCACCTAGTGTTGATTATCTGAAAAAGCATTGGACATTTCCTGCGCCCTCCTGTGGTAGAATTTAGTATCCTCTCAGGCAGGAAAACATTGGTTTCTTTGCCCTGAATGGGAAACGAAAAAGATAGCGTCTCATATTTTCAAGGCAAAATATACCTTCGTTCACTATACTTAAAACAGAACAACTACAAAGATCCAGTTTCTCATTGGTCACACAGTTGTCTTCCTTTGGACCTAATTTCAAGTGAATCATTTGATTATTAACTTTTAAAATCTGAATTATTGTAAAAGATCTAAGCCTTTCTCACTCCATGAGATTCTATCCAACATATTTTATGAATACCATCCCTGTATCAACATCTTGGTAACATTTCAAAGCTAAAACAAACTTTAATTTTTAGAAAACTAATTTAGAAGTAAATGTGAGAGGATTTAAGCCAGCAATGAGTCATCATCCCTTGTGCCTCGGTTTACCCATCTGTAGTATGGAAATTGTTGACTCCAGTCTACCTATCTTCCTTTAGGGTTGAGGGGAGTTGCCACTGACAGGATTAATTGAGATTAATGTCCATGGATGCTACTGAAGAGTAGAAAGTTTATGATTTAGACAAAACTAAGATACTTTGTTATTTTTATTGAGTTGAAAATATTGGTGTTGAAGTCTAATATCAGCCCTGGCTATGAGTCAAGGAAAGAAGAGTGAACCAGGAAACAGAAGAACTTTACTAGTTGCATGACTTCTAAGTCATTGAAGTCTGAATATCTGCTCTTTTATTCTGTAAAATGAGGATCGTTTGGACTGTATTATCCATAGGGTTTGTTCTGGCTCTAATGTCCTAAAATTAGACCATATAATTGCATTCTCCCTGCCACTGTATCATCACAGGTGCTCATTACCTCTTAGCTGGACTATTGCAATATCTTACAAACGCATCTCTCCCAGCTCCAGTTCAGCAGAGTAATGAGGGAAGATGGGTATTTCCAGCATAAACTTCCTAAAGTATAAGTCCACTCATTCCATTCCCCTGCCTAAAGGCCTGAAAGTGCTCCCCAGGGCATTTTACAGGACAACCAGTGTTTATTGACATCTACTCTGTGCCAGACAGTATAATTGGTGCTTTCTGTGCCCAGTGTCATTACATCCACCCAGTGACACTTTAGATTGGCAGAATATGTCCTGTTTTTATGGAGGAGGAAGCTGAACTCCTAGAAGTACAGGCAACTGCTTCAAGTCCCAGTAAGGAAGTGAAGAGCCTGGAAAGTAAATCTGGGTTTCTGGTTCCAAAATTCATGATCTTTGTGAGTAGTTAAGCAGTAGACTCTGGAGCCAGAAATACTTGGGTTGGAATCCAGACTCTGCCAAACGTTGCTACACATTGTGTAACCTTGGGAAATTCCCTAACCTCTCTGTTTCAGTTTCCTTATCTGTAAAATGGGGACAATATTAGTACTTATCTCACAGTAAGTTAATGCATGTTAAGCACTGGAATAGCACCTCCCACAAAGTGCTTAGGGAGTCTTTTGTGTTATTATTACTATATTTTCTTACTAAACTGGGTATAAATAAACTTCCTCTATTAACATTCAAGGTGTTTCTAAACTTGACTCCAATTAGCCTTCCTGTCTTTTCTTTTGCTACTTTCCTAAGAGGGCAATACCAGTTCCAATTTCCCCTCCAAATACTCTCAAGTGTATTGAACTTCCTCCAGGTCATTGCTTTTCCTGCCACTGGTGTTCTCCCTATTCAGTCTGTCTCCTCTTCTCTACCAACCCCTAGTGGTGAGCACAGTGATGGGCATGGCAAGCTCATGCATAAAGTTAGGTGCTGTCAGTATTACGGTTATCGCTGGTATTATTATTAATATCCTTCAAGGCCCAATCCCAAAGCCACCTCTTTCATAAAGCTTTTCCTGAGACATTGTCCTCCTCTGAGCTACCTCAGGTTGTTGCCCAGTCTACCCCTTCACACACTCTCAGGCTGTGCTGTCCAGAACAACAGTGCTGGCCACATGTGGCTACTGAGTACCTGCAGTGTGGCTGCTCCAAACTGAAATCTGTTGTAGTGTAAGATACAGCCGTATTCCAAAGACTCTGTATAAAAATAAAAGGGAGTCTTAAAAATTACATATTTTAATTTTTAACACTTTTAACATTTTAATTTTTATTGATTACATGAAATGATAGATTAGATAAAATATATTTTTGAAATCAATTTCACCTGATGCTTTTTATTTTTTTTAATTAATTAGGTTACTTATTTATTTATTTTTTGGCTGTGTTGGGTCTTCATTGCTGCACATGGGCTTTCTCTAGTTGTGGCAAGCGGGGGCTGCTCTTCATTGCGCTGCACGGGTTCCTCATTACCGTGGCCTCTCTTGTTGCAGAGCACAGGCTCTAGACGCATGGGCTTCAGTAGTTGTGGCACGTGGGCTCAATAGTTGTGGCTCACGGGCTTTAAAGCACAGGCTCAATAGTTGTGATGCATGGACTTAGTTGCTCCATGACATGTGGGATCTTCCAGGAGCGGGGATCGAACCCATGTCCCCTGCATTGGCAGGCGAATTCTTAACCATTGAGCCACCTAGGAAGCCCTCATGCTTTTTATTTTTAATTAAAATTGATTTCTACTGGAGGGCACTATTCTAAGTTAAAGTTATTTTTAACACCTATTCTGATTATAAAACATAATCATATTCATGATATAAAGTTGGGAAAATATAGAAAAATACAGGCTAAAAAAAGAAAATCTTTTTATACCACTACTTGAGAGGAAACACAAATGTATACTTCTAAGATTTTTACTTTTAAATCTTATTTTTATAAATACATATTTTTTGACAAAACATTTTTTCACAAAGTCAGGATTATAATGTTTTGTTGACTGCCTTTTTCATTTACTGTAGAATAAGTTTTTTCTATTTCATGATTCTTCTACAGCTTCATTTCTAATGGCTGCATAAATATCGTGTTTACGAATATACCATACCTCATTCAGCCAGTCTGTGAACGTGCCAGAGATCAGCTCACCCATCCCATTTCCTCTTCCTGAGCATTGTGGATATTACATTTCCCAGCATTCCTTGCAGTTAGTTGTGGTCACATGACCATTCTGATCAATAGAATGTGGTCAGAATGATGTAAGCCATGTTCAGCCCATAACAAATCCAGGCATCTCTCTTTGCTTGCCCTCTCTCTTCACTCACCTGTCAGATGAACGCAGGGGTCTAGATGAAGGCTTGGAGGTTCTGAGGGATTGTATACAAGTACAAGACAGAGGAGCCAGGACCCCCAAATCACTACATGAAAGGCCACCAGACAACCACCTCTGAATGTATCATGAGAGAAAAGTAAACTGTTGATCGTGTGAAGCCACTG
This sequence comes from Hippopotamus amphibius kiboko, assembly GCF_030028045.1. Classification (NCBI taxonomy): domain Eukaryota; kingdom Metazoa; phylum Chordata; class Mammalia; order Artiodactyla; family Hippopotamidae; genus Hippopotamus; species Hippopotamus amphibius. The sequence goes on along the minus strand of NC_080189.1, from coordinate 51,417,999 downwards.
TGATGTGGTATCGTTTGTTAGAGCAAGCTAATGTGTAACTCCCTTAACACCTAGTACTGGGCATTTGGATTACTTCCCATTTTTGTCAATATAATCTGTATTTTTAGGATAAATTCCTAGAATTAGAATGACAGGGTCAAAAGGTATGTACATTTTTACTACTTGTGGAAACTATTGGCAACATTCCTTTCAGACTTCTTACATTCCTTACTAGATGGGAAGCCATTTGGGGCATTTCACTTTGATTGCTTCTAGGTAGCTAGTAGATCCTAGGTATGTAAGTATTAAACAAATTCATGGATGCTCAAAATACATATGCACGAGGAAATGCTGTTATTTTCAAAATAATGATTTTGAATTATAAATTTCAGCAACTGCATAAATTCTATAGGCGCTTTCAAGAAATAAGAATTATAGAAAAATGGCAGCAAGTAACATCTACGTGCTTGGCTAGGAATTTCAATTTTTTTAAAAGGTGCTTTTAGTCTTCTACTTGTCACAGTGAAGCCATGGATAGAGGCGGTCAGCTTTGGTACGTACCTCCCACAGCATGGGTTGCTGCCGTGCAGTTGGCTACTTGAACATTTTTTGGCATCTTTTTGTTCCTCTGTGTATTCTCTACATGACTCTCATTGCGTACATCTGTGCTATGCTTTTCTCATGTATCAAATACTGGTGATTTATTCGTAACTACATTTGGTTCTTTAAGAGACACAAATGTTAGATTTGGGAGGGCTGAAGTTAAAACTAAATGACTGTTAAGATTCTTTCCAAGTCTTAAAATCAGTGTGAGAGGTTCTACAAAGAAATGAATACAGTTATCTGGTACTTGGGCCTACTCTGGAAGGAATCACAGACCCATCCAGAGGCCAAATTTCAGTCTACTGGGAGCTTAGTTTTCTAGAAGCCCAAGCAGTGACAATAGCTTATCTTTCAGCCACAAACCAGGGCTGTTTCTTCATGTTAAAGATCATTGAAGTAACTTCAACCCCACATTACTCAACAACCCAAGTTTATGTCCAAAATTTTTAAGAATATGATCTCACTTTGGATAAAGTTTAAGTTTTCAAGTACTCAGGATGCTGAGAATAGCAAAGACCTGGATTCTAGTTCTCCTGTAACAAGGAAAGTCTCATCTTATTATAGTAAGAACCTCTGTTGAGTACAATAAAAAAAAAAAAAGGTTATTCTAAATAAATGGGGCCACCATGGCTCTTTGTCTTATTTGTGAAAACTTTATTCATAGGTAATGCACAATGACCACAGAGGGATGAGGGAAAAAAAAATCCTTCATATTCTTTCTTTTTTTTTTTTTTTAATAACATTTATTTATTGGCTGCATTGGGGTCTTCATTGCTGTGTGCGGGCTTTCTCTAATTGCAGTGAGCAGGGCTGTGGTGTGCGGGTTTCTCGTTGCGGTGGCTTCTCTTGTGGAACATGGGCTCTAGGCATGTGGGCTTCAGTAGTTGTGGCATGCAGCCTCAATAGTTGTGGCTTGCGGGCTCTAGAGTGCAGGCTCAGTATTTCTGGTGCATGGGCTTAGTTGCTCTGCGGCTTGTGGGATCTTCTCACACCAGGGATTGAACCCGTGTCGCCTGCATTGGCAGGTGGATTCTTAACTGCTGTGCCACCAGGGAAGTCCCATTCATATTCTTTCTTGAAGGAAATTTGAGTTACAGACAAATGGATTCTAGAACACCCCAAGATAACAGACCAGATGAAAAGTTAAAAAAAAATTATCTTTCTATTTGATGCTAAACAACTTGTTGGGTTTGTTTTCTCTGGCTGAATTGACCTGACTGCCCAGCTATGTAGTGTCACAAAGACACTCTTCATTATGGAAGATGAAAAAAGAAATAGTATCTTGTAACTAAATGTCATGCCTCTTGAATGGGTCAGCCAAATGGGCTCTGGGGGAACAAAGCTGCCTACATAAGCATTTCTTTGTTTTGTTTGGATCTTTTCTACTCTTCTGTGGTTACATGGTGATCTTTAAACTGCAAACCCATCATCTTCTCAGATTGGCCCAATGGCAGGGTTCTAGGTGAGGGGTGACATCTACCAACTTTCTTTGCAAACTCTCTCTCTCTCCCACACACCCTCAGCTGTTAAGGCCAAGGCTAAGAAAGGCCTCTCTGGTAGATGAGACCCTAAGAGACCAAAGAGCACTAGAGCTGAAATATGACACATGAGAAAATGAGGTACAAAGAAGAATTGCCTTGTTTTCTGAGTTGACTATCTTCCACTGCCCTACCTGTCCTCCCAGAATGGAAGTTCTGTGAACCCAGGGATCTTGTTCTCCAGGGTTTAGAATACACCTGACGTATAAAGCATGCTCCAAAGAAATTTTTTCGAAAGGCACAGAGAAGAGGCGAGCCATTAAATTTGTACTGGAGACGTTTTCAAAGAAAGGACAAAATTGCCAGATCTTCTAACTGCTGGGTGGTGGGTGGTCAGTATTTATTGACCACCTACCTACCATATGCTGGATGCAGCACCCAAAATAGAAACAACAGCAGAGGCGATAACAGAGTAAGACTCCCCCATTTTCTAGTCAGAAAGCAGGTTTCTAGCTTGTATCAACTTTTACCTGAGGAGCTGATCTCAAAAAAAAGGGCAGGAAAATACTAATTGGTAATAAGGCGAAGCACGTGCCTCTCATTATGAGCATGTCCTGCTGTTTCGCACGAGCTGCTTCCCCATCTCTGCGCCCGTGTGTGCTATGAGAACAGCTACCCAACGTCACATCACATGACACACTCCAGATTTCCTGTGCCATTTAGTATGCATTTGAAATACTGTAGTAGCACTGAGACTTTTTTCAATGAGGAAAGCATTCAGTGACTCCGTTTGCATCGAGTTCATCATGAGTAGGATGGGAAAGAAGGGCTTGATTTGACAACGATGGGGACAAAGAATCAAGGCAAAGCAGAATTCTTCTCTTTTATTAAGGAAGAGTTTGATCCACGGAAATCACATTGTGTTTCTTATTTCTCCCATGATTGGTGATTCGTCCCCGTTCACGGACAGACATCCAGCGCTAGGCCTTGGGCGGGTATTCAGTAGATTCAGCATTTATTTAGGTTAATAAAATCCTCCATCTCTGGGTTGAGCAGCTATCCCCAAAAGGCTTTTCGTACCCTCTGAACTGAAGCCCATTCCCCTTCCAGTCTCCTTTCTTTGTCCTGGCCACCTTCGTTTTGGCTTTAGCTACATAAGGTACTTGGGAAAATGACCGCCCTAATCATAATCTTTAAGATCTCTACAGAAAATGTCTATAACTGGAATTTCCTCATTACTTTAATGTCCTTCTAGTCATAGCTTCATGGGCCTATTATGTGTAAATTAGAAACACATTATTCCACCAGCAAAGCTTTTCTTTCAAATGCACAGAATTTTATAACCTGTCACAATCTATTAAATTCCAAATTGTTTGTACTGAAACTGACTTTTTTCTGTAAGAAGATGTCAAAGGATCTTAATTTCAGCTAATTCTGGCAACCAAAACGAGTCTCCTCTACTTAATAGCTGGCAGTGGTCTCTGCAGTAAAATGCTTCCAGGAACAATTGGAAATTACTAAGATAATAGTGTGTTTCTTTAGATTAGTATCACTTCTGAAATGTGAAGCTTTTGCCAATTCAAAGCTCCTTTGCTGTCTTTTTAAAACTGAATTTCCTGAAAAGTTCTTAAATATTAAGAGGAGTTGATGTAAGTAGACAAGAAGACAGCAAACAGGAAAGCTAATGGACAGACTGAGTGACCTGCAGAGGGTTCTAGAATTTCATATGAGCTGCTTCCAAATAAGGAAAAACTTGGCCGGCATGAGTTTAGAGTTCTATTTAGTTTGTCCCCCTTTTTAGAGCCTGATATTATTTTCATTACTATTGCTTTTTGGCTTCATGGCCATCAGTTGGAACATTTCTAGGGATGATGTATTTTGGGTGGGAAAAGCATCATTTCCTTCCTAACAAGCTCATAAAGTATAAAGTAAACTCAGCAGTGGAGTGAAGAGTTTGGCATTAAGCAACTAATCTCTGACTTTGGAAGTTAACTCAAATATCTAACCCCAAGGAGATGTTGTTGGGCAAACCAAGAAAAGCTCCATGTTTGATGCTTGAAGCTTAATCATAATACATAATATTAATTAAACACCAAGCATAACAGCAAGTGCTTTATATGCACTATCTTACTTAATCCTTAATAAAAGCCCATAAAGCAATTTGTATTATTATTCCCATTTTACAGAAGGCAACCCTAAGGCTAAAGGGGGGAGAGTTCATATTTAAACTCAAGTCACCCTTTAAAATTTAAAGGTCAGGTTAAAAAAACTTATTTTAGAAAAGACCATCAACTGCTCCAGTATGAACTGGCCTGGATCATAGAGGATTTCCAGTGTAGGAGCTTTCTTGTTGGTATTCCTAGGTCACCTTGCCTTTATGTTCCCACAGAACTTTCACTCTCCATTAGGTAGGACTGGTGTGCATGACTGAAGACATTCCTGAAGGAGGCAAGACATCCTTTTCAAGACACACATGTTACAGACAGATCCTCAAGGTGCTCCAACTGACCAGTCACTTCAGTTAATCTAGGACTGACCTGTTCAAATTGATGAGTTGTCTTAGCATTGTGTCACTGAGATTTTAGACAAAGAATTAGTCAATTTTTGTGAATCCGTCGTTCCAACTGTTTGGTTCTCTGTATACACACCAGTTGGTAGATGTTTTTTTACTTTTCTCTGATTTTTTTTACCTCATATGACTTTGCTTACTTGATTTTCCTATTTCTGTTTGACAAATCTTGCCTAAACAACTCTGAGCTTGTTATAGAACCATTTTACCAATTATGCTCATGGGAATACCAAATGTGGCTGTGCTTCAAGTATTAATAATAAAAATGATTACACTTCACCCAAAATAATGACATATGTTTGAAATGCACTTTTTCAGGAAAGTGTTTCAAAAATAAGAACCAGAACAAAAAATATACACAATTAACCAGAAAGTTCAATTAAGCAGGGCATCCTTTCACAAAGTGTTCTAGCTCATCAAATTTCATTCTTCCCTTTTTTCATTCATCCACTCATTCATTCCATTAAGATAGACTGAGCATCTACAATGATCTAGGTACTGAAGACACACAAACAGGGGCTCCAGGATCCTCACTCTCAGGGGGTCTCATCCTCCCTGCCTTGATATCCCTTCCCTCCCTTGGTTCCTTCTGAGCGTCTCTGTGTGTGCTATTGAAGAGGTGCTGAAGAATGGTGCAAAAGGTAGCAGTGGAGTGAGGAGTAGCTATAAAATGGTCATTCACTCTTAAATCTGTTAAAGATTAACTCTGGAAACTCAAATTGTGGGCTTGGTAAAGATGAGTACATAAGTGTATTTCTGTGGAATTGCACTACTCATTGACTTCAGGGTGATTACATTTCAAAGCTTTAAAAATTGAGCTCAGTAGTCACTAAGACAGACATAACCATTTCCTTTGAATGATACTTAAGGCTCTGATAGAAGAAGTCTCCTAACATACCTGTTGTTACTGCTCTTTCCCCCCATCCAACTGCCTGACTGATGATTCTCCAGTTTGGCACAGATCCTACAATCACCCAGAGAGCTGGTAAAAGTCCAGATTTCTGGGCTCTATCTCCAGAGTTTCTGATTACTTAAGTCCAGGAGGATGCTTAAGAATTTGAATTTCTAGCAAGTTCCCAGGTGATACTGATGCTGCTGGTCCAGCGACCACATTGTGAGAACCATTGTTGTAAATAATTGTTACTCAAAGTGCCAAGTGCAGATGTGAACTGTCTGCTCCCAGTCTGTGACGAAATAAGTACAGAAACTGAAAGGAAGCATTGGAATTTTTGCCATGACATCAAGTGCATCATCAGTGGGTATATCTTACCAAATAAAGTATAGATGAGCTCAGGGATGTCAAATTTGCATTGTGAGTCACATGTGCCACAAGCTACATGCTAGTATGTACAAGGATCTCACATTTTATTCTGTGATAGATTGGAAGTATTAAACACTGGTTGCTCACCATAGATGGTTTGAGAAGCAGTGCTCTCTAAACCATTGTGCTATGCGACCTCATTTTTATTTTTAAAGTGGTTAACACACATGTGAGTCATGGCCATTTCCTCTTATATAGTATGGGGCGGTTGGGAGGGAAAAGGGGCCAGGCCTTGGCCTGGCACCTTTTAACTGGAGAGGCCTGGGGAAAACAGACAAGGCTGTAGAGGTGGGCCCTGGGTATGACAGTGGGGTGAGTCAGCCCGGGGCCAAGGATATCAGGCTTTTTTTTGAGGCTGGAGATCTGTCAGAGAAACCGACCAGAATTTAGGATGCCTAGTCCTCTGCAAGGGTCAAACTAGGTAAGCAGGAAGGTTGGATGCCTCCCAGTGAGGTCAACATCAGTCCCTCAAATTGCAGGAAGCCAAGGAGACTCCAGACCCAATGCACAAGATTCTTAATCATCACAGAGTCACCAGAATCCCAGGTCTGGGAAACTGACTTAATATTTAACAGAAGCTTGGACATGACTAGGTCTGCTGGTGGAAACCAAGAGCAATCCCTACCATGGGTGCCCCCAGGAAGGCCTAGCCCTGGAAAAGGGAAAACATATCATCCCCTTGATCTTAGCTACTTGGGCTGGCATCTTCTTTTATCTCTTTAAACATTCTTATTAAAATTTCCAATGATCTGATTCCTAGTTGTCAGGTTTCAGCTGTTCTCAGCCTTAAATTCTAGTATCCTCTTGGGTTGGCTAGAAGGAAGCCCATGTGAACGGAGCCTCCTCCATGATTTCAAAGCTTGATGAATGTGCCTCAAATGGACTTTGCTAACTGTCTTTTCAAATGGATCTCCTGAGCTCTAGGATTTCACTAGGAGTGATTTATTTTTTAATATTTTGCACTTTGCGCTCTGATAAATTCAGTGTTCTTTCTAAGCACTTGTACACATTCGACTGCAGTGGGAGGAGGTTGGCATTTTTACCTGTTCAATCCATCGAGGCCTGCTAAGCAGCCACTTCAGCTGTCTGTTTGCGTTTCTGGTCCCACTGAAGTCTGTGCTTCTTTAAAGCCTTCCTGGCTGGAGTCACCCCAAGAAGAGATTTGCATTACTTTGTATGTAGAAATAACCATTAGCTTTGTTTTAATGGCCTCCAGTCACTAATTTTTTTCTTTTTTGGATGTGGACCATTTTTAAAGTCTTTGTTCAATTTGTTACAATATTGCTCCTGGTTTTTTTTATGTTTTGGTTTTTTGGCCCCAAGGCATGTGGGATGTTAGCTCCCTGACCAGGGACCAGGGATCAAACCCACACCCCCTGCATTGGAAGGTGAAGTCTTAACCACTGGACCTCCAGGAAAGTCCCTCCAGTCACTAATTTGAAAGAGTGACCTTAAGTGCTCACCAGCAACCTGCTGGGGCATCAGCCTTCCAGCCAGAGAACTAACTACCCTAGAAATGCTGCAAATGGGCTGAGACACAGTGATGCTCCAGGCTGATAAATGTGTGAGTTTCAAGACCATTACCTAGAGAAGTGAAAAGCAGTGTCACATAGAGGGTACCCACTGGTCATGGGTCAGACAGATCTGGGTTTTATTCTTGCTGTATCATTTATAATGCTTTTAATTGCAAGTAAAAGAAAAACCAAGGGAAAATGGTTATCAGCAAAGGAAACTTAGTGGCTCATTTTTTTTTTTTTTTTTTTTTTTTTTATTATTATTATTTTATTTTTTTTTTTTGGGGGGTACACCAGGTTCAACCAACTGTTTTTATACACATATCCCCATATTCCCTCCCTTCCTTGACGCCCCCCCTCGATTCCCCCCCACCCTCCCTGCCCCAGTCCTCTAAGGCATCTTCCATCCTCGAGTTGGACTCCCTTTGTTATACAACTTCCCACTGACTATTTTACAGTTGGTAGTATATATATGTCTGTACTGCTTTTCTCTACACTCTACTGTTTCAGTTTCATCCTAGGACTGATTGCCTAATTTCCCTCAAGGTTGCAAGATGGCTGCAGCCTGCAATTAGGGACCATCAGGGAACGAAGAGGGAGAAATGGTCTCCCCCAACAAGTGAAGGAGAATCAGTCACTTCAGTCTGATTGGCTAGGGGAATGCCCTGCACTGATTGGCTCCAGTCTGGTTTATCTAAGCCAATCACTATGCAAAAGGGGTAAGATACTATGGTTGATTTAGATCAATTAGAGTGACTCATTGGAGCTGGGGATGGAGCTGAGGCACTAAAACCAAAAGTATGCTACACCTGAGGGGAGGAAAGATCGATGCTGGAGACACCATCATGTTTATGATGCTGGCTCTGCTGCTTGCGTTCCCTTGGTATTGTCATTTAACCTGCCTGAACCTCAGTTCTTTCATCTATAAAATAAAGGTTATCCACCTCCCTGGCTGAGGTAGAGATTAGGAATAAGATAAGCATAATAAAGAGCTTTGTGCTGTGACTGGCACACTAAGTGCTCAGTAAAGATCATGAAGGAGAAGATAAACTAGAGTAGGTACCCATTGTATTTGGATGTTACATTCTTTCATAGGCTTGTTTCAGATGCATCTTCCTCCTTAGTGCCTGAAAGTGAAATGACTCTACAGGGATGACGATGACTGTTCACAGAGACCATTTATATGCTGATTCATCTGGACATTACTTAGATGAAAAAATTCAAACTAGGCAGTTCTAAAACATGCAAAGAGTTATCTCTGAGTAATGAGTTTAATAACAATAATAATAATAAAGCAAAAAAAGATGAAATGAAGAAAAGAAAAGAAAATGAAGATAGAAGTTACAATTTACTAAGCATTTCTGGGTGCTCCACTAGGCACTTTACATGAGTAGTGAGCCCTTGATGTTGGTTTTGTTTTACCTAGTTGTACACGAGAAACAGAAACTTACAGAAGTTAAGGATTTTGCCTGAATCAACAGCCATTAAGTGACAAAACCTGGATGTGAACCCAAGCTAATATGACTCCCAAGTTGATTTCATGTTCTCTGTACCAAAACTACTTGCAGAGGAGGCACCCTCACTCATTCACTCATTCACTCATTCATTCCCTCCCTCCCTTGTGCTCTCAGCAGATGGCCCCTGAGCCCCTTGCCACACTTGGGGTTGAGGGAAAGAAAGATGAATAGGACACAACCGCACCTTTGAGAACCAGACAGAGTCCAATCCTGGGATTCCAGGCTTATTTCAGGAGTTCCCTGGGGTAAGGCTGTGTGGGGCAGCATTTTTCGCCCTTTCTCAATCCAGTGAGAACTGTGGAATCACTACTGATGGTGGCACAACATGCTCCAAGGCCCACGAGACACAAAGGGCTTCTCTCTCCCCCAGCTCCCTCTGCCATCTGCTCTCCTCGGTGATACAGTTTAATCTTGAGCATCTCAGGGCAAAGGAGGTCAGGACCTCCAGAGGTCACCTTAATGACTCTGCTGCAAAGAAATAATTGTTTCAGAGGAAAATAACTGTGACCAGTCAGATTCCTCTTCATTCAGAATATGGACTAGATGAAAAGAATGGGTCTGGGTGTTTATATTGTTGATTCTGTTCAATTCATCTGACTGTGTTGAGATGGCCTGTGTGCTGGAGATTGTACTGAGTGCGAGGGATATGCAAATGCGTGAGTATCACAGTGCCTCTGGCCTTGGAGTACACAAGCTTGCAGAGCTGACAGATATACCTAGAACGTAGCACGTGTTGTAGAGTAGTCTGGTGTGCCCCATTATGGCTGAACAAGTTGTTAAATTTTGGGAGGACCAAACAGGTAAATATTCACTGTCCTGACTGCCCTTCCACCTGCCCCACATTATCCACTATTTTACCCTTTCTGCTCTGACCCCTCCTCATGCACCTCCTTCACCCTCAATGACCCCCAACCTCCCCATGATCCAAATACAGGGACCTCCAAGATGCGGCTTAAGCACTGCAGTCCTTGTTTTGATTAGTCTGCATCTGACCACAGTGATTGTTAAATACTTTGAGTGTCACCTCTGAATAAAGGCACATACCATGTGCTTCCCAGGAGTAGAGGAATGGGGAGGAAAAGTTGGGACCAGTAGAAGGGAGAATATGCCCAAAGGACAAACATTGATTGAACGTCTGTCTCATTGGACCTCTGGCTATACTTCAGTCATGCTCCCCAGAACTTCCCAAAAGTCCTCTCCCTTTACCCCCATCCTGCAGTCATCCTGTTCCGAGTCCCAGGGCAGCTACTTATTGCTGAAGTCAGACAAGAGGAAGAGACATGGGTCATAAATATGGGGCTCCAGGAAGCTGGGGTCTGTTCAGTGTCCTCTGAACTGTTAGTTTGGTTGCTGTGGGAACAAAGGGCTTTACATTTGGCTTTTGTAGGAATAAAGGACTCAACAACCAAACAACTAGCTCCTTTCAGCTGATGATTGAAACTCTAGTCATTAGGATGTTTCTGGATACTAGTAAAAAAAAAAAAAAAGAAAGAAAGAAAGAAAAATCAAACTGGCTTGAACAAAAGGGGAAATTCAAAGGAAGAATGGTACGGGTCCCATGCATGTTTCTATCTCCGTGCCCAAGTGGTCCCTGTGATCCCAGTGTCTGTGTTCTGTCCTCAGCCTTAACTTCAGCCTCAGGTAGTCCCCCTTCATTGTTACAAGATGGTGGGCAGCAAACAAAATCAACAAAAGATTGTACGTTCTTGTGTTTCTATTCTCATAAAAAAGGAAATCTTTTCCCGAAGCCTTCCAGTAGGCCCACCATCCTATCTCACAGTCAGAAACAAGTCAAGTGTTCAGTCCTGCTCAATGGCTAATGAAGAGACTGCAGCCCCCATTGCTGGCTTTTTCAATCAAGATTTGCCCCTAGAATTGGGATCCCTATCCCAACTCTTCATTTGCCAGCAAATGAATATCAGTGGGCAACCAGGAATGTCTGCTACTGGAAGCTACTGGAAAGAGAAAGGTAGGATTGGAGAAGATGGTGCTGGTGAGTGAGATGGGAGTGTGTCATTAAATATTAGAAGTTAAAAGGCAAAGGATTTTGTAGTAAAGAAACCTAGTCTGGAATGCTAATATTACGTGGGTCATTGTTTCAGTTATTAACTGCTGTGTAACAACCACCCCAAAACTTGGTGGCTTAAAACAACCACCATTGGACTTCCCTGGTGGTGCAGTAGTTAAGAATCTGCCTGCCAATGCAGGGGACATGGGTTTGATCCCTGGTCTGGGAAGATCCCACATGCCTCGGAGCAACTAAGCCCATGTGCCACAGCTACTGAGCCTGTACTCTAGAGCCCGCATACCACAACTATTGAGCCCATGTGCCACAACTACTGAAGCCCACGCGCCTAGAGCCCGTGCTTCACAACAAGAGAAGCCACTGCAATGAAAGCTCGCACACCACAACAAACAGTAGCCCCCGCTTGCCGCAACTAGAGGAAGCCTGCGTGCAGCAACAAAGACCCAACACAGCCAAAAATTAATTAATTAATTAATTTAAAAAAACAACCACCATTTATTATTGCAAGCTGGTCAACAGATCAGCTTGGTGGTTCTGCTAATCTGGGCCAGACTCACCTGAGCCTGGACTCTTTCAAGTGTCCACAGGAGGCTGGCTGGTCTAGGATGGTCTCGTAACAACTACTCTCTCTCTGCTCTGTGTGGTCCCTCATCCTCCAACAGGCTAGTCTGGGCTTGTTCACCCAGCAGCCTGGCAGAGTTCCAAGTTCCAACAGCCTGGCCGGAGTTCTAAGGTCCAGGCTCAGAACTGAGACACTATCAGCAAAGCCTCATCGTGTGGGCCAAAAGCAAGCCGTGCGACCAAGCCAAAAGCTGCAGTGTCATGCTGCAGAGTGAAGATGCTGGGAAGAGTGAAGAATCGTGACCACCTGGGCAATCAATCTATCACCGTGACCTTTGCAAGACATTTCTCTTCTCTGCACCACTGCTTTACCACCTCTAAAATGAAGCTAATAATAGTATCTACCTCAAAGTCTTGTTTGAGGATTAAATGAGAAAATGCATGTAAAGTGCTTCACACAGTGGTAGCCACGGAGTAAACATTAAATAGGTATCAGCTTTTATTGTGCTTCTATTTATGATTGTAGCTAGTGTTGTTATCATCATTATTATGGTGGTTATAATGATTACTGGGATTCTGAGTATCTGTCTGCTGGATGATGACTCCCTCTAGGATACAAGTCTAGTGAAATGGTTTCCAAAAGTCCAAAAGTCTAGGTTTATGGAAACCCTAGCTGGCTCCCCAGAAGCCTGCTAATCAGGGAGGGTGATTTCATAGAGCTCCCTGTCTGCCTTCCCGTGGCTGTTTGGTGAGTGCTGTTCTCTCTGAGTTTCTGCTATGCTGGCTGCTTGGAGCTCCCAGAGCTCCATCCCTCAACTGGAACCCTCCGAAGAACCAGGGTTAGCTGCTGTTTCAACAGAAACCACTAGTTTTGGCCAGTGTGCCTCCTGGAGGAAGGGAGCAGGCTTCACTCCTGGGGTGGCTGGTTTTCTGCTCCTTCCTGCTGTTCCATCTGTGCCCAACATCAAACCCTCTTGAGGTGATAATGTAGCTCAGGGTACCCAGGGCCTCATCTCTTACCTACTCCAACCCAGGCCTCCAAGAATTGAAACCAGTTGGCAGTGTCTTGGAAAAGGAAACTTGTCTCTTAAGTCTGCAAAAGGGAAAAGGGTTGTTGTTGTTGGGGTTTTTTAAATGGTTGTTTTGTTCATGATGGAAAAACCTCCTGATGGTGGTCCTGACATTTATACCCCATGCAGACTCTCAAAGCGTTGAGGAGGAAAGGCACAGAAACTTTTTCCATGAGGCAGCCTCCTAATTTCATTTGCCACCATGGTTTTCCCATCTGCTAAGGGACGGACCCAGACAATTTTCCATGTATAATTCACAGTCCTTTGTAATTTAGGCTCAAAGAGAATCAACAGCTCAATCAAAATGCCATGGTGAGGACTCAGAGGGTGGCACTCCCATTTTCTGTCCTTGCTCAGAGCTGACGCTGGCCCTGCTCCTGTGAGCACCTCTTCTCTCCATCCCACTCTCTGAGACTCTGTTTAGCTCTCTCCCTACCTTGCTTCATAGTCCCTCACAATTTTTCTTTGTCCCTCCCTTTTATCAAGCACTGTATTTCTACCTTATGAATGTGCCAGTCTAACTGGACACCTCCCATAGATAATATTGCAACAGTGACCCCTGTCAGGCCTCGACCAGCTAATTGTGGCCCCCACATCATGTGGCTGGGGAGAAGATGGATGCTTAATTTGTATTATTTATGTCTTTTCTCTGTGTTCCAGTGATGTGCTTTTGCATAACGCATGTAAAATTCTGCTGACATTGAGAATTCATTTGGCCCGAGCTGCTCAGAAAGAGGGGTGGGAGGAGACCTGGTTTGTGTAAATTCAAAAGCTATCAGACAGCTTTGCCTTTTTTTTTTTATCCTGAGAATTGGAAGATGGCTTCTCAGGAGAGTTCTGTGGATTACACTTGACAGTCAGGTGAGCTCTTTTGCTTAAAGAGCTTTGGTTCCATTTAGGCTGTCAGTCTCCTGCCTTCAAATGGGTGGGGTAAGGACTGAGGCTTATTTTAAAGTTCAAATGCAAGTCTGTCACTGCATTGCAACTACAGTCAGAGACTAACAGAGCAGCGGGAAGACTTAGAGCGTCTGGCTTAATCTCTTCATTTTATAAAGGAAGAAACTGAGGCTCAGAAACATGAAATGGCTTGCAAAGCAGCTAGTCATATCATGTTATCCTGTCCTTAACTTCCTTCCAATAAAACAACATTGTTAACATGGGGCCAGGCACTTTTCTAAACACTTTACATATTATCTCATTTAGTCCTCATAAAAAACCCATACACTAGGACTTGTTGTTATCACCCTCATTTCATATGAGGAAACTGAGGCACAGAGAGGTTAAGTAACTTGTCTAAGGTCACACAGTACTAAGCAGCAGAGCTAGGATTCAAATCCAGGTGGCCTGGCTCAAGAGTCCCTGATTTAACCATTCTGTTCCTCTGTTCTAAGGCCTCTTTAAGCCACCCTCTTTGCTTACAGTGATGCCCCAAACCCTTATTTTGCAACATAAGACCTTCAATGATCCTGCCCCTCCTGACTTTCTCAACTTTATTTCTGCTACTCCCCAAAATATAGCCTGGTGTTGGGAAAGGCAGTCTCCTGCACTGAGTCTTTCAACCCCTGCTCAGCCACAGAATGGACCCTGGGTCTGGAACTCTCTTTACCAAGAGATGGGAGCCCACACAGTCTGCGCTGACTTCTTGCCTCCCATGGGACTGGCTTTCCCTTTTTCAGACTCCGTGTGTACTCCTTTGTTCTGCTTAAACATGGCCCTCAGGCGTGCCCCTAACTTCCGTATTTCACACCCCACTGGCAAGGGAGCGGGTTCATCTCTCACAGCACCTAGTGGGGTAGTGCAGTCATGCGCGCAGGTGGATTGGCTGTGGGATGGATTTGCTGGCCATGGGGACCCAGGTGCGTGGCAAGGGGCTGGATCTTCTGCACGCTCTCTTTCCACTCGTGCCTTGAGTAGCCTCTGTGTGGCTTGAAACTGGTGTGCAGGTGTTGTCTGTTCTTAGAGACCTGGAATCGTGCACTAGTCTCTTCCCTGGGTGAAACTTACCTGCCTTTTAACCTTGGCTGCACTCATGTTATAGTCTAACCTGAGGCTCAGCCTGACAACCCGGTGAACAGTCAAACACCTCGTGTACTGGGGACTGTTTTTTAGTTACTGATATGCAGCCACCCTCCTCTGGGTACAACTCTGTTTTCCTCTGGGAAGATACTCTTGGCTGCAGGAGAAGGCATGTAACTCAGGCTTGGTGAAGTAGAGAATCTCATTGCAGTTAAGAACTGGGCATGTGCTGTGATCAAAGCCCATGAGCTAGAAAATGACTTCTGCTTTTACTGTTGAGAGAGAAGCAAGAGTTTCTCCTTCCCACAAGGGCTCTCAGAGGTGAGGCTGTACAGTGGAATTATCTGCACTCGTCTTCCCTCCATGGAACCCAGGATGAGCTACTGTGTGCAACACCAGAGCCGAGAGGTAGAGAGACACCAGGTCTTGTCCATGCTGTCACAGCTCCTAGTGCAAACCGTGCCGAGATTATTACATCCCATGAGCCATGTACTTCCTTTTGGGTTAAGACTCTTGCTTTATTTATTTTATTTAATTAGTTCATTCAAAAGCTAAGCAACCTCTGTCTCAGCTCACCCAGAAGATGATCCATGCCCTAAACTCTCCAGTCCAGAACATCTGCCCAGAGCTGGTGAGGCTCAACCCCATTAGAAGTGCAGAGACCTCTGTCTCTTTAGCAGCCCTGCCTTCCACCCAGGGCTTTCATACTCTGACACAGCCCACAACGGCCATCCTGACATGGCCTTGCAGGAGGTGCTCATCCTCCAAATTACCCACCACTTTTTCACTCTTCTGGCACCGGGTCTCACCTTGTAGTAGGAGAGAAGGCATGGGCAGCTGTGAGACTTCACTGCAATCCATCTCTCACTGTAAAACAGGATGCTGATTACACCAAAAAGTAATTTCCTATCATGGAATTTCAGGCAGTGAGGCCAGTTATAGGGAAGAATCCCAGGCAGCATGGGAGTGCTAGTCTCGAGCACTTTAAATTAGAACCGTCAGGCGGCCCTCCTGAATGTCTGTCCTGACCTAGCCAGGCTGCTGGGAACACCAGTACAGTAGCCCCAGGAAACTCTGCCCTTCCTACAAAGTCAGAAATAGAAATCATTTAAATATCTGTGAAGGAAGTGGATCTAAGGAATAATGATCATCTACTTGTAACCACAGATTTCTGTCTCCTTTCACTTTACTCCCTTTATAACCCCATCTCCCTTTCCACCCTTAATTCTTTATCTTTGCTACAAAACATTTTATCCACATCGTTGAAAAATATATTTAGGTTGTTCATCCACACGTTGATATTCTCTGTAGGTTCTATGATCTCTCCTGCAATTTGGAGAAATGGATTTTTAAACTGTTGTAAGGATAAGAACTAGCAGGAGATCAAGGTCTCTTGGCTAAAAGCATAGCAAGCCTTATTAGAATAGTAATCTTCAAATTTTCTCTTGAAAAGTTAGGGAATAGCTGCCAAAGACCGGAAGAAGAGGAAAAATGTGTGGGGGAAGGGATATGAAGGAAAGAACAAGCAACATGTCTTAGGAACCCATAGAGAGGGAGTATCTATCAAATTCCGCGCTTCTTCAAGGGTTCAGTTATACCGAGAATGAGAATCAGTGCTTGTCTTGGGAGATGTGTGCATTTAGGGCAATAGACATGCAAGCTGTTGAGGAGATTCAAGTACAGAAGCCCATGCCCCCCAAGTATTTTTACATGCCACTCCCCGCCCCCCCCCATACTACTCTTTTATGGGACTTGGGAAGGCGATACCACCATTCATTGCACTATTAAAGGCCCTTTTCTGCTTCTTTAGTTCTCAGATATGGGGATATATACAGATAGAAGTAGAATTGAGGATCCAACCTCAAGCCACACTTCTGTACTTGGTCAGGAAGGCAGGCTTGACAATCACAGCTGCCTCTTCCACCACCCCTTTCCATGTTCTCCTATCCTCTGCCAGCAACCCCCTTGGAGAGGTTCTTTATTGATAGTATTACTGAAACTTTGGTCCAGATGATCTGAAAGCTTGGTGACCTCACCTTTACTGGGTTGCCTGAGTTCCCCATTGTCAGGGATTATTGGGCAAGGAAGTACTGGGACGTGCCCCAGTGAA
The DNA here is from genome assembly GCF_030028045.1 of Hippopotamus amphibius kiboko. Taxonomy (NCBI): domain Eukaryota; kingdom Metazoa; phylum Chordata; class Mammalia; order Artiodactyla; family Hippopotamidae; genus Hippopotamus; species Hippopotamus amphibius. The sequence goes on along the minus strand of NC_080189.1, from coordinate 51,401,235 downwards.
TCCCTTGAGTTTCAAACAGCATCCTCCCTGCTCAATCATCTAGTTGAATCTTTTTTTTTTAATTTTATTTATTTATTTATTATTTTTTGGGGGGTACACCAAGTTCAATCATCTGTTTTTATACACATATCCCCGTATTCCCTCCCTCCCTTGACTCCCCCCCCACCCTCCCTCGAGTCCCCCTCACCCTCCCCGTCCCAGTCCTCTAAGGCATCTTCCATCCTCGAGTTGAACTCCCTTTGTTATACAGCAACTTCCCACTGGCTATCTGTTTTACAGTTGGTAGTATATATATGTCTGTGCTACTCTCTCGCTTCATCTCAGCTTCCCCTTCACCCCCCACCCCCTCCCAAACCTCGAGTTCTCCAGTCCATTCTCTGCACCTGCATCCTTGTTCTTGTCACTGAATTCATCAGTACCATTTTTAGATTCCGTATATGTGAGTTAGCATACAATATTTGTCTTTCTCTTTCTGACTTACTTCACTCTATATGACAGACTGTAGGTCTATCCACCTCATTACATATAGCTCCATCTCATCCCTTTTTATAGCTGAGTAATATTCCATTGTATATATATGCCACATCTTCTTTATCCATTCATTTGTTGATGGGCATTTAGGTTGCTTCCATGTCCTAGTTGAATCTTATTTGACATCATCTCCCATCCTTTGGGTAGGAAGATGTTGTTTACCCATCTTGTATCTTGGATAGAAAGGTGGATACAGACTTTAAAAGCCTACGAGAGGTACACAAATGAAGTATGATTAGCTAAAATATAATAGTGTTGTCAAAGTGTTGAACTTGAATCTAATCAAGCTTCTAGGTTAAACTAATAATTTACAGGAAATTCAAGGTAAAGGACCCTGATATCTTTAATAAATTGGAGAGAGAGAAGACAGGGAGAGAGAGAGAAAGAGAAGGAGACTGAGATTTAAAGACTGAAAGAGACATATCAATCATGTAATTATGGTTTGTGGACCTTATTTGAATTCTGATTTGAACAAAAGATTATTTCATCTCACTAAGAGGTGAATATTCAGTAACCTTTACTTTCATGATTTTTATTTGTTAAATATCAATAGCAGAATGTTTTAATTAGAGCACTAAAGGCACAATCAACAAAAATATTTATTTCAAATCAGATACATATTTTTGTTGCAAAACAGTAAAATAAAATGTTCAATAACTAGACTTTTAAGCATAAAAATAATTCCATTAGGATGAAATTATGGAAGGAGAGTAGAAAAATAAATAATGCATTTATGGAAATAAAGAAATGTAAAATTTCGAGTTGCCATGTTTTTAAAAAATGGTAAGATGGGTATCAAATTGTGTGGTACCTAGATTCTGTGGATACATTTTAAATGATTTTATTTTTTAATGTCAGTATTTAAAACATGCCAGAAGTTATGTTCTTTGTAATTGTTACAACTTGTGATGAAAAAATTTAGATGCCAACCTAAAAGTGTGACAGGGGTATATAGTCTTGAAATTCTTTCAGGGGAAACACAAGCAAAAGAATTTGAAAACCTCTGTCAAATTCACCACACCTCAATATTTTTTTAAACACAAATCCCTTTTCTTGCACAATACTTATTCACAGTCTTCAGAAGGAAACAAAAATGTAGGTATGCTTGCAAATCTTAATTGCTGCACAGTAGTACCAGGAGGTGTGTGCTCTCAAAATCATTCATCCTTTCATCCGCTTAATAAGTATTAATTGAGAGGGTGCTAGTTTCAGAAGCCTGTGCCAAGAAATATCCACTCAAATCACATACAATGATTAAATCCTTTAAGTAAATCCTTTCATTACAGGGTCTAACAATGATCACATTCTTAAGCTCTGGCAGTGGTTGACACTCTGCTGGATGAAAATAGTGAGGTTTGTGCAATATTCTCCTGAAAATAGCACAACCATATAAGAATAAAAAAGAGTATTTCAGAAGTGAGGTCATTGTTCCAAAACAATGAGAATTGTACTCTTAATTGAAATGGTTTCTTGGTTCTCTTGAAGGACCCCTGAAAAGAACTAGAAACCAAGTCATAAGGAGGTTCATATCAGAGAACACGTCTTTATTACTGGTGGAAAGAAAAAGAAACAAAACTCAGGTAGGACAGGCTAGGAAGTGATATCAATATTCCAGATCTGTCACTCAGTGCCCCTAGACTTTGTAAATGCTCGGAAGATTGTGTGTACATGGAGTTCTGATCTGGAGATGATTTACCTGCAGCAGTCTAACCAGCTCTGTTGAACAGAGTCAGCTATATTTTGGGGGGCTTAGAAGATGACATTAATATTGCCCATATTTATCATGGAGAGGAGACACAGTTGCAAGCTGCAATTCTGAGATTTGTGGGTTCAGTCGTGAGTGTGTGCTGTTTTCTGATGTATATGTTAAACCCAGCAAGTTTTTTTTAGGGGAATTTTACTCTCTGTTATGTATTTATATCCACCTGCCTTCCTTAACTTACACACACTCATTCACACATTCTTACACACTTCAGTGTGAGTCCTATACAAATGATCCCTTCTTCGACTATTCAGAGAAAATTCCCTTTTGACAGGGGCCGGGGAGGAGAATGAAAAACCCACTCTTCTTATTTGAAAAACACAGAAGGCCTAACTCATGGGGATAGATTGGCAGGATGCAATCTGCAACTTAGTTTTTTGGTTTGTTTGTGTTTTATTTTTTTTTTTTAGCAATCAGAAAGCAGTAGTCTTTTGCCTTTTCTCAGTGATTCCTTAAAACCTCAAGAAGAGATCTGGTCCACTGTTCTCAGAGGCTGATTGTAGGCATCATAAAATCCAAGGATTTTTGCTTGTCATTTTTGCTACTCACTCATTCAAAAAATATTTATTGACCACCTACAGTATGCAGAACTCTGGGCCAAGCATTAGGCAGAATTATCTGGATTTCATAGATTCTGAGGCATGCATTTTTCAACATTGTAATGTCTCTGAATTCAGGATGTTTCCATGGCACTGCCTTTTGCTTTTTTAGTGGCACCAAAAACATGTCTTACAACCAAAGCCTTTTAGGTTTGATGGAGTACCACACTGTCCATAACCTCTTTGCTTTCACCAAAGGAAGGAATATGTAAAATAAGAGGAGGCAAAACTCACAGATCAGCAGGCTTTTCACTTATCATCAGCTTTTGGAGCAAAAGAAGTCTTGGATCTTGGTTTGAAGATGATCTGCATGTTTCATTTACTCATGCACCCCTGACCTTAGAAACATATCATAACTGAGGGTGGATCATCTATTGTTATTCTATAGGTTTTAACTTCACGGGTGACTTTTTTATTGCCTCTGTGTGTGTGTGTGTGTGTGTGTAGTGCTTTCTACCAAAAAACTCACTTGGAAATTGACTTTTGATCCATTGTTGAAACCATAATTTAAGGAGACTGTTTCTCAGGATATATTATCTATAACATGTCAGTAGAAACTAGTAAGAAATATCTTTAATCGAGCAAAAGAAAAGTTTTCCTGTTCCTTTATTCATCCAAACATTTATTGAGTCCCTATGATGGATCAGACACTAAAAAGCGCTGTTAGAGGACAAAACAATGGGATGTTATTTTTGCCTTCAGGGGACTTGCAGTCTAACAGGGGAGGAAAACCCGTAAACCAGGAATACTCATATAAGAAAGAATGAAATGAGTCCTCTAATCAAAACCCAGGGATGTCTACATGCAGTCCGCGTTGCTTCACAGCTTTACATTGACCTTTAAATATAACAAAACAACCATGTTCTCCCCCTTCCTCTGAAACGTGGCTGTTCCAGAAAAAAAAAAAAAAGGCCCTGGGGAGGGGAGCTCAGAACAATGTCCCAAAGCAGCCTTTCCCTAGCTGATTTACAGAGATAACCGCTGGGGAACACCCTGGCAGTTCAGTGGTTGAAACACTGCACTTTCGCTGCTGAGGGCCCAGGTTCAGTTGTGGAACTAAGATCCCACAAGCCCCCTGGTGAGGCAAAAAAAAAAAAAAAAAAAAAAGAAAGTGCCATCCCCTGGGGGATGGCAAGGACTACATATTTTGAAAGCTTCACAGTCAGCCAAAATTTCCAGGCCTGGTATAACTGCTATCATTGGTTTCTGCCCAAAGATAGGTCCTACCATTAATGCGTTTACCCCTATTCTCATTCCATGATGTGCTGTCCTTTTTCTTCCCTACTCAGCTCCTCCTTGCCTCCTCCCAATCCTTTCAATTGCCTTCAAAGTCCTTAATCTTCAATCTTCTCATAAATGCTCCTTCCCCTTTTTTGGAACTACAGGCTCTTCAAGGGCAGGAACCAAGGCTGTGTGACACAGAGTAGACCCTAAAAATAAATTTTGCTGTAGCATGGAAGAAGGAAAGGAAGAGATGGAAAAGAAGATAGTTTCTCTTCTTGAATTTGTGAGTTTAATAAACTGAAGGAAATTGGGGGGTGGGGGGCATCACAAGAAGGAAATTGTATCTTGGTGTGCGGAGAAAATTTAACTCTGCCTTTTCCCTCCAGAAGTATCATCTAGGAGCAGTAAATCTCAACCTAACCTTTGTCCCAGCACGTGACAGCCAATAGCCACATGGATAACAGATAGCTGGGGGCTTAGTCAATTTACCTGAAATTCTCAGAGCATTGACTTGCAAGCTACCTTTCTCTCCTACCCGATATGCACGTGATTAGAAGTGAAGTTATTAAAGAGATGATATTGAATCCACTCTAATTTATGGAGAGAGGAAGCAGATCACTTGCAAATTTTATTATTTTATGTTTAATTACAGATTTCTTTTTAAAATTTATTTATTGGCTGCATTGGGCCTTCGTTGCTGTGCATGGGCTTTCTCTAGTTGCAGCGGGTGGGGCTACTCGTCATTGCAGGGCTTGGGCTTCTCATTGCGGCAGCTTCTCTTGTCGCAGAGCACAAGCTTTAGGCGTGCAGGCTTCAGTAGTTGTGGCACACGGGCTCAATATTTGTGGCTTGCGGGCTCTAGAGGGCTGGCTCAGCAGTTGTGGCGCACGGGCTTAGTTGCTCCGAGGCATGTGAGATCTTCCCGAATCAGGGCTCGAACATGTGTCCCCTGCACTGGCAGGCGGATTCTTAACCACTGCGCCACCAGGGAAGTCCCCGATAACAGATTTCTTGAGACAATCAATTTGTGGACGCACTGTCACCATCAGCAGCCCCCTACCCCGCACACCCTCCACCAGGGTTTTGCCTGCCACTGTCTGCCTCCACTCTCAATTCACACCCAGAAGTCAGAGTCCAAAGAACAGGAACTCTTCCCTCATCCAGTACCCCAAATGGTCGTGCTTTCTTCTTTTAACTCATAAAATATTCATAAGACCTATAAACAAAAGGAAAAGTAGAAACATTACCAATTTAAAAAGAAAATCACCCATATGTTTGTCTTATTGAAAAACAAAACTTACAAACAAAAATCTTTATTTCTAGTATGCCCAGGTTTATGATGCTTAATTTTTAGACCATCAAATCCTAGGGGTTGAACCTTTAATAAAGGGTAAAATTAATGGCCCATTGCCCTTCTCCCAGTGATGTGGAGGTGGCCACGTTACAATATAATTTTCCCATCCTTCCCAGCCAAGAGATCCCTTACCCATATACCATACATCGGTGGTCACTAGATAGAGATGCCAGATTTAGCAAATAAAAGTACATGATACCTGGATAAATTTGAATTTAAGTTAAACAAAAAATAATTTTTTAGTGTGAATGTCATGTGCAATATTTGGAACATACCTGTACTAAAAATTGTTTTTCTGGATTTCAAATTGAATTGGGTGTTTGCAGTTTGTCTGGCACTCTTATCACTAGAGACCATTGCTTGGGATTCACCAAACAATGAATTCTCCACTATTTCTTCCAGTCAAAGAAATTTGAAGTAATAAGTACTTAATAATGGTAGCAGTTCAAGTATTGGGCAATCTGTCAAAAGAGAAGGATTTGGGGACTTCTTGGCATCTCAGAAAAAAACAATATGGACAGAGGTCCAACATGCCTGTGAGAAAGGAGACCAGCCATAGTTATGAGGGAGGGAAAGAAGGCAGCCAGCAACAAAGTAAAAGATCCAAGGGGATTTTTTTCTTTTCAGATTGTTTTCCACTGTGGGTTATTACAAGATACTGAATATTGCTTCCTGTGTTATACCGTAAATTCTTGTTGTTTGTCTGTTTTATATATAGTATAACTGAATCACTTTGCTGTACACTGAAACTAACACAATATTGTAAATCCACTGTACACCAATAAAAAAATAAATACAGATAAAATAAAAGATCTAGGAGGAATGGAGCATCTTCTGGGTACCACGGCAGACACAATGTGCGGGGCTCCCCAGTGCCACCCCAGGTATAGCCACCTCTGTGCAGTACTGTTGCCTCCCTTCTGGGCCTCCATGGAAACTGGAGAATGAGGCCCAGTTCAGTGATTTAGAAATGGTAATATTCTGACAGAGGAACGCAACTGATTTTCAGCTTCCTTCCTTTGCATCTCAGCCTAGGACTTTCACACAGTTCTCGTAAAGGTGAGGCAAATATTTACAGATAGACAATGGTAATAGGTGCCTTGATAAGCTCAAAGAAACAGTGAAACCTGCGTGTGGATCATTTAATCATAGTATCTGGAATACATAAACATGGCACATATTGTATCCCCCCCTCTTTTCTTTGTGGCCTCAAAATTTGATCCAAGTCTGGGAGTTAAAAAGTCCCATTTTGTGTAATCAGGTTCTGGTTGAACATGATTGCTGAATTATTTTAAATTGAAGACACATGTCTGGAGCCTGAGCTGTATGTATTATTTCAGGATGGTGTCCATTAGGTCTTATCCACAGGGGCTATCTTCAGCTTTTGCCACATTCAATGCATTCTTTATGCATCAGTATTTGCAAAATGGTGAATCATATATAAGGGAAAATTGGAGGGAATATGGTACTCGTTAAAGGGTGATTTTTTGAAATTATCTTGAATGCATTATTCAGACCTGTTTCCAGTCTCCCCTGCTAAGGGTCCCAGTGCTGGTTGGAAATTTTTTGGAAAAAAAAAAAAAAAGAACAGAATATTTTGAAGACAATAACAATGCATAAATAAATAAAACCCTGTAGTTGCGCAAGACCCTTCTGCAGAGTTAGGCTTTGAAAACTTTACAACTGAATCAACATTTACTTTAACTCCTTGTCAGCCTTAAACACTTTAAGTGTCTTAATTGCAGATCTAAATTGTTGCCACTGCCACGGGCTTTTCCCTTTGAGTGCATTTGTCCCTGAACTGAGGCTTTTGTCAGACTTCACCTCTCAAGAGCAGCCAGTTGATTTTGTAAATTGTTGCATCATGTCAAGGGCTCCTACCCTGATTTGAAGGTGGCTGGCTCTCCATGAGGCGTGGCAGGGTTTGGGGGAACCCTAAGGCTGAATAAGTCCAGGGGCCCAACCACACCAGACATCACTCTGCTCCAAAGATGTCCCCCATGCTAAGAGCTGGGGCGTCTGTTGCGTGCTTGTTTAACAGCTTTATTGAGGTATAATTTCCATACCATAAAATTCACTCATTTGATGTATACAATTCAATGATTTCAGTAAATTTACGGAGTTGCGCAATCATCACCACAACCTACTTTGAAAATAACCCTGTCACCCCCCAAAAAACCCCGTGGCCACTTGTAGTCACTCCCCATTCCCACTGCCAGCCCTTAGCAATCACGCATCTACTTTCTCTTTCTATCCATTTGCCTTTTCTGGACATTTCATATAAATGGGATTACATAATAGGTGATCTTTTCTTATCTGGCTTCTCTCACTTGGCATAAAATTTTCAAGGTTCATCCGTATTTCAGCATAGATCAGTACTTTGTATTTATTGCTGACTCATATTCCATTGCATAGATATACCACGTTGTGTTCACCCAGTCCTCAGTTGACAAACATTCATTAGGTTGCTTGCACGTTGAGGCTATTATGAAAAATGTAGCTATAAACATTTGTGCACAGACAGGCATTTTTGAATGAATTTGATGTAGTGTCATTCACCGTAAAATGTAAATTGGATTTACTTTTTACTAAGGGTTGTTTTTTTTTTAAGGGGTTACCCATGCTTTTGTTAAAGCTGTTTATTGGAACATTCCAGAATGAAGTAGGCTTCTGAGTGCGTCAAGAGATAATATTTATCAGAGTGAGAACTGTAGTGATTTCAAGACATGAAGTGGTTAAGAATAAGGAAGGGAACACTTGGAAATCTCAGGACTACAGGTGACCTTCCGAGCAGCCTCAGCGCCTTCTGTACCAGTCAAAACCTGGAGTTTAAAGAGCCCAGACCCACACACGCCGGCCGCACAGCCCTTCTTGCTGGCAGCCTCGGCACACGCTGCCTGATTTCGGAAAGTCCTGCTGACTTAAATAACATGGAGGCTGCTCAGAGAGAAGTCAAGTTGGAAGTGGCAGGGAGGTGAACAGGTCATAACACGGGAACAGAGTTGTCAGGCTGTGTTTACTTCATGCCTCTAAGACTCCTGCGACTGATGGAGATGCTGGCAGTTCTGTCATTGGGGAGTGAGTGTTAGACACGGTGGGGAAGCAGCTGTTTCCAAAAGGACCCTTGCACGTCAGCCCCAAATCGCCAATCTCAAGCCATGAAAAACCCACGTCGTGAGAAATCTTTTCCCCAGGAATCGTCACAGAAAGCAGGCATACAAAAAGCACCATGGTTTACGGATTGTGATACTGATCAAAAGTAAAGCCGGCATTCCTGTCCTGGCTTGTCACTGTCCTCTCTGGACCTTGGTTTCCTCATTGTGAAGTGTCGGGATTTGGCATCATGATTCTGGCCTAAGGTTTTTTTTTTTTTTTTTTATTACATCCAATATTCTATTTCTCTGATGACTTTGAAAAGTTATACTTCTGAAACTCGCATTTAAAAGTTAAACCAATATCATCATCCTGTTAGCCGTCAACATACTGATGGCAAGAGACACGATCTGGAACACCAACTGGTGAACAATTAGCATTTGAACACAAGTTTTTTAAATGCCACACAGCATCCCAGTGGCACCCCATCCCTATTTTGCACATAGGAAAATTGTTGTTGATTTTTCTACAAATTCTCTTGCAAGTCATTTAGCTTCTTTGTGTCAGAGTTGGGAATTGAACCAACATTTTAGGGCTTCCAGACCTTTATTGTATCAATTAATCCAGATTGCCTGGGAGCAAAGAAAATAATCATTCAAGAGTTTGTGTAAAATAATACACTGTTAAAAAAATCTCTGACTCACTGGCCAAAAAAGCCATTTTTTTCCTGTTTTTCCTTTATGATTTATGTTCTTATTGGAACTCTGAGATCTTCCTGGAGAAAGAGGTCGGAGGATGGTTACAGTTTGGCAAGAGGGTGTGAGGCTTTATTCTCCTAAGAATGAAGAATGCCCTCTGCTGAGAAGCATACCTTCTACTCCCTGTCCCTTGGTTTCCTATGTTTTCTCTCTTGCCAGTGGAGCAATCTGACATCTCTTGCCCAGCGTCTCAGACATAAAGCCAGCTCCTGAAGGCTCAACACTGCTTTCATTCGGATTTTCGATACATCTCTTAATGGAAGGCAGCAGTCTCAGTCCACTTCTCCATGGCAAGAACCAGCTGTGCGGTTTGCGAGGATGCCTGCTCCTTTCAACTTATGCAGAGCATTCCAGAGCCCTGGTATTTTGACTTTTCTCCAAAGCCAGTGACCAGCCTGGTAGTGAAAGAAATCTGGGGACAGATGGTATGAAATTGAAATCTCATCATCCTTACCCTCTCCCAAACGCTGGCCTGTTGTTTTGGCAAATCTCCACAAAGCTCCATGGCATTCATGCTGGTCTGATGAAGGTCTGCATCTTAAACATGGATGCCTGAACATCAGGGCTGATGGCGAGGTGGCACATTAAAGAGGAAATTGCATTAATGCCCTGTGGTCCCTTCACAACAATCAGAACCACATGTAAATCTGAAGAAGTCCACAAGCCACCAGACAAACAAAGAGGTCTCTTTTCACTTATATACCCATCTGTTGTTGAAAAATAACCTGCTATTAGTGAGAAGCCATTCCATGTTTGAAAGGGAGCCCAGTCCTTGAGACAAAAATGGCTGCAAAGTTTCTTCTTTCTGATGTTCATCTTTGGATTTAGCTGAAAGGCATCTGAAGCAAGTGCGCTGCATCATGGAAAGATACGGACATTCTCCCTTGATTTGCTGTACATGTCTGACAACAACTCTTTGCTTCACCTCTTCCATTTGTAAAAAAGAAATGGTTAGTGTCCACATTACAAACCAAACATTAACAGCCCTGGTGACTTCTCACGCACCTCTGAGGACACTGAGAGGGGGATAGAAGGAAGTGACAGGAGGAGGAAGGTCCCCCTGGTGTATCCTGAAGGGACGGCAAAGATTCACCGCTCAATCTAGGTGATGCTGGTTCCACTTCTTCCAGTCAACAACGTTCAGAAATGCGACTCACAGTGTATGGGGTGGTCAAGATGTTTTGGTTGGTACCAACTCCTGGCCTGATGGTGTGAGTTTATTTTCATAGTGAAGAATTATATTTCCCCCCTCTTAGATATTTCTAAATGGTGTGACTATTGTATAAGTCTATAAATGTAAAAGTACTTTAAATTCTTCAAGCAAAGGATTTTCAAGACTACACAAAATGGGGGAATTCCCTGGTGGTCCAGTGATTAGGACTCCATGCCTTCACTGTGGAGGGCATGGGTTCAGTCCTTGGCTGGGGAATTAAGATTCCACAAGCCACACGGAGTGGCCAAAACAAAACAAACAAAAAACACCACTGACAAGAATACACAAAATGGCATATTACATTCCTCTAAGCTCTTACCAAGAAAAGCAAATACAATTTATTAAAAGATGTATGTCATTTCCTATCCCACCATCATTCTGAAAGGAGGGAGAAAAGCAGCAAATTTGGGGTTTGATATTTTGTCTTTAAAAATTCCTAGTCTGCTTATTATTGGATGACTGAAAAGAGTCTGAGCATCAGCATTTTTATTTAGAAAAATCAGCATAATAACAACTATTATTATTATAGCAACTTTAAAGGATTATTGTGAAAATGAAATGTTACACACTTTTTAAATTGGAAAGCCCTAATTGAAAGTTAGTTATTATTATCTATGGAGAAAAAAATAGTAAATTCACCAAACCATCTGGAAAAGGTTTGTCTTTTATACGGATTGTCGCTAGCATGGGATTCAGGGAAAAATTCTGAAAGTATGGAGATGAGAAGTGACCTAGTTTGAATAACTTCCTTATTTGCAGTTCTCTTTCCGATAACATTTCCAAAACTTCCTCACTTCTTGAGCATAGTTCTATGTTCTTCATAAACAGGGAGATATTGCTGTCAAAAACTCAAAACTGTGTCAGAGGAAATCCTCATGCCATCTCATATCTCTTCCAACATCCTTTCCTTGGAGATCACACACATTTTCCTGGCAAGAATTTCATTATTCAGAGGTTGCTTTGCAATTTCCTTCAACTTCTGCTCACCTGCAGGTTAAACTATGCCTTTATTTCAGGATATAGGAAAAGTTTTGAAGAATGAAAAATGGTTTCAATTGTGGATAAACTTCTGGAATTAGGCTTTGACAATATCATCTCCATCATGGTTGATTGTAAATGATTTGTTGCTTTCTCATTCATATTATTGTTAAAAATACTGGAGTCCTCAGTTTCTAAATTAATAAAACCCCTTATAAACAGCACAGTATTCCTTTAATAACTCATTCCAGACATATATCATTGTATGAACATATATTGATCACATTATTAAATGGCTCACAGTACTGCATTTCCATCCATAGAGCCAGAATTATCTATGCTTCTGCAAATCAGGAGCACCGTGAGGTTTTCTTTTGGCTAATTCAGAGGGAGAAGAGAAAAAAAACTGTGGGGCAGGAGACAAGAAGGTATAATACTCAAAAGAAAGACAGCCTTAGATTTGGAGAAAAGAGGTCTGTTATTTAAAGACCTGTGTCTCCTTAAAGCCATACACTGCCAAAACTACGAAAATTATAGTTTTTGGATTGTAGTGTCAATCATCACTGCAACAAACTCTTTCTTAGAGAAGAAACAGTTCAAATCAACCTGAGAGAAAATACAAATTAGAAAAATCCTGGATAAAGAAAGAGCCAAAGAATATAGTAACTCCTTTTTATGGAAAATGGGTCAGGACTAAAGCTCTTCCATAAGAAACAAATTTTCCATGCAAATGAAACCTTGGTTTTGTTTTTAAAGTACAGTATTCTATTGTTTTTGAATAATGATAGAAAATTTAATATGCCAGTGTTTCTTCCCCATTTTACTGAGAATCAAGATACACCATGACTCTTTTACAAGATACATTAAGAGATATATTTCAAATTTTATCAAAGTTTTTATTTAATTACATCCACTGTTTTTGAAGTAATGTTATCTTAATCAGAAACAAATAGTTGCATAAATTCATACTCTTCTTCGTTAACAAGTTTCAAAATTTTTTCTTAATATAAAAAATCAAAAGCGACTTGTAGTCAGTCACACTTCAAAAATTAATTTCAAACACCTGAAAATTATAAAAAGGCATATGATTTGTTTTCCTTGATAACATCACCAAGTAAATTATGATATTACAATACCTGGGTCAAGGGCTTTACTTATGCCACAAAGCCTCCTCGTGTTATATCCCAAAGAACCAGGAAAGAAAATAATTACATACAGGCAGATTATATAGGTGAGAATATTGTATACTTGTACTTTAAGTGAAGTCCCCAAGGTGGCTGCTTTATATAAGAAAATAGCCCACAAAGCATAAAATTTATAAGTGGACTGTTCTGCATTTGTAGAGTAAATGTTTCATTTTCAGAATTACAGATGTATAAAAATCATATGTCCTTGCTGGTGAAAGACCAGTAAACTTTCACATGTTCTGTAAAAATTTAAATGCTGGAGGCCAATACTCACAAAATTTAATGATCTTTCTGCTAATAAAAGCTAATGTCTTTAAAAAAATAATAAAGAAAAGACAAAAGATATACATCTTAAGTGTAGTATTTCCAAATTCTTAAAAAAGGTGTATGTGGAATCATCTATTTTACATTTTCAATTTGCTTACATTTGTTAAAATTCATTCTATTCACAGGAATAAATGGAAATATGCAAGAAATACTGATGTGCCTGGCCCATCTTGTCACACATTATTTTGAAGGAAGCCAGTTCTGTTTGGAAAATGACAATAAGGTAAAATAAGAATGGGGTTGGGTTTTTTTTTTTAACATTTATAAAACAAAAAAGAAAAAGAAAAAGAAAACAATGGGGGGGTGGGCAACAAAAATTCGTTAACAACCCACTTTTTTTTTTTTTTAATTTTGTTTATTTATTTATTTATTTTTAGCTGCCTTGGGTCTTCGTTGCTGTGCGTGGGGTTTCTCTAGTTGTGGTGAGCAGGGGCTAGTCTTCATTGTGGTGCTTGGGCTTCTAATTGCAGTGGCTTCTCTTGTTGCGGAGCACAGGCTCAAGGCTCATGGGTTTCAGTAGTTGTGGCACATGGGCTCACTAGTTGTGGCACACAGGCTTTAGAGCTCAGGCTCAGTAGTTATGGCACACAGGCTTAGTTGCTCCTCGGCATGTGGGATCTTCCCAGACTAGGGATCAAACCCATGTCCCTTACATTGGCAGGTGGCTTCTTAACCACTGTACCACCAAGGAAGTCCCACAACACACTTTCTTTTAAATATGTTTTACCATTAAATTTGAAGACTTTGTGCAACTGGGTGCTTAGTCAATATCCAGTGTACACCTTGCAAATGAGTTACATCCTAGGCTTCTCTTTCATTATTTGGAACTCAGTACGTCTTCTCTTAGAATCAAATATTCCACTGGGTGGGAGGATTCCCTGGCTGGTTCACAAAATTCAAAATAACCCACAATTTAGCTTGCTCTATATGTGAATAGTGTTTAAATGGCAATCAACCATCAGGTAAAATACTTCCTATAGAAAAATGCATTCTCTACCCCATCTCAGGCTTTCAGAAGTACTTCCACCACAGGGGCCATAGGTGTAGCTGAGGATTGAAAGGAGGAGGAAAAAGTAGTTAATTTTGACCACCATGAATGCATAAATTCTCTAGTATTGTTTTAAAAGATAACATCAAAGCTCTCACACAAATATGCAAAGAACTCACGTCAAAGACTTTGTTAATCCATTAATTAGTGAGCCAACAAGTAGGATGTTACCATAGGGTCAAAGAATTCAAGGAATCACACATATATGGGCTACCAGGAAAGCTGAGATGAATTTACACAGAAACACAAAGGCTCTATCCATATGGCAATGATCAGTTACATTCCGCCAGACCCAATTAACTTGCTTTCCTACAAATAAGAATCATTTTCATTATTATCAGTTTTCTATAACTTGCAGAATTATAAAGAAGCTTAAAAACAGTGAAAAGTGGATATAACCACAAGAATGCATTAGACAGGACATGCAGTAACTTCTCTTTTATCTGTTTAAAGTGTGTTTTCCCCAAAAATACTATAATAGTCCTTTCAGGTCACTCATATCCCTGATATTATGGATTGGAGAGGAAATACTGAATCCCAGATAGCAATTCCCACACTTTCTGTTAATAAAGTCTATACCAGGGCTGTCCAACAGAAAAATAATGCAAGCCACAAAGGCAGCCACATATGGCATTTTAAATTTTGTGGAAACTGCAGGGGGGCGGCCACCCTGTACCACATTTTTAAAAAATCAGTTACAATTAATTTTAATAAAATATTTAAACAAACATATGCAAAATATCATTTCAGCATGTAATCATATGAAAGAATTATTAACTAGGTATTTTGCATTCCTTTTTTAATTCTAAGTTTTCAAAAGCCAGTGTATGTTTTGCACTTATAGCACATCTTAGTTCCGACTAGCCACATCTCAGATGCTTTACTAGCCACATGTGGCCCATGGCTACCACACAGCACAGCGTCATATAAATCAAACATTTGTGAGCTAAGTTTTGCATTTCTTGACATATTAATTAAAATATTTAGGTCTGTCCCAGCCCTTCCATCCCCATACGATTATTTTCAAGGTAGCTGGGTTCCCAGATGTCCTCCTGTGGGAATGAAGCATGATCAGTACCCAAGGAAATTATAATTTGAAATGTTTGTCTAGTGTGGCCCCATGAATTTTCTCATTAGCAGTCTGCACCGTTGTCTTTTCCTAGGGAGACCATACATACCCCTGTGATGTGAGAGAGAGCGATAAGCACACAGGGACATGGCAGGAGCCATAACAATAAACATAACATTGCTTTGCCTGTCACCTGAGTATGACAGCTACTGTCAAAAACATTAACTTTTTCATTTTCATAACACCCTTGTGAGGTAAAGAGAGGAGGGATATTTCTCATAACCCCTCTTTCACTACAGAAAGACAAGAGAAATTTTTCCTTAGCGGGGCAGTAACTAAGGTGTATCCACTCAGCCTCTCGTGTATTGCACAGGCCTGAATGGGGCACAAAGAGACCCAATTCAGAGACCTGCCTGTGGGAGGGTGCGAGGCCCCTCTCCACAGCAAGGAGGCCAGAGCATCCTGCTGGGTGCAGCACGTCATTGCCGGGGCCAGATGGGGGCTGAGGAAGAGGGAAACAGGAGGGAGCCCAGATTCACGGCCGAGCCAGAGCAGGGGGTGCTGGGAACCTCCCTTCTTAAACCAGCATGTTAAGAATCTCTGTAGATTTATTTGCTCTCTTTGTGGGCCTTTCTCCTTACAGGGATTTCTGAGAAAAGGATGAAAGTCCCAGGGTCAGACAACGCACTGGGATATCTGATAAAAAACTTTATTTCAGATAATTCTGGAGTAGCACTTACTATATTCTGGTGTTTTATATTATCTGAACTAGGAGAATAAGCCATAGGGCTGTGTGTGTGTGTTTGTGTGTGTGTGTGTCTGTGTGTGTTTAAGAGAGAGACTAGCTAAAGCCTGCCCTGTGATCCACATCTTTCCTCCCTCCTCGTTTTCTTAGGACCCCAGGCACTAAAATCAGTGTCCCAGGGACTAGCAGCCCCCAAATAGCCGTTCACACCCCTCCCCTCATACCCTTTCTTAAACTATCAAAAGAATATACAAGCCATTCTGCTCCCCACCCATTCAATCCGCAATTTTGACTCTGACGGCCGCCATTTGCCGTCGTCCCTTCCTACACATGAATGGCACTTTTACACCTGGGAGACAGTCATCCCATTCAACTGGCAAGCGTTCGTCTGTATTTAACATTAGCTGCTCAATAATAACCTATTGAAGGGCTAGGCCTGATAATGTTTGTATAAGGAGGGGAGCCGTTAAGAAAAGACTACATCTGCTGAATTCAAGAAGGGGACTATTTCTTTCCTACTATAAACAGACATGATTATAAAACCAGAACCCAGAAAGAGTTCCTCACCCTTCACTTTGGCGTGAGGGGGTTTCGTTTCTCTGCAAAGGCCTACTCTCTGAGTGCTGACTTCCCCAGGTTTTTACTGCATTCCAGGGAGGGAGATAGAAACCAAAGCAAACAAAGTGCCCCCAGAGGACCCTCTCCTCCCTCCACAAAGCTTCTATTTTTAATTCTCTGCAGCTTTTAAAACAGTGGAATGGGAAGGTTTCAACAGTCTGTGGTGGAAGAGAATTCCTCCTTTCTCTAAGGACACCCACTTTAGATAATCCCCGCTGGCAGTGGGACCCCAGGGCCAGGGCTGGGCAAAGAGGTTTTCTTGGCAGTTTCTTTTCAGCACATTCTGTCATCTCAAAGTAACTTTTAACAACTGTGCTTCCCTCTCTGCACAGAAGTAGAAAGCATGGTTTGAACTGGTGGCAAAATACATCTACTTTTCCCTCTGAGCATCTGTCTCTAATGCTAAAAACACGTTTTACTGGTGCTTGGTACTTTCTATGGGTGCTCTGCACCAGGGATCCGTAAGCTCTCAGGAAGATTTCTCATATCCACCCTACATCCACCGCCACAAGGTGGGTGGCAGATAGCGAGCCCAGCCTTTTTGTCAGATAGGGAAACAGGACAGACCCATAGAACATGGGGAGTAGTTTTCCCAAGCCTGTGTGGGGAATGTCAGCAGCAAAAGTAAACATTCTTTGCATGGCTGTGTCTAGTTTGTGGCCTCATGGCAACTCTCTCCCGAACACACATTCCAGGGTATCATCCTGTAGACATCAGCTGTGCGTTTGTTGGCCAGCTGCCAAGGCATTCATCTGACAGGCGGTTCTTAAACGTCAGCCACACGGGACACACTCTGACTCCCAGCAGCCTGCTCTGCTGCCACATAGATTCCCTGAGGTGGAAGCAGCATTGGACACCCCTGAGCACAGGGACCACAAGGAAGAGCAGAATTTCTTAGAATTTCCTCTATTTCTTCCCAGGCTGCCTTTGTAGAGCTGTCTGTGTACCCGCAGGGCTCCCTTTCAGAAAGGCATATTCGAGGCAATTGGCCATAGAAAGTACTAGACCTAAATAACCTCTCAGGGTTCTTAAGGACAGGATTTGAAGCTTGGAAAGGAAGCGCCAAATGAGCTGCAGGCGTGAAGGTGATGAGAAGGGTTCCAACGTAGTGGAGAGCTAGGCAGCCCAGATTTCAAAGCTATTTCTACCTCCTAATGTTACAGCCATTAAATCAAGAATTTAATTCTTTAGCCCAAATGCCCTGTTTCCTAATAGAGTTCTTACTTGGCAAAATGCTGCTTATAAATATCTCCCGCTCTTTCCTCTTCTCTCCAGTGTTCAGAGTTCAACCAAAGCCCGTTGTTTTTATTAAATAAGGAACAAAGCAGTAGAAACTAAAAGAACTAATGTGTCCGGGCTCATCCCTTGTCGCATCATTTTATATCAACTTTGAATCCAAGAAAGCCTAGTAGTAATTCAGCCATGAACCTGCTGCATAAACTGGGGGAGATTTGGAGCATATGTTTTCAATTTATTTACACTTGCCTAATCACAATAGGTTGCTTTTCTTAAAAAAAAAAAAAGTTCTATTTGATGTTTAAGAAAATATTTCAACCTTTTAAAGTAAACATTTTAGAGTGTTTCTCCATTCACAATAGGATGATGTGGACCGCTAAGAGAATAGGAACTCGAAGGCAGGAAGGTTCACGGACGATTTAAAATTCAGAGCCATGAATTTAGAAAGGGTTCAAACGTTGGCAAAGTGAACCCTCTCATCCCTACCCACAAATAATAAATAACAATCACAACAAGGAAAAGGAAAAGGGGAAAGCCACTGGAAAGCCATAACTTATCCCGTCTCCAGCTCTCTCCAATAAAGCAGGAGTTCTTTGGAGAACTTAGGTTGTGCTGCCTGCAGGGAGCTGAGATCGTCTTCTGTCGTAAATTACCTTGCTGGGGATAAGCTTCCCTCCAGATCCAACAGACAGGCAGCTCTGCAAGACCCATCACCCAGCTCCATGCTTCTTAAATTATCCTTCATCTGGCTGTGACATCTGAAAAGCTAGAGGGAGAATGATCACCCCCAAATGTGACCTTCCCATACCACTAAGTCTTTTCTTTATAAAGCACTACACCGCAAGAGATAGACACAATAGGATTCTATTTGCAAACAAAAAATAGGAGAAAAACAGAGCTTTCTATGTACTTCAAATAAATAGTACAATGTTTTCAAACTTGT